>NC_090877.1:29824396-29849396 GCF_036669935.1 Montipora foliosa | reverse complement strand
AGCAGTGCCCTGGCTATGATTTTTGCTTCTAAGATTTACCCTGGTAACCATCTAACGGAATTATGATCACTAGTTCCTAGAGGGGCCAAAACGTGAGGTTTCTCATGCAGGTGAAACAGGTTAGTAATTATAAGATCAAGTATAGATGTTCCCCTAGTAGGTTGATCAACAACCTGTCTCATACTATGACAAGCTAATAAATTTGATATATTAAAGTCATTAAAGTCCCCAAGGAGTACAATTCCACAATCAGGGTATTGGGTACGTAGTGTATCGATAGTACCAACCAGGTAGTCGTTTAGATCTTGGTGGTCCTTAGCGCTTAGTCCAGGTGGATGGTAGACAACACAAACCATAATGCGAGATGAACACGATGGCGGGTTGGTCGTGGGCGTTGTGCTCTGTGTTTATCTTATTCCAGACGATTCTCCTGGTCGACAAATTCACAAATATTTTTATAAATCCATCTTATGAGAACAGCGGCTGTTTCCTGGTCTACTTGAAGTTTGGCAAAAACTATTCGCTCGTTAATTTTCGCGGAAAACTTCTGCACACCTTGAATGCTGATCATAATCCAAAGAAGCGGATGAAATATCTGAGAGGAAGAGTACCCTACTATTCCAACTCTTCTGCATCGTTTAATATTGAGCTCCTTAGAGCAGGTGATATCGAGCAAAACCCAGGCGATGTGAGAAACCCATGTTCTGTTTGCAGTAAACCGATTGCGAGGACTCACCGAGCGCTTCGCTGTTCCATGTGCTATCTTCACTCTCATATCAAATGCGGAGCTGTAACACCCGTGGCATATCGTGAAATTAAAGCGATGTCTAACTATCACTGGGTCTACCGTTTCTGTAAAATTAGTTCTGCAATGCCTTTTTCCGATGTTGAAGACGTCGATTTTCTACAATTATTTCAGGATGGCGAAAAAAGTATCAACAACCAAGATGGCGGCTGCCAGAATCGCAATATTGCTAATGACTCAAACTCTGCGTCGTGGTATAAGGAAAATATCCGCTCGCACTACAAGTTTAATCTGACTATAGCCCATCTAAACGTCAATACACTTGTAAACAAAGTCGATGAAGTCAAATCCATCCTAGACGAATGCTCATTTGACATTCTGTTCCTCGCTGAAACGAAATTAAACAGTACTATCGGTAATCTTCTTCTGGATCACCCTAATTACCGGATTATACGGAAGGACAGGACAAGAAATGGGGGAGGAATTATGGCATATGTGAGATCTAACATAACAGTGGTAAGACGACGCAAGTTTGAACCGGCTAATATGGAATCCCTGTCCCTTGATGTAAAGGGAAATAATGGTGTTTATTTCATGATCTGTGCATGTTATCGTTCACCAAGTAAATGTAAACCTGCAGTCTTCCTAACCTCACTGGCCACTACTCTCGAGCTGATGTACAATTCAAGACGGGAGATCGTCGTGATTGGTGACCTAAACTTCGATCTGTTTTCAGATCACAATGACTTCAAGAAATTTAAGGAATTGTGTGATCAGTTCCACTTGACAAATTCAATCGAAACGCCTACTAGAGTTACCGAATCTACAGCGACCTTTAATACTTGATCTTATTCTCTCCAGCCATCCTGACCATTATGCAAAATGCGGCTCACTTCACTAGGGCATTAGCGACCATGATTTGATATACACTGTAAGAAAACAGAGACTTCCGAAACCTCCCCCAAAGCAAATTTATTATCGAAGTATGAAAAATTTTGATGCTGAATTATTCATCCGTGATCTTACGAATGTCCCGTGGGAAAGTGCATATATATTTGAGAATGTTGACGATATCTGGTCCCACTGGAAAGGCCTGTATAACGAAGTGCTTGATTCACATGCGCCTATTAAGAGGATTCGCGTACGTGGAGACCAATTGCCGTGGATCACACCTGAGATAAAGCTTCATATCTCTCGTCGTTGCCAACTGTATAGAGCTTTTCGTAAAAACCCTTCAGTTGAAAACTGGGACGCCTTCAAGAGACAAAGGAACAAGGTTACCTCGCTGAAGCGTAAAGCTCTACGCGGCTACTTCGTTAGTGCAAAGTCTAATAAATCTAGCCCAAGGGAATTCTGGAAAAAACTGAAGCCTCTCTTACCAAACACGCGTGGGTCGTACTTGGGCAAAATAACTCTCATTGAAAATGGTCAAGTTTATAATAAACCCCAAGAAGTGGCTGAAATATTTAACAACTATTTCGCCGAGTCAGGACTAAGCCATTCTTTGGCTCTCACTGAATCTGAGTTCGACAAACATCCCAGTGTTAACCTAATCAATGAAATGGCTGATGACCAAGATCAAGAGTTTTCCTTTAATTTCCAGCCTGTCACTGCTAAATATGTGTTGGACCTGCTATTAGATCTAAACGGATCCAAGGCAACTGGCGTGGACGGTATTCCCCCGAGGCTCCTGAAAGCGTCTGCGCCTGCTTTGGCCACTCCCTTGTCTCGTTTGTTAAATTATTGTCTCGAACAATCTTGTTGGGTTAGCGAGTGGAAATCTAGCAACATCAGTCCAGTTTTTAAAAAGGGATGTGAAGTTACCAAAGTTAATTATCGCCCCATCTCAATTCTACCCTGTGTATCTAAGATTTTTGAACGAATTATGTATAATCAACTGTATAACTACTTTGTTTCACGCCGTCTACTCTCCGACAGCCTGTCTGGTTTCTTAAAGGGGCATTCTTGTTTCACGGCACTGCTGAAGATCACAGAGGACTGGAGAGAAGCATTAGATGAGAGACAAACAGTCTCTGCGGTGTCTATAGATCTGAGTAAGGCGTTTGACACTATATGCCACTGCCTCCTGATAAGAAAGTTAGCGGCATATGGGCTTCTAGACCACTCCATTCAACTGATTCGCTCTTACCTCATTAATCGTAAGCAACGAGTCAAGATAGAGGACGCTTATTCCAACTGGCGTGTAGTCCAATGTGGTGTCCCGCAAGGATCTCTTCTGGGACCGCTTTTGTTTAATATATATATTAATGACATAACCCGTATTACCAAGAATATGGAATTGAGGCTCTACGCAGATGACACAACCGGTTATGCTGCTAGTAACTCACCTGCGACCTTGGAATTCTACATCAATAGTGACCTGGCGAGATTATCACATTGGCTTGAAGATAACTACCTCACCATCAATGCCACTAAGACGCAGGCTATGATTGTTGGCAAATCCAACTATAATTATGAGCTCACTTTAAAGTCAAATAATATTCTGACTATCGATGAACTTAAGTTGCTGGGAGTGACGATTGACAATAAGCTCACCTTTTCTTCACATATTAAATTGGTTCTTAGTAAAATTCATGCAAAGATAGCCGCCTTGCGCAGAATCAGGCATTTTATCGATAGTGACACTGCGGTTAAACTATATAAGTCGTACATTCTACCTCATTTTGACTATTGTAGTCCTCTTCTAATAGGAATTAATCAAACTTTTTCTGATAAGTTAGAAAATGCCAATTATTACGTACTTAGAACTCTGTTCAATCTACCTAAGTCTATTAGTTACGAGCAGATCTTGTTGCAGTATAATTTAGATTCCATTAAGCATAGGCGCATGGTCCAAGCTCTGGCACTTGTGTACAAAAGCTATCCCAATTATATAAGTAATATGTTTAGAATCAAAAACTGTGTTTACAATCTTCGCGGCAATGGTAGCAGACTCGATCAGCCGGCCACCAATACTGGTTTTAAACACAGATCTTTTTCGTATATTGCGTACCGCCTCTGGAACAAGATACCTTTGCATGTTAGGGAGGCCCCAAATCTCAAGAATTTTATGGCCAAACTAAAGAAACTTAAGTTGAACCAGGACGAGTGTCGTTGTAATTTCTGCTCTAATTAGATGCTATTATAAATTTATAGTATGGATAGGTAATTTTATTATAGATTCTTAGTCTAGTATTTTCTTAATCTATATACTAATGTAGATACACGTACATTTTTGTAACGAGTCTTTTTTAGGCTCATCAATGTCACGTGCTGAAATAAAGTTTTTCAGTTTTCAGTTTCAGTGGTCTAGGAAGACGTGTTGGGCGTAAAGAGAACCACAAACACTCAAAATTAGGATCTTCGATGTCTGGCCTACGCTTAGCGGAAATATCATCAGATATAAATACACAAATTCCGCCACCACGGTGGACAGATCGGTCTTTACGGAAGATTTTATACCCATTAATAGATATAAGACCGTTTGATATGTCATCTCTCAACCATGACTCCGTTACAGCAACAACGTCTGCAGAATAAACAAGTAGGGTTGCAGTAGGGTTGCAGGCATATGTATTACAGGTATAAGAGGCGTTAAATCCTTGGTGTATTACTTAGCTCTGACTGGTTCATTATTTTGTAATTGGTTCCTATATAAAGGCACAAATCTTTAGAAGAAACCAGTTCATTTCAATTCCACGATCTGGCAAGATGAGCAGACCTTGCTCCCAGCTAAACAGTAAAGCTATTAGAGATAAGGCAGAATGCGAAGTCGTAGCAAGAATAGAAAAATTGTGTTCAGTTGTTGCTTTTAAGTGCGTTTGGCGAGTTGACGACGAGGAAATCGACAATGCATGGAACTGGAATATTCAACGTGCCCTGAGAAAACTGAATTACGCAGTCTATCGTGGTGAGGTCTACAAGATGACAACCAAATCGCAGTTTACCTATCAGTACCTCTGCAACATGAAAACCTTCCTTAACAATTGAATGGGGGACGAAGCTTTTAAAGATCGCCTTGTTCAGCATATACAGCGAGTACTACCCATTCTCAGCGAGCCCGAGAGTTCAGTCATCCCACAGCTGAAAGTCAACAGAGACTTCATTGAGGTTCAGGGGGGATGGCTTTGGAGCTTTTCTGCTGGATCATTTGTTCAGGGGATTCTTTCAGAATCTCAGGTGAGGCGATTGTAACCATTTCATAATACTAACAATCTTTCACTTGTTCTAGTGTTTTTCTTTTTAAATTATTTTTACGCTTTTTCTGTTTTTGAGGGTTAAAATGACCTCAAGATCTCCGAACAAGCCAAGAACAATGATTTACACCGTGATTACATGGGAAAAGAAATTGGGAAATGCTACCCCCTCTTCTCGTGATTCACAATTAAGTATTAAATCCTTTTTTTATTGAATTTTTTAAACAGAAAGGCGTCGTAACTACCAGAGCATTTGTGGACTTTGACAGACTCAAAGACCCCAAACCCAACTATTGTGAGGAAATTCTGAAGAACTGTCTTTCAGAGGACAAAGTGCAACAGTTCTGTGCAGATTTCTAGCATTATTGCGCCCAAAGAAACACAAACAGCCTGTACCGTGTGCGATTGGGTCGACAGATAGTGGAAAGACCAGTCTTTTTGCACCAGTGTTCCAGATCATCCGGCTCAACCGTATTGCAAGGGTAACAAAGCAGAAGAGCTTTAATAAAGCTATGATCGACAGCTGCACAGAGGTGATCTTCCTCGATGAAGCATTTTCAGGCCTTCTTGAAATAGACGACTGCAAAATTCTCTGCCAAGGGGGCTTCACTTCCCACGACGTCAAGTGGAAGAAGGCTGAAGGATTTCATTGCAGTGCGTCCGTGTACACAACCTGTCAAACCGAGTTAGATTTCGGAGCGGATCATAACGAAGCAATGGATAAAAGGTTACACAAATACCAATTCAGAAGCCTGCCACATGTGAATCCAGAAGCAAACGAGTGGCTGAGACAACATGCCATGGATTGTATCGTATGGTCGCAAAAGATCGCTGGCGACATCGAGGACAGTGCCACGCCCGAGCCCGTTGTTACCGAACACGGATTGCCAGAAGAAGACCTCAGAAACATCCTATCCGTATCTCTTATTGACGAGGACATCAAGAACTCGCAGTGCAGTCAGACAAGTGTTCAGGCGATCCATTCCACCCCAGAAAGCGATACAGAGCTTTCAGAAGACAGTGATGCCGATGAAATAGAGAGGCTGCGCTCTGAACATGAAAAAGCCACTGAATGAAGTCTACGTCAACGGTACCTTATGATGCTGCTCACAAACAGAGAGGAGAGGCAAAAAGAAAAAAAGCGTCAGAACACCGCCATACGTAATCGTCGTCTGGCCAGCTGCAAAGCAATGTTGGTGGATCTTGGCGTGGTAGACGATTCAGAGGGGAGCCAGCTTGTAACAGATCCCGACGAACCATTACCTACGCCCTTGGAACGAAAAAAAGAAAAGGCACTTGAAGAAAGACGAAAACAACGAGAGGAGAAACAGCATCGAGAGGAGGAAGAGAAAATAAGAGTAGCGTTTGCAAATCCATGACTATTAGAAATGGAGAAGGACATGGCAGAGCAAATCAGACGATTTGTGCAGAGCCTCTTTTTTCCGTTTATAAAGGAAAGAGATAAAAAAAGAAAGAGATAAAAGAGGCTCTGCTCGCAGGGTGGCCCATAAATTGCTATTTGCAAAATGTTTTGGATTATTGCCGTTTCTGTTACTCCTTCATTGCACGCATTATTATGACATACATATAATTAAGGTTACAAACGCGATCCAACGGTAACAGCTAAAAAGGGAACAATTGTTCCTTAGGAACAGCTGAGAAAAGGACAGAAAATGAGCAATGAAAGCGATGCGCTGCGAAAACACGCAATGTAGAACAAACGTTCCTCTTGTCGCAAAACGAAACGACAAAGCCTTTTGGCAACTCACGAGTAGGGACAAATGCTCTTCAAATAATGACAAAGGATTAACGCGTTATTGGTACAATTTGATTTTAACTCACAGATAAAGGACCAATTTGTTCCGCTCGTGATTCGGAACTCGCGATCGGAACAATTGGTTCCACTTTAACACTAAAGGACCATTTTGTTCCGTATTTTTATAAAAAAAACACGTTCCCATTTTATCAAAAGGAACACAATTTAGGAACAATACTTCTCATATCATCCATTTAAGGTCCAATTTGTTACGCTCGGGATTCGGAACTAGTAGTATACCAAGTGGGGGTTCTGCGGCGGGTGGAGCTGTGTAGCCCTGAAGCTCCACAACCCTAACCCCAACCCTAACCTTAAACCGTAGCCTTTACATCTATCGAACGAACTAACCCTTCATCCAAACGGGTTAAAAATTATTAGTTCACTTTTCGTCTCTTTTTCTCAAAGATCAACATTGCTGTAAAGTAGTTGAAACGCAATAGCACTATTGTCTTCTATCAACAATGACCTGAAAGTCTGATCATAATCGTCACACAAGATTGAACAAATACAAAAGAGGTGTAGTGTTATGGAATCACAAAAGTATCACTAAAGGTTTGTTGTTTAAAGCAAAAGACGATTTTATTTGCATAGATTCGTAATGTAAGAAAATAGACATTTATGTCAAAGGTTGAAGTGTGGGACGTAGAAAAAGTTTCACTTATTAAGACAAAGTGAAAGCCATCACAAATACATGACACAACCATCTCAATAGTGCAAGTGCTGCCTATGAGACGTGGACTTCAATATTTAATAACTTGAACGGAATTGTCACAGTTGATTGCACATATACAAACTGCACAATGAGCTATGTCCACAAGCCTGAAAATGCCAAATTGGCGTCACAATGACAACTAGTTTCATCAAGTTAAATTAGTATCATACCAAGATAAATTCAGACACTGGGGAAACATATGTTAATTTCAACGCGAGTGCTGGCTGAGTGTGGAGCAGTAAAGTAGTTTATGAGTAGCATGGCTTTCATCTGCGATATTTGTGAGAAACAGTTCCTCCAGAAGAGAAATCTTGTGCGACATAAGGAATCTATTCACTATGGAAGTTCTTTTACTTGCCAACGGTGTGGGGATGTCTTTAATCAAAAAGATGCATTGAAGCGCCATATGAAGAAACATTCTTAAGAGAAGACCTACCAATGTCAATACTGTTCTCGCAAGTTCTATCGCCATGATAAGTGTTTGGAACACCAGAAAGTATGCGATTTTGGAAGTTCGAGGAACGCTGAGACGGCAGGAAGCGAAAATATCCGGAAGGAGCAGAAAATGGAGAGCAGAGAGAAAAACAATCGAGAGGGGATGACGCAACGGTCAATGCGACTACGGAGGGGAATGATGTACACTCGGGCGAAGATACTGGTTGTTCTGAGAATCCTTGCGCTATGACGACCGCAATGAAAGACTTTGTGAAAACCTTCAAATTCAAGAGAAACACGACCTCAGGATGTTATTACATGGTAAGAAAAAGTCACTGGTCAATCGCCTAAGCCAAGAACTCAAAACCAAGAGGGGACTCAAGTGGTTCGTCAGTGTTCAAGTTAAGTTAATGAAACGGAAAGCAGATGGTTCTGACGAGATCTCAGGACCTCATCTTCGTAGTCTTTGCATGACAACCTTCAACCATCATGAAATTAAAGAACAACTCGGCGAAGCAAGCGCTTTCTCAACGTATCAGAAGGAAGGAAGTGGTTGGACGCTATCTGAAATCCTGCACCTTGATTTGAACGTGGCTCAGTACAAACCATTGAAAGGTTCTAGTGATCTGCCTTTGCCCAAGAAATAACAGCATAAAAAAGCCATCATTGACGTTGAAAACGAGGATAACAAGTGTTTCATGTGGAGCGTATTGGCGGCCTTACATCCAATTCCCCGCAAATGTAACCCAGAGCGCATTCATCATTACCGACCCTATGTAGATGAAGTGAACGTGGATGGTATCGAATTTCCTGTACCTATCAGTAAGATCCCAAAGTTTGAGAAGCAGAACAAGATTGCCGTCAACTTGTTTGGATTTGAAGAAGGATATTTGTTCCCCGTATACATCACTAACGAACGCGAGTTTCCGGTGCATGTCAACTTGCTGTTGTTTTCAAGAGGGGAGAAACGCCATTACTTTTTAATCAGAAATCTCAACCGCCTACTTTCCAACCAAACAAGGCACAAAGCTCAAATATATTACTGTCCTTATTGTCTACATGGATTTGTTTGGGAGCAGCTACTTGAAGACCACAAGCCACTCTGCAGTCAGCATGGACCTCAGAGGATTGAACTACCAAATGAGGATGATAAGTTTCTCCAGTTTAAGGATTTCCAAAAACAGCTACGAATCCCGTTTGTTATTTACGCTTATTTCGAGAGCCTATCCACCAAGATTCAGTCCGCCCCACCAGTTCCTACCAAATCGTCGACGGAGAAATTTCAGAAATATCGAGCCTGTGGTTTTGCTTACGTAATTGTCTCTCCAAAACCAGAATACTGTAAACCTCCCGTAGTCTATCGCGGAGCAGATGCAGTGGATAAGTTCATAGAAGCGTTACAACAAGAGGAGGAAAGAATCCATACTCTCGTGAAAGAGATTGTTCCTATGCAGTTGACCCCTTCCGAAGAACAAGAATTTCAACAGGCCACTTATTGTCACATTTGTAGAGAAGAACTTGGTGTTGATCGTGTTCTGGATCACTGCCATCTTACTGGTAAATTCAGAGGTGCGGCCCATAACGCTTGCAATTTGAATTTTCAATTCAAGGGTCGAATTCTGATCATTCTTCATAATCTCAGAGGATACGACTCCCATCTTATTATGCAAGGCGCGGGAACGTTCAAGAACAAGACCATTAATTGCATTCCAAACAATATGGAAAAGTATATCTCCTTCTCGATTGGTCACTTAGATTTTCTGGACTCACTTCAGTTCATGACTGCCGCTTGTTTCGAATCTGGCAAAGGAGGGAGCAAAGGAGGGAGCAAAGTACCTGTTGAGAAAAGGCATGTATCCATACGATTATATGGACGATATGAGCAAGTTTCAAGAGCGACAACTCCCATCCAAAGAAGCCTTCTTCAGCCAGCTTACCGAAGAGCATATAAGAGCGATGAAGATTACCAGCATGCACAAATAGTGTTTGCAAGCTTTCAATTGGAAACTCTTGGCGAGTACCACGATCTCTACCTTCTCTCCGACGTATTACTGCTGGCTGATGTCTTTGAAAACTTTCGAAGCGTCTGTTTGAACTACTATGGATTAGACCCCACTCATCACTACACCTCTCCTGGTCTGGCTTGGTCCGCCTGCCTTAAGATGACGGATGTGGAATTAGAATAATTAACCGACCCGGACATGTACTTGTTTGTCGAAGAGGGCATCCGAGGCGGTATTTCCATGATCAGCAATCGTTACGGCAAGGCAAACAACCCATATGTACCTGGCTTTGACTCGACTCAGGACAAGAACTATATCATGTACTTGGACGCCAACAATTTGTATGGATGGGCCATGAGTCAACCTCTCCCAACACACGACTTTTTTTGGTTGACGGAGCATGAAATTGAGGAACTGAATGTCATGTCTATACCCGATGATGGTAAAGAAGGCTACATTCTTGAAGTAGATCTAGAATACCCAAAAGAACTCCACGATCTCCACTCGGATTATCCCCTAGCGCCAGAGACGATGAAAGTGACCCCAAACATGCTGTCTCCCTACTGTCAGCAGTTGGCACAAGACTTGAACCTGGGTGGTGCGCCCGTACCTAAACTGGTCCCAAATCTCTGCGACAAAACGCACTACATTCTTCATTACCGCAACCTGAAGCTGTACTTAGACCTTGGCATGAAGCTAACAAAGATCCATCGGGCACTTGGTTTTGCACAGAGTATGTGGTTAAAGAGTTACATCGACTTCAACACGGAAAAAAGAAAACAAGCGTCCAATGACTGAAAAAGATTTCTTCAAACTTATGAACAATGCGGTATTTGGCAAAACTATGGAAAACTTGCGAAAGCGTGTGAATGTCAACCAACCCAAGCAAACTCAACAAACTTACCGCCTCACCTGCCTTTGATGCCTTCCGTATCTTTTCTGAAGATCTAGCCGCCATCTGTATGAAAAAGACCAACTTAAACCTGAATCGTCTGATTTACGTCGGCCTTACGATTTTTGATCTGTCTAAATACCTGATGTACGATTTCCACTACAATTACATGGTCTCAAAGTACGGACCCCAGGCTAAATTGCTCTTTACAGATACTGACAGCTTGTGCTATGATGTTAAGACAGATGAATTCTACCACGATTTTTTACAAGACCTAGACTACTTTGACACGTCAGAGTACCCAAGAGACCATTTTCTGTACAGTGCGAGGAACAAAAAGGTGCTAGGGAAGATGAAAGACGAGACCCATGGCATACCCCTAGAAGAATTCGTTGGCCTTAGATCTAAAATGTACTCTATCCTATTCACAGAAGACAGCAATCAAGTGGAAAAGAAAACAGCAAAAGGCATTTCAAAGAATGTAACCACGAGAAGATTACAAAACTTGCCTCTTTAAGAAACAAGTTCAAATGGCGCGAATGAATTCGAGTATATTTTTCGAATTTATAACTTTATAACCAATAATGTGAATTTTTCAATAGAGTCAAGTTAAAATGCAAAGTGTTGTGTTGTTCCTTCTCCGAATTTGAAAGTTAAAATCAAAAATAATTTCTAGGTAAAAAAACTGCCAAAAACTATTTTTCACAAAAACGTACGTTTTCAGGCTAAAACAAACGTTTTCCACAACTTTGCACTGTTACATCATTTTTGACCAAATGATAATTTTGATGTAATTACGTTTCTACGATTTTTTCTCCAAAACTGCTCAAATCACTGCCAAGAACCATTTTTCACAAAGACGTACATTTTCAGGCTGAAACGAACGTTATCCACAAATTTCCACCGTTAGATCATTTTTGACCAAATGATAATCTTGATGTAATTACCTTTTTACGATTTTTCCTCCAAAACAGCTCAAATCACTGCCAAATACCATTTTTCACAAAAACGTACGTTTTCAGGCTGATTCAAACGTTTTCCACAAATTTGCACTGTTAGATCAATTTTGACCAAATGATAATCTTGATGTAATTACCCTTTTACGATTTTTTGTCCATAACTGCTCAAATCACTGCCAAAAACCATTTTTCACAAAAACGTACGTTTTCAGGCTAAGACGAACGTTTTCCACAAATTTGCACTGATAGATCATTTTTGACCAAATGATAATCTTGATGAGATTACCTTTTTACGATTTTTCCTCCAAAACTGCTCAAATCACTGCCAAAAACCTTTTTTCACAAAAAGGTACGTTTTCAGGCTGATTCAAACGTTTTCCACAAATTTGCACTGCTAGATGATTTTTGACCAAATGATAATCTTGATGTAATTGCCTTTTCGCGATCTTTTCTCCAAAAGTGCTGAAATCACTGGCAAAAACCATTTTTCACAAAAACGTACGTTTTCAGGTTGATTCGAACGCTTTCAACAAATTTGCACTGTTGGATCATTTTTGACCAAATGAAAATCTTGATGTAATTACGTTTTTACTTTTCTTTTTGCCCAAAACTGCTCAAATCGCTGCCAAAATCCATTTTTTAAAAAAACAACCTTTTCAGGTTGAAACGAACGTTTTCCACAAATTTGCAGTGTTAGATCATTTTTGACCAAATGATAATCTTGATGTAATTACCTTTTCACGATTTTTTGTCCATAACTGCTCAAATAACTGGCAAAAGCTTTTTTTTTTTGAAACACGTACGTTTTCAGGTACCTTTTCAGGCTGAAACAAACGTTTTCCACAAATTTGCGCTATTAGATCATTTTTGACCAAATGATAATGTTGATGTAATTACCTTTTTACGATTTTTCCTCCAAATCTGCTCAAATCACTGCCAAAAACCTTTTTTCACAAAAACGTACGTTTTCAGGCTAAAACGAACGTTTTCCACAAGTTTACATTGTTAGATCATTTTTGACCAAATGATAATCTTGATGAAATTACCTTTTTATAATTTTTCTTCCAAAACTGCTCAAATCACTGCCAAAAACCATTTTTCACAAAAACGTACGTTTTCAGGCTGATTCGAACGTTTTTCACAAATTGGCACTGGTAGATCATTTTTGACCAAACGATAATCTTGATGTATTTACCTTTTTACGATTTTTCCTCCGAATCTCCTCAAATCATTGCCAAATTTTATTTTTTACAAAAACGTACGTTTTCAGGCAGAAACGAACGTTTTCCAGAAGTTTGCACTGTTAGATCACTTTTGACCAAATGATAATTTTCATGTATTTACCTTTTTACGATCTTTTTTCCAAAGCTGCTCAAATCACTGCCAAAAACCATTTTTCACAAAAACGTACGTTTTTAGGCTGAAACGAACCTTTTCCACAAATTTGCACTGTGAGATCCTTTTTGACCAAATAATAATCGTGATGTAATTACGTTTTTACTTTTTTTTTTGCCCAAAACTGCTCAAATCGCTGCCAAAATCCATTTTTCAAAAAAACAACCTTTTTAGGCTGACTCGAACGTTTTCCACAAATTTGCAGTGTTAGATCATTTTTGACCAAATGATAATCTTGATGTAAATACCTTTTTACATTTTTTTTGTCCAAAACTGCTCAAACCACTGCCAAAAACCATTGTTTACAAAAACGTACGTTTTCAGGCTGATTCGAACGTTTTACACAAAGTTGCAGTGTTAGATCATTTTTGACCAAATGATAATCTTGATGAAATTACCTGTTTAGGATTTTTCCTCCAAAACTGCTCAAATCATAGCCAAAATCCTTTTTTCAAAAAAAAAAAACGTTTTCAGGTTAAAACGAACGTTTTCCACAAATTTAAATTGTTAGATCATTTTTGACCAAATGATAATCCTGATGTAATTACGTTTTTACGATTTTTTCTCGAAAACTGCTCAAATCACTGCCAAAAACCATTTTTAACAAAAACGTACGTTTTCAGGCTGATTTGAACGTTTTCCACAAATTTGCACTGTTAGATCATTTTTGACGAAATGATAATCTTGATGAAATTACCTTTTTAGGATGTTTTCTCCAAAACTGCTCAAATCACTGCCAAAAACCATTTATCATGAAAAGGTACGTTTTCAGGCGGATTCAATCGTTTTCCCTAATTTTGCACTGCTAGATCATTTTTGACCAAATGATAATCTTAATGTAATTACCTTTTTACGATTTTTCCTCCGAATTTGTTCAAATCACTGCCAAATACTAATTTTCACAAAAACGTACGTTTTCAGGCTGATTCGAACGTTTTCCACAAATTTGCACTGTTAGACCATTTTTGACCAAATGATAATCGTGATGAAATTACCTTTTTACGATCTTTTTTCCAAAGCTGCTCAGATCACTGCCGAAAACCATTTTTCACAAAAACCTAAGTTTTTTAGGCTGAAACGAATGTTTTCCACAAATTTGCACTGTTAGATCATTTTTGACCAAATGATAATCTTGATGTATTTACCTTTTCACCTTTTTTTTTTGTCCAAAACTGCTCAAATCACTGCCAAAATCCATTTTGCCAAAAAACAACAATTTCAGGCTGATTCAAACATTTTCCACAAATTTGCACTGTTAGATCATTTTTGACCAAATGATAATCTTGATGAAATTACCTTTTTAGGATTTTTCCTCCAAAACTGCTCAAATCACTGCCAAAAACCATTTTTCACAAAAACGTACGTTTTCAGGCTAATTCGAACGTTTTCCACAAATTGGCACTGTTAGATCGATTTGACCAAACGATAATGTTGATGTAATTTCGTTTTTACGTTTTTTTGTCCATAACAGCTCAAATAACTGGCAAAAACTATTTTTTAGAAAAACGTACGATTTCAGGCTAAAACGAACGTTTTCCACAAATTTGCACTATTAGATCAATTTTGACCAAATGATAATCTTGATGTGATTACCTTTTTACGATCTTTTTTCCAAAGCTGCTCAAATCACTGCCGAAAACCATTTTTCACAAAAACGTACCTTTTTAGGCTGAAACAAACGTTTTCCACAAATTTGCATTGTTAGATCATTTTTGACCAAATGATAATCTTGATGTAATTACCTTTTTAGGATTTTTTCTCCAAAACTGCTCAAATCACTGCCAAAATCCGTTTTTCAAAAAAAACAACGTTTTCAGGTTAAAAAGAACGTTTTCCTCAAATTTGCACTGTTAGATCGTTTTTGACCAAACGATAATCTTGATGTAATTACCTTCTTACCATTTTTTGTCCATAACAGCTCAAATAACTGGCAAAAACTATTTTTTAGAAAAACGTACCATTTCAGGCTGAAACGAACGTTTTCCACAAATTTGCACTATTAGATCATTTTTGACCGATTGATATTCTTGATGAAATTCTCTTTTTAGGATTTTTCCTCCAAAACTGCTCAAATCACTGCCAAAAACCATTTTTCACAAAAACGTACGTTTTCAGGCTGATTTAAACGTTTTCCACAAATTGGCACTGTTAGATCATTTTTGACCAAACGATAATCTTGATGTAATTACCTTTTTACGATTTTTTGTCCATAACAGCTCAAATAACTGGCAAAAACTATTTTTTAGAAAAACGTACTATTTCAGGCTGAAACGAACGTTTTCCACAAATTTGCACTGTTAGATCATTTTTGACCAAATGATAATCTTGATGAAATTACCTTCTTACCATTTTTTGTCCATAACAGCTCAAATAACTGGCAAAAACTATTTTTTAGAAAAACGTACCATTTCAGGCTGAAACGAACGTTTTCCACAAATTTGCACTGCTAGATCATTTTTGACCAAATGATAATCTTGATGTAATTACCTTTTTAGGATTTTTCCTCCAAAACTGCTCAAATCACTGCTAAAAACCATTTTTCACAAAAACGTACGTTTTCAGGCTGATTCAAACGTTTTCCACAAATTGCAACTGTTAGATCATTTTTGACCAATCGATAGTCTTGATGTATTTACTTTTTTTACGTGTTTTCCTCGAAAACTGCTCAAATAACTGGTAAAAACTATTTTTTACAAAAACGTACGTTTTCAGGCTGAAACGCACGTTTTCCACAAATTTGCAGTGTTAGATCTTTTTTGACGAAATGATAATTTTGATGAAATTACCTTTTTACAATTTTTTTTTTGTGCAAAACTGCTCAAATCACTGTCAAGATCCATTTTTAAAAAAAACGTTTTCAGGCTGAAACGCACGTTTTCCACAAATTTGCACTGTTAGATCATTTTTGACCAAATGATAATCTTGATGAAATTACCTTTTTAGGATTTTTCCTCCAAAACTGCTCAAATCACTGCCAAAAACCATTTTTCACAAAAACGTACTTTTTCAGGCTGATTCGAACGTTTTCCACAAATTGGCACTGTTAGATCATTTTTGACCAAACGATAATCTTGATGTAATTACCTTTTTACGATTTTTTGTCCATAACAGCTCAAATAACTGGCAAAAACTATTTTTTAGAAAAACGTACTATTTCAGGCTGAAACGAACGTTTTCCACGAAATTGCACTATTAGATCATTTTTGACCAAATGATAATCTTGATGAGATTACCTTTTTAGGATGTTTCCTCCAAAACTGCTCAAATCACTGCCAAAATCCATTTTTCAAAAAAACAACCTTTTTAGGTTGAAACGAAGGTTTTCCACAAATTTGCACTGTTAGATCATTTTTGACGAAATGATAATCTTGATGAAATTACCTTTTTAGGATGTTTTCTCCAAAACTGCTCAAATCACTGCCAAAATCCATTTTTAACAAAAACGTACGTTTTCAGGCTGATTCGAACGTTTTTCACAAATTGCCTTTGTTAGATCATTTTTGAGCAAACGATAATCTTGATGTAATTACCTTCTTACGATTTTTTCTCGAAAACTGCTCAAATCACTGCCAAAAACCATTTTTCACAAAAACGTACGTTTTCAGGCTGATTTAAACGTTTTCCACAAATTTGCACTGTTAGATCAATTTTGACCAAACGATAATCTTGATGTATTTACCTTTTCACGTTTTTTTGGTTTAAAACTGCTTAAATCAGTGCCAAAAACCATTTTTTACAAAAACGTACGTTTTCAGGCTGAAACGCACGTTTTCCACAACTTTGCATCCTTAGATCATTTTTGACCAAATGATAATCTTGATGAATTTACCTTTTTACGATTTTTCCTACAAATCTCCTCAAATCACTGCCAAATTTTATTTTTCACAAAAAACGTACGTTTTCAGGCTGAAACGAACGTTTTCCACAAGTTTGCACTGTTAGATCATTTTTGACTAAATGATAATCTTGATGTATTTACCTTTTTACGATCTTTTTTCCAAAGCTGCTCAAATCACTTCCAAAAACACTTTTTCACAAAAACGTACGTTTTCAGGCTGATTCGAACGTTTTCCACAAATTGGCACTGTTAGATCCTTTTTGACCAAATGATAATCTTGATGTAATTACGTTTTTTCTTTTTTTTTGCCCAAAACTGCTCAAATCGATGCCAAAATCCATTTTTCAAAAAAACAACCTTTTCAGGTTGAAATGAACGTTTTCCACCAACTTGCACTGTTAGATCATTTTTGACCAAAGGATAATCTTGATGTAATTACGTTTTTACAATTTTTGCTCCATAACTGCTCAAACCACTGCCAAAATCCATTTTCCACAAAAACGTACGTTTTTCAGGCTGATTCGAACGTTTTCCAAATATTTGCAGTGTTAGATCATTTTTGACCAAATGATAATCTTGATGTAATTACCTTTTTACATTTTTTTGTCCAAAACTACTCAAATCACTGCCAAAATTCATTTTTCAAAAAAAAAAAAGTTTTCAGGTTGAAACGAACGTTTGCCACAAACTTGCATTGTTAGATCATTTTTGACTAAATGATAATCTTGATGAAATTATCTTGTTACGATTTTTCCTCCGACACTATTCAAATCATTGCCAAATACTATTTTTCACAAAAACGTATGTTTTTAGGCTAAAACGAACGTTTTCCACAAATTTGCACTGTTAGATCATTTTTGACCAAATGATAATCTTGATGAAATTACCTTTTTAGGATTTTTCCTCCAAAACTGCTCAAATCACTGCCAAAATCCATTTTTAAAAAAAACAACGCGTTCAGGTTGAAACGAACGTTTTCCATAAATTTGCACTGTTAGATCATTTTTGACCGAATGATAATCTTGATGAAATTCTCTTTTTAGGATTTTTCCTCCAAAACTGCTCAAATCACTGCCAAAAACCATTTTTCACAAAAACGTACGTTTTCAGGCTGATTCGAACGTTTTCCACATTTTTGCTTTGTTAGATCACTTTTAACCAAATGATAATCTTGATTTATTTACCTTTTTACCTTTTTTTTGTCCAAAACTGCTGAAATCACTGCCAAATTCAGTTTTTCAAAAAAACAATTTCAGGCTGATTCAAACATTTTCCACAAATTTGCACTGTTAGATCATTTTTGACCAAATGATAATCTTGATGAAATTACCTTTTTAGGATTTTTCCTCAAAAACTGCTCAAATCACTGCCAAAATCCATTTTTTAAAAAAACAACGTTTTCAGGTTAAAACGAACGTGTTCCTCAAATTTGCCCTGTTAGATCATTTTGGACCAAATGATAATCTTGATGTAGTTTCGTTTTTTACGGTTTTTCCTCCAAAACTGCTCAAATAACTGGCGAAAACTATTTTTTACAAAAACGTACGTTTTCAGGCTGATTCGAACGTTTTCCACAAATTTGCACTGTTAGATCATTTTTGACCAAATGATAATCTTGATGTAATTACCTTTTTACGATTTTTTCTCGAAAACTGCTCAAATCACTGCCAAGAACTATTTTTTAAAAAAAACGTACGTTTTCAGGCTGAAACGAAGGTTTTCCACAAATTTGCACTGTTAGATCATTTTTGACCAAATGATAATCGTGATGAAATTACCTTTTTACGATCTTTTTTCCAAAGCTGCTCAGATCACTGCCAAAAACCATTTTTCACAAAAACCTACGTTTTTTAGGCTGAAACGAATGTTTTCCACAAATTTGCACTGTTAGATCATTTTTGACCAAATGATAGTCTTGATGTAATTACTTTTTTAGGATTTTTCCTCCAAAACTGCTCAAATCACTGCCAAAATCCATTTTTCAAAAAAACAACGTTTTCAGGTTGAAACGAACGTTTTCCACAAATTTGCACTGTTAGATAATTTTTGACCAAATGATAATCTTGATGTAATTACCTTTTTACGATTTTTTCTCCAAAACTGCTCAAATCACTGCCAAAAACCATTTTTCACAAAAACGTACGTTTTCAGGCTGATTTAAACGTTTTCCACAAATTGGCACTGTTAGATCATTTTTGACCAAACGATAATCTTGAGGTAATTACCTTTTTACGATTTTTTGTCCATAACAGCTCAAATAACTGCAAAAACTATTTTTTAGAAAAACGTACTATTTTAGGCTGAAACGAATGTTTTCCACAAATTTGCACTGTTAGATCATTTTTGACCAAATGATAGTCTTGATGTAATTACTTTTTTAGGATTTTTCCTCCAAAACTGCTCAAATGACTGCCAAAATCCATTTTTCAAAAAAACAACGTTTTCAGGTTGAAACGAACGTTTTCCACAAATTTGCACTGTTAGATCATTTTTGACCAAATGATAATCTTGATGAAATTACCTTTTTAGGATTTTTCCTCCAAAACTGCTCAAATCACTGCCAAAAACCATTTTTCACAAAAACGTACGTTTTCAGGCTGATTCGAACGTTTTTCACAAATTGGCACTGTTAGATCATTTTTGACCAAATGATAATCTTGATGTAATTACCTTTTTACGATTTTTTCTCGAAAACTGCTCAAATCACTGCCAAAAACCATTTTTCACAAAAACGTACGTTTTCAGGCTGATTCGAACGTTTTCCACAAATTTGCACTGTTAGATCATTTTTGACCAAATGATAATCTTGATGTATTTACCTTTTCACGTTTTTTTGGTTTAAAACTGCTTAAATAACTGGTAAAAACTATTTTTTACAAAAACGTACGTTTTCAGGCTGAAACGCACGTTTTCCACAAAGTTGCACCCTTAGATCATTTTTGACCAACTGATAATCTTGATGTAATTACCTTTTTCGATTTTTCCTCCGAAACTGCTCAAATCACTGCCAAAATCCATTTTTAACAAAAACGTACGTTTTCAGGCTGAAACGAACGTTTTCCACAAATTTACACTGTTGGATCATTTTTGACAAAATGATAATGTTCATGTAATTACCTTTTTACGATTTTTTCTCGAAAACTGCTCAAATCACTGCCAAAAACCATTTTTCACAAAAACGTACGTTTTCAGGCTGATTCGAACGTTTTTCACAAATTGGCACTAATAAATCATTTTTGACTAAATGATAATCTTGATGTAATTACGTTTTTACTGTTTTTTTTGTCCAAAACTGCTCAAATCGTTGCCAAATTCCATTTTTCAAAAAAACAACGTTTTCAGGTTTAAACGGACGTTTCCGACAAATTTCCACTGTTAGATGATTTTTGACCAAATGATAATCTTGATGTAATTACCTTTTTACGATTTTTTTTCCATAACTGCTCAAACCACTGCCTAAAACCATTTTTCACAAAAACGTACGTTTTCAGGCTGATTCGAACGTTTTCCACAAATTTGGAGTGTTTGATCTCTTTTGACCAAATGATAATCTTGATGTAATTACGTTTTTACATTCTTTTTTGTCCAAAACTGCTCAAATCATAGCCAAAATCCATTTTTAACAAAACATACGTTTTCAGGGTGAAACGAACGTTTTCCACAAATTTGCACTGTTAGATCATTTTTGACCAAATGATAATCTTGATGTAATTACCCTTTTACGATTTCTCCCCCGAAACTGCTCAAATCACTGCCAAATACTGGTTTTTACAAAAACGTACGTTTTCAGGCTGAAACGAACGTTTTCCACAAATTTGCACTGTTAGATCATTTTTGACCAAATGATAATCTTGATGTAATTACCTTTTTACGATTTTTCCTCCGAAACTGCTCAAATCACTGTCAAAATCCATTTTTTAAAAAAACAACGTTCTCAGGTTGAAACGAACGTTTTCCACAAATTTGCCCTGTTAGATCATTTTGGACCAAATGATAATCTTGATGTAGTTTCGTTTTTTACGGTTTTTCCTCCAAAACTGCTCAAATCACTGCCAAAAACCATTTTTCACAAAAACGTACGTTTTCCGGCTGATTCGAACGCTTTCCACAAATTTGCACTGTTAGATCATTTTTGACAAAATGATAATCTTGATGTAATTACGTTTTTACTTTTTTTTTTTGTCCAAAACTGCTTAAATCACTGCCAAAATCCATTTTTCAAAAAACAATTTCAGGCTGATTCAAACATTTTCCACAAATTGGCACCCTTAGATCATTTTTGACCAAATAATAATCTTGATGTAATTACCTTTTTACGATTTTTCCTGCAAAACTGCTCAAATCACTGCCAAAAACCATTTTTCACAAAAACGTACGTTTTCAGGCTGAAACGAACGTTTTCCACAAATTTGCACTGTTAGATAATTTTTGACCAAATGATAATCTTGATGTAATTACCTTTTTACGATTTTTTCTCCAAAACTGCTCAAATCACTGCCAAAAACCATTTTTCACAAAAACGTACGTTTTCAGGCTGATTCGAACGCTTTCCACAAATTTGCACTGTTAGATCATTTTTGACCAAATGATAATCTTGATGTAATTACCTTTTTACGATTTTTTCTCCAAAACTGCTCAAATCACTGCCAAAAACCATTTTTTACAAAAACGTACGTTTTCAGGCTGAAACGAACGTTTTCCACAAATTTGCACTGTTAGATAATTTTTGACCAAATGATAATCTTGATGTAATTACCTTTTTACGATTTTTTTTCCAAAACTGCTCAAATCACTGCCAAAAACCATTTTTCACAAAAACGTACGTTTTCAGGCTGAAACGAACGTTTTCCACAAATTTGCACTGTTAGATAATTTTTGACCAAATGATAATCTTGATGTAATTACCTTTTTACGATTTTTTCTCCAAAACTGCTCAAATCACTGCCAAAATCCATTTTTCAAAAAAAACCACGTTTTCAGGTTAAAACGAACGTTTTCCACAAATTTGCACTGTTAGATCATTTTTGACCAAATGATAATCTTGATGTAATTACCTTTTTACGATTTTTTCTCCAAAACTGCTCAAATCACTGCCAAAAACCATTTTTCACAAAAACGTACGTTTTCAGGCTGATTCGAACGTTTTCCACAAATTGGTACTTTTACATCATTTTTGACGAAATGATAATCTTGATGTAATTACCTTTTTACAATTTTTTTTTTGTGCAAAACTCCTCAAATCGCTCCCAAAAACCATTTTTTTACAAAAACGTACTATTTCAGGCTGAAACGAACGTTTTCCACGAAATTGCACCCTTAGATCATTTTTGACCAAATGATAATCTTGATGTAATTACCTTTTTACGATGTTTCCTCGAAAAATGCTCAAATCACTGCCAAAAACCATTTTTTAAAAAAACAACGTTTTTAGGTTGAAACAAACGTTTTCCACAAATTGGCACTGTTAGATCATTTTTGACCAAATGATAATCTTGATGAAATTACCTTTTTAGGATTTTTCCTCCAAAACTGCTCAAATCACTGCCAAAAACCATTTTTCACAAAAACGTACGTTTTCAGGCTGATTCGAACGTTTTCCACAAATTTGCACTGTTAGATCATTTTTGACCAAATGATAATCTTGATGTAATTACCTTTTTACGATTTTTTCTCCAAAACTGCTCAAATCACTGCCAAAAACCATTTTTCACAAAAACGTACGTTTTCAGGCTGATTTAAACGTTTTCCACAAATTTGCACTGTCAGATCAGTTTTGACCAAACGATAATCTTGATGTATTTACTTTTTTTATGTGTTTTCCTCGAAAACTGCTCAAATAACTGGTAAAAACTATTTTTTACAAAAACGTACGTTTTCAGGCTGAAACGCACGTTTTCCACAAAGTTGCACCCTTAGATCATTTTTGACCAAATGATAATCTTGATGTAATTACCTTTTTACGATTTTTCCTACAAATCTCCTCAAATCACTGCCAAATTTTATTTTTCACAAAAAACGTACGTTTTCAGGCTGAAACGAACGTTTTCCACAAGTTTGCACTGTTAGATCATTTTTGACTAAATGATAATCTTGATGTATTTACCTTTTTACGATCTTTTTTCCAAAGCTGCTCAAATCACTTCCAAAAACACTTTTTCACAAAAACGTACGTTTTCAGGCTGATTCGAACGTTTTCCACAAATTGGCACTGTTAGATCCTTTTTGACCAAATGATAATCTTGATGTAATTACGTTTTTACTTTTTTTTTGCCCAAAACTGCTCAAATCGATGCCAAAATCCATTTTTCAAAAAAACAACCTTTTCAGGTTGAAATGAACGTTTTCCACCAACTTGCACTGTTAGATCATTTTTGACCAAAGGATAATCTTGATGTAATTACGTTTTTACAATTTTTGCTCCATAACTGCTCAAACCACTGCCAAAATCCATCTTCCACAAAAACGTACGTTTTTCAGGCTGATTCGAACGTTTTCCAAATATTTGCAGTGTTAGATCATTTTTGACCAAATGGTAATCTTGATGTAATTACCTTTTGACATTTTTTTTGTTCAAAACTGCTCAAATCACTGCCAAAATTCATTTTTCAAAAAAAAAAAGTTTTCAGGTTGAAACGAACGTTTTCCACAAACTTGCACTGTTAGATCATTTTTGAGTAAATGATAGTCTTGATGAAATTATCTTTTTACGATTTTTCCTCCGAATTTATTCAAATCATTGCCAAATACTATTTTTCACAAAAACGTATGTTTTTAGGCTGAAACGAACGTTTTCCACAAATTTGCACTGTTAGATTATTTTTGACCAGATGATAATCTTGATGTTATTACGTTTTTACTTTTTTTTCTCCCCAAAATCCATTTTTTAAAAAAAAACAACCTTTTCAGGTTGAAACGAACGTTTTGCACAAATAATAATCTTAATGTAATTACCTCTTTATATTTTTTTTGTCCAACACTGCTCAAATCACTGCCAAAATCGATTTTTCAAAAAAAAAACCGTTTTCAGGCTGATTCAAACGTTTTCCACAAATTTGCAGTGTTAGATCATTTTTGACCAAATGATAATCTTGATGAAATTACCTTTTTAAGATTTTTCCTCCACAACTGCTCCAATCACTGCCAAAATACATTTTTTTAAAAAGACAACCTTTTCAGGTTGAAATGAACGTTTTCCACCAATTTGCACTATTAGATCATTTTTGACCAAATGATAATCTTGATGTAATTACGTTTTTATGATTTTGTCTCCATAACTGCTCAAACCAATGCCAAAAACCATTTTCCACAAAAACGTACGTTTTCAATCTGATTCGAACGTTTGCCACAAATTTGCAGTGTTGATGATGTAATTACCTTTTTACATTCTTTTTGTCCAAAACTGCTCAAATCACTGCTAAAATCCATTTTTCAAAAAAACAACGTTTTCAGGTTGAAACGAACGTTTTCCACAAATTTGCACTGTTAGATCATTTTTGACTAAATAATAATCTTGATGAAATTACCTTTTTACGATTTTTCCTCCGAAACTCCTCAAATCACTGCCAAATACTATTTTTTCAAAAACACGTACGTTTTCAGGCTGAAACGAACGTTTTCCACAAGTTTGCACTGTTAGATCACTTTTGACCGAATGATAATTTTGATTTATTTACCTTTTTACGATCTTGTTTCCAAAGCTGCTCAAATTACTGCCAAAAACCATTTTTCACAAAAACGTACGTTTTCAGGCTAAAAGGAACGTTTTCCACAAATTTGCACTGTTAGATTACTTTTGACCAAATGATAATCGTGAGGTAATTGCCTTTTTGCGATCTTTTCTCCAAAACTGCTCAAATCACTGCCATAAACCATTTTTCACAAAAACGTACTTTTTCAGGCTGATTCGAACGTTTTCCACAAATTGGCACTGTTAGATCATTTTTGACCAAACGATAATCTTGATGTAATTACCTTTTTACGATTCTTTTTTCCAAAACTGCTCAAATCAC
>NC_090877.1:29810270-29824296 GCF_036669935.1 Montipora foliosa | reverse complement strand
CAACATCCGGGACTCGAGTAAACAAAGCTTTTCCCCGATTCGATTCCATGGAATGTCATTTTCTAAAGCTTGAATTGTGACGACAAGTTTTACAAGCGCGCGTGCTAATTAGCTCAATGCCCACAGAAAACCAAAGTAAAACAAGTCATATAACGACAAAATGTAGAGTCAAATAGAAGTCTACAACACGAGATATTCCCAAGCGGTCTCCCGTCGAAGTACTACTCTCGCCCTACAGGATTTGACTACGGGGATCGGACGAGACCCGGTTTTTTGCCTGTGGTATGGTCGTAGACGGAAGAAAGCCCGTTCTTGTTGTGTGTTTTGAGCGGGCAAGTTGAACTGAGCAAATAACTGTTTCCTCTGTGATGGTTCTTTAACCCTTCACCGGCAATGGCATTGGTAAAATGCAGAGAGTTAATGTTTCCCGTTCAAAAATTCCTTTCAACATCCGGGACTCGAGTAAACAAAGCTTTTCCCCGATTCGATTCCATGGAATGTCATTTGCTAAAGCTTGAATTGTGACGACAAGTTTTACAAGCGCGCGTGCTAATTAGCTCAATGCCCACAGAAAACCAAAGTAAAACAAGTCATATAACGACAAAATGTAGAGTCAAATAGAAGTCTACAACACGAGATATTCCCAAGCGGTCTCCCGTCGAAGTACTACTCTCGCCCTACAGGATTTGACTACGGGGATCGGACGAGACCCGGTTTTTTGCCTGTGGTATGGTCGTAGACGGAAGAAAGCCCGTTCTTGTTGTGTGTTTTGAGCGGGCAAGTTGAACTGAGCAAATAACTGTTTCCTCTGTGATGGTTCTTTAACCCTTCACCGGCAATGGCATTGGTAAAATGCAGAGAGTTAATGTTTCCCGTTCAAAAATTCCTTTCAACATCCGGGACTCGAGTAAACAAAGCTTTTCCTCGATTCGATTCCATGGAATGTCATTTGCTAAAGCTTGAATTGTGACGACAAGTTTTACAAGCGCGCGTGCTAATTAGCTCAATGCCCACAGAAAACCAAAGTAAAACAAGTCATATAACGACAAAATGTAGAGTCAAATAGAAGTCTACAACACGAGATATTCCCAAGCGGTCTCCCGTCGAAGTACTACTCTCGCCCTACAGGATTTGACTACGGGGATCGGACGAGACCCGGTTTTTTGCCTGTGGTATGGTCGTAGACGGAAGAAAGCCCGTTCTTGTTGTGTGTTTTGAGCGGGCAAGTTGAACTGAGCAAATAACTGTTTCCTCTGTGATGGTTCTTTAACCCTTCACCGGCAATGGCATTGGTAAAATGCAGAGAGTTAATGTTTCCCGTTCAAAAATTCCTTTCAACATCCGGGACTCGAGTAAACAAAGCTTTTCCTCGATTCGATTCCATGGAATGTCATTTGCTAAAGCTTGAATTGTGACGACAAGTTTTACAAGCGCGCGTGCTAATTAGCTCAATGCCCACAGAAAACCAAAGTAAAACAAGTCATATAACGACAAAATGTAGAGTCAAATAGAAGTCTACAACACGAGATATTCCCAAGCGGTCTCCCGTCGAAGTACTACTCTCGCCCTACAGGATTTGACTACGGGGATCGGACGAGACCCGTTTTGTGCCTGTGGTATGGTCGTAGACGGAAGAAAGCCCGTTCTTGTTGTGTGTTTTGAGCGGGCAAGTTGAACTGAGCAAATAACTGTTTCCTCTGTGATGGTTCTTTAACCCTTCACCGGCAATGGCATTGGTAAAATGCAGAGAGTTAATGTTTCCCGTTCAAAAATTCCTTTCAACATCCGGGACTCGAGTAAACAAAGCTTTTCCTCGATTCGATTCCATGGAATGTCATTTGCTAAAGCTTGAATTGTGACGACAAGTTTTACAAGCGCGCGTGCTAATTAGCTCAATGCCCACAGAAAACCAAAGTAAAACAAGTCATATAACGACAAAATGTAGAGTCAAATAGAAGTCTACAACACGAGATATTCCCAAGCGGTCTCCCGTCGAAGTACTACTCTCGCCCTACAGGATTTGACTACGGGGATCGGACGATACACGTATTTTTGCCTGTGGTATGGTCGTAGACGGAAGAAAGCCCGTTCTTGTTGTGTGTTTTGAGCGGGCAAGTTGAACTGAGCAAATAACTGTTTCCTCTGTGATGGTTCTTTAACCCTTCACCGGCAATGGCATTGGTAAAATGCAGAGAGTTAATGTTTCCCGTTCAAAAATTCCTTTCAACATCCGGGACTCGAGTAAACAAAGCTTTTCCTCGATTCGATTCCATGGAATGTCATTTGCTAAAGCTTGAATTGTGACGACAAGTTTTACAAGCGCGCGTGCTAATTAGCTCAATGCCCACAGAAAACCAAAGTAAAACAAGTCATATAACGACAAAATGTAGAGTCAAATAGAAGTCTACAACACGAGATATTCCCAAGCGGTCTCCCGTCGAAGTACTACTCTCGCCCTACAGGATTTGACTACGGGGATCGGACGAGACCCGGTTTTTGCCTGTGGTATGGTCGTAGACGGAAGAAAGCCCGTTCTTGTTGTGTGTTTTGAGCGGGCAAGTTGAACTGAGCAAATAACTGTTTCCTCTGTGATGGTTCTTTAACCCTTCACCGGCAATGGCATTGGTAAAATGCAGAGAGTTAATGTTTCCCGTTCAAAAATTCCTTTCAACATCCGGGACTCGAGTAAACAAAGCTTTTCCTCGATTCGATTCCATGGAATGTCATTTGCTAAAGCTTGAATTGTGACGACAAGTTTTACAAGCGCGCGTGCTAATTAGCTCAATGCCCACAGAAAACCAAAGTAAAACAAGTCATATAACGACAAAATGTAGAGTCAAATAGAAGTCTACAACACGAGATATTCCCAAGCGGTCTCCCGTCGAAGTACTACTCTCGCCCTACAGGATTTGACTACGGGGATCGGACGAGACCCGGTTTTTTGCCTGTGGTATGGTCGTAGACGGAAGAAAGCCCGTTCTTGTTGTGTGTTTTGAGCGGGCAAGTTGAACTGAGCAAATAACTGTTTCCTCTGTGATGGTTCTTTAACCCTTCACCGGCAATGGCATTGGTAAAATGCAGAGAGTTAATGTTTCCCGTTCAAAAATTCCTTTCAACATCCGGGACTCGAGTAAACAAAGCTTTTCCTCGATTCGATTCCATGGAATGTCATTTGCTAAAGCTTGAATTGTGACGACAAGTTTTACAAGCGCGCGTGCTAATTAGCTCAATGCCCACAGAAAACCAAAGTAAAACAAGTCATATAACGACAAAATGTAGAGTCAAATAGAAGTCTACAACACGAGATATTCCCAAGCGGTCTCCCGTCGAAGTACTACTCTCGCCCTACAGGATTTGACTACGGGGATCGGACGAGACCCGGTTTTTTGCCTGTGGTATGGTCGTAGACGGAAGAAAGCCCGTTCTTGTTGTGTGTTTTGAGCGGGCAAGTTGAACTGAGCAAATAACTGTTTCCTCTGTGATGGTTCTTTAACCCTTCACCGGCAATGGCATTGGTAAAATGCAGAGAGTTAATGTTTCCCGTTCAAAAATTCCTTTCAACATCCGGGACTCGAGTAAACAAAGCTTTTCCTCGATTCGATTCCATGGAATGTCATTTGCTAAAGCTTGAATTGTGACGACAAGTTTTACAAGCGCGCGTGCTAATTAGCTCAATGCCCACAAAAAACCAAAGTAAAACAAGTCATATAACGACAAAATGTAGAGTCAAATAGAAGTCTACAACACGAGATATTCCCAAGCGGTCTCCCGTCGAAGTACTACTCTCGCCCTACAGGATTTGACTACGGGGATCGGACGAGACCCGGTTTTTTGCCTGTGGTATGGTCGTAGACGGAAGAAAGCCCGTTCTTGTTGTGTGTTTTGAGCGGGCAAGTTGAACTGAGCAAATAACTGTTTCCTCTGTGATGGTTCTTTAACCCTTCACCGGCAATGGCATTGGTAAAATGCAGAGAGTTAATGTTTCCCGTTCAAAAATTCCTTTCAACATCCGGGACTCGAGTAAACAAAGCTTTTCCTCGATTCGATTCCATGGAATGTCATTTGCTAAAGCTTGAATTGTGACGACAAGTTTTACAAGCGCGCGTGCTAATTAGCTCAATGCCCACAGAAAACCAAAGTAAAACAAGTCATATAACGACAAAATGTAGAGTCAAATAGAAGTCTACAACACGAGATATTCCCAAGCGGTCTCCCGTCGAAGTACTACTCTCGCCCTACAGGATTTGACTACGGGGATCGGACGAGACCCGGTTTTTTGCCTGTGGTATGGTCGTAGACGGAAGAAAGCCCGTTCTTGTTGTGTGTTTTGAGCGGGCAAGTTGAACTGAGCAAATAACTGTTTCCTCTGTGATGGTTCTTTAACCCTTCACCGGCAATGGCATTGGTAAAATGCAGAGAGTTAATGTTTCCCGTTCAAAAATTCCTTTCAACATCCGGGACTCGAGTAAACAAAGCTTTTCCTCGATTCGATTCCATGGAATGTCATTTGCTAAAGCTTGAATTGTGACGACAAGTTTTACAAGCGCGCGTGCTAATTAGCTCAATGCCCACAGAAAACCAAAGTAAAACAAGTCATATAACGACAAAATGTAGAGTCAAATAGAAGTCTACAACACGAGATATTCCCAAGCGGTCTCCCGTCGAAGTACTACTCTCGCCCTACAGGATTTGACTACGGGGATCGGACGAGACCCGGTTTTTTGCCTGTGGTATGGTCGTAGACGGAAGAAAGCCCGTTCTTGTTGTGTGTTTTGAGCGGGCAAGTTGAACTGAGCAAATAACTGTTTCCTCTGTGATGGTTCTTTAACCCTTCACCGGCAATGGCATTGGTAAAATGCAGAGAGTTAATGTTTCCCGTTCAAAAATTCCTTTCAACATCCGGGACTCGAGTAAACAAAGCTTTTCCTCGATTCGATTCCATGGAATGTCATTTGCTAAAGCTTGAATTGTGACGACAAGTTTTACAAGCGCGCGTGCTAATTAGCTCAATGCCCACAGAAAACCAAAGTAAAACAAGTCATATAACGACAAAATGTAGAGTCAAATAGAAGTCTACAACACGAGATATTCCCAAGCGGTCTCCCGTCGAAGTACTACTCTCGCCCTACAGGATTTGACTACGGGGATCGGACGAGACCCGGTTTTTTGCCTGTGGTATGGTCGTAGACGGAAGAAAGCCCGTTTTTGTTGTGTGTTTTGAGCGGGCAAGTTGAACTGAGCAAATAACTGTTTCCTCTGTGATGGTTCTTTAACCCTTCACCGGCAATGGCATTGGTAAAATGCAGAGAGTTAATGTTTCCCGTTCAAAAATTCCTTTCAACATCCGGGACTCGAGTAAACAAAGCTTTTCCTCGATTCGATTCCATGGAATGTCATTTGCTAAAGCTTGAATTGTGACGACAAGTTTTACAAGCGCGCGTGCTAATTAGCTCAATGCCCACAGAAAACCAAAGTAAAACAAGTCATATAACGACAAAATGTAGAGTCAAATAGAAGTCTACAACACGAGATATTCCCAAGCGGTCTCCCGTCGAAGTACTACTCTCGCCCTACAGGATTTGACTACGGGGATCGGACGAGACCCGGTTTTTTGCCTGTGGTATGGTCGTAGACGGAAGAAAGCCCGTTCTTGTTGTGTGTTTTGAGCGGGCAAGTTGAACTGAGCAAATAACTGTTTCCTCTGTGATGGTTCTTTAACCCTTCACCGGCAATGGCATTGGTAAAATGCAGAGAGTTAATGTTTCCCGTTCAAAAATTCCTTTCAACATCCGGGACTCGAGTAAACAAAGCTTTTCCTCGATTCGATTCCATGGAATGTCATTTGCTAAAGCTTGAATTGTGACGACAAGTTTTACAAGCGCGCGTGCTAATTAGCTCAATGCCCACAGAAAACCAAAGTAAAACAAGTCATATAACGACAAAATGTAGAGTCAAATAGAAGTCTACAACACGAGATATTCCCAAGCGGTCTCCCGTCGAAGTACTACTCTCGCCCTACAGGATTTGACTACGGGGATCGGACGAGACCCGGTTTTTTGCCTGTGGTATGGTCGTAGACGGAAGAAAGCCCGTTCTTGTTGTGTGTTTTGAGCGGGCAAGTTGAACTGAGCAAATAACTGTTTCCTCTGTGATGGTTCTTTAACCCTTCACCGGCAATGGCATTGGTAAAATGCAGAGAGTTAATGTTTCCCGTTCAAAAATTCCTTTCAACATCCGGGACTCGAGTAAACAAAGCTTTTCCTCGATTCGATTCCATGGAATGTCATTTGCTAAAGCTTGAATTGTGACGACAAGTTTTACAAGCGCGCGTGCTAATTAGCTCAATGCCCACAGAAAACCAAAGTAAAACAAGTCATATAACGACAAAATGTAGAGTCAAATAGAAGTCTACAACACGAGATATTCCCAAGCGGTCTCCCGTCGAAGTACTACTCTCGCCCTACAGGATTTGACTACGGGGATCGGACGAGACCCGGTTTTTTGCCTGTGGTATGGTCGTAGACGGAAGAAAGCCCGTTCTTGTTGTGTGTTTTGAGCGGGCAAGTTGAACTGAGCAAATAACTGTTTCCTCTGTGATGGTTCTTTAACCCTTCACCGGCAATGGCATTGGTAAAATGCAGAGAGTTAATGTTTCCCGTTCAAAAATTCCTTTCAACATCCGGGACTCGAGTAAACAAAGCTTTTCCTCGATTCGATTCCATGGAATGTCATTTGCTAAAGCTTGAATTGTGACGACAAGTTTTACAAGCGCGCGTGCTAATTAGCTCAATGCCCACAGAAAACCAAAGTAAAACAAGTCATATAACGACAAAATGTAGAGTCAAATAGAAGTCTACAACACGAGATATTCCCAAGCGGTCTCCCGTCGAAGTACTACTCTCGCCCTACAGGATTTGACTACGGGGATCGGACGAGACCCGGTTTTTTGCCTGTGGTATGGTCGTAGACGGAAGAAAGCCCGTTCTTGTTGTGTGTTTTGAGCGGGCAAGTTGAACTGAGCAAATAACTGTTTCCTCTGTGATGGTTCTTTAACCCTTCACCGGCAATGGCATTGGTAAAATGCAGAGAGTTAATGTTTCCCGTTCAAAAATTCCTTTCAACATCCGGGACTCGAGTAAACAAAGCTTTTCCTCGATTCGATTCCATGGAATGTCATTTGCTAAAGCTTGAATTGTGACGACAAGTTTTACAAGCGCGCGTGCTAATTAGCTCAATGCCCACAGAAAACCAAAGTAAAACAAGTCATATAACGACAAAATGTAGAGTCAAATAGAAGTCTACAACACGAGATATTCCCAAGCGGTCTCCCGTCGAAGTACTACTCTCGCCCTACAGGATTTGACTACGGGGATCGGACGAGACCCGGTTTTTTGCCTGTGGTATGGTCGTAGACGGAAGAAAGCCCGTTCTTGTTGTGTGTTTTGAGCGGGCAAGTTGAACTGAGCAAATAACTGTTTCCTCTGTGATGGTTCTTTAACCCTTCACCGGCAATGGCATTGGTAAAATGCAGAGAGTTAATGTTTCCCGTTCAAAAATTCCTTTCAACATCCGGGACTCGAGTAAACAAAGCTTTTCCTCGATTCGATTCCATGGAATGTCATTTGCTAAAGCTTGAATTGTGACGACAAGTTTTACAAGCGCGCGTGCTAATTAGCTCAATGCCCACAGAAAACCAAAGTAAAACAAGTCATATAACGACAAAATGTAGAGTCAAATAGAAGTCTACAACACGAGATATTCCCAAGCGGTCTCCCGTCGAAGTACTACTCTCGCCCTACAGGATTTGACTACGGGGATCGGACGAGACCCGGTTTTTTGCCTGTGGTATGGTCGTAGACGGAAGAAAGCCCGTTCTTGTTGTGTGTTTTGAGCGGGCAAGTTGAACTGAGCAAATAACTGTTTCCTCTGTGATGGTTCTTTAACCCTTCACCGGCAATGGCATTGGTAAAATGCAGAGAGTTAATGTTTCCCGTTCAAAAATTCCTTTCAACATCCGGGACTCGAGTAAACAAAGCTTTTCCTCGATTCGATTCCATGGAATGTCATTTGCTAAAGCTTGAATTGTGACGACAAGTTTTACAAGCGCGCGTGCTAATTAGCTCAATGCCCACAGAAAACCAAAGTAAAACAAGTCATATAACGACAAAATGTAGAGTCAAATAGAAGTCTACAACACGAGATATTCCCAAGCGGTCTCCCGTCGAAGTACTACTCTCGCCCTACAGGATTTGACTACGGGGATCGGACGAGACCCGGTTTTTTGCCTGTGGTATGGTCGTAGACGGAAGAAAGCCCGTTCTTGTTGTGTGTTTTGAGCGGGCAAGTTGAACTGAGCAAATAACTGTTTCCTCTGTGATGGTTCTTTAACCCTTCACCGGCAATGGCATTGGTAAAATGCAGAGAGTTAATGTTTCCCGTTCAAAAATTCCTTTCAACATCCGGGACTCGAGTAAACAAAGCTTTTCCTCGATTCGATTCCATGGAATGTCATTTGCTAAAGCTTGAATTGTGACGACAAGTTTTACAAGCGCGCGTGCTAATTAGCTCAATGCCCACAGAAAACCAAAGTAAAACAAGTCATATAACGACAAAATGTAGAGTCAAATAGAAGTCTACAACACGAGATATTCCCAAGCGGTCTCCCGTCGAAGTACTACTCTCGCCCTACAGGATTTGACTACGGGGATCGGACGAGACCCGGTTTTTTGCCTGTGGTATGGTCGTAGACGGAAGAAAGCCCGTTCTTGTTGTGTGTTTTGAGCGGGCAAGTTGAACTGAGCAAATAACTGTTTCCTCTGTGATGGTTCTTTAACCCTTCACCGGCAATGGCATTGGTAAAATGCAGAGAGTTAATGTTTCCCGTTCAAAAATTCCTTTCAACATCCGGGACTCGAGTAAACAAAGCTTTTCCTCGATTCGATTCCATGGAATGTCATTTGCTAAAGCTTGAATTGTGACGACAAGTTTTACAAGCGCGCGTGCTAATTAGCTCAATGCCCACAGAAAACCAAAGTAAAACAAGTCATATAACGACAAAATGTAGAGTCAAATAGAAGTCTACAACACGAGATATTCCCAAGCGGTCTCCCGTCGAAGTACTACTCTCGCCCTACAGGATTTGACTACGGGGATCGGACGAGACCCGGTTTTTTGCCTGTGGTATGGTCGTAGACGGAAGAAAGCCCGTTCTTGTTGTGTGTTTTGAGCGGGCAAGTTGAACTGAGCAAATAACTGTTTCCTCTGTGATGGTTCTTTAACCCTTCACCGGCAATGGCATTGGTAAAATGCAGAGAGTTAATGTTTCCCGTTCAAAAATTCCTTTCAACATCCGGGACTCGAGTAAACAAAGCTTTTCCTCGATTCGATTCCATGGAATGTCATTTGCTAAAGCTTGAATTGTGACGACAAGTTTTACAAGCGCGCGTGCTAATTAGCTCAATGCCCACAGAAAACCAAAGTAAAACAAGTCATATAACGACAAAATGTAGAGTCAAATAGAAGTCTACAACACGAGATATTCCCAAGCGGTCTCCCGTCGAAGTACTACTCTCGCCCTACAGGATTTGACTACGGGGATCGGACGAGACCCGGTTTTTTGCCTGTGGTATGGTCGTAGACGGAAGAAAGCCCGTTCTTGTTGTGTGTTTTGAGCGGGCAAGTTGAACTGAGCAAATAACTGTTTCCTCTGTGATGGTTCTTTAACCCTTCACCGGCAATGGCATTGGTAAAATGCAGAGAGTTAATGTTTCCCGTTCAAAAATTCCTTTCAACATCCGGGACTCGAGTAAACAAAGCTTTTCCTCGATTCGATTCCATGGAATGTCATTTGCTAAAGCTTGAATTGTGACGACAAGTTTTACAAGCGCGCGTGCTAATTAGCTCAATGCCCACAGAAAACCAAAGTAAAACAAGTCATATAACGACAAAATGTAGAGTCAAATAGAAGTCTACAACACGAGATATTCCCAAGCGGTCTCCCGTCGAAGTACTACTCTCGCCCTACAGGATTTGACTACGGGGATCGGACGAGACCCGGTTTTTTGCCTGTGGTATGGTCGTAGACGGAAGAAAGCCCGTTCTTGTTGTGTGTTTTGAGCGGGCAAGTTGAACTGAGCAAATAACTGTTTCCTCTGTGATGGTTCTTTAACCCTTCACCGGCAATGGCATTGGTAAAATGCAGAGAGTTAATGTTTCCCGTTCAAAAATTCCTTTCAACATCCGGGACTCGAGTAAACAAAGCTTTTCCTCGATTCGATTCCATGGAATGTCATTTGCTAAAGCTTGAATTGTGACGACAAGTTTTACAAGCGCGCGTGCTAATTAGCTCAATGCCCACAGAAAACCAAAGTAAAACAAGTCATATAACGACAAAATGTAGAGTCAAATAGAAGTCTACAACACGAGATATTCCCAAGCGGTCTCCCGTCGAAGTACTACTCTCGCCCTACAGGATTTGACTACGGGGATCGGACGAGACCCGGTTTTTTGCCTGTGGTATGGTCGTAGACGGAAGAAAGCCCGTTCTTGTTGTGTGTTTTGAGCGGGCAAGTTGAACTGAGCAAATAACTGTTTCCTCTGTGATGGTTCTTTAACCCTTCACCGGCAATGGCATTGGTAAAATGCAGAGAGTTAATGTTTCCCGTTCAAAAATTCCTTTCAACATCCGGGACTCGAGTAAACAAAGCTTTTCCTCGATTCGATTCCATGGAATGTCATTTGCTAAAGCTTGAATTGTGACGACAAGTTTTACAAGCGCGCGTGCTAATTAGCTCAATGCCCACAGAAAACCAAAGTAAAACAAGTCATATAACGACAAAATGTAGAGTCAAATAGAAGTCTACAACACGAGATATTCCCAAGCGGTCTCCCGTCGAAGTACTACTCTCGCCCTACAGGATTTGACTACGGGGATCGGACGAGACCCGGTTTTTTGCCTGTGGTATGGTCGTAGACGGAAGAAAGCCCGTTCTTGTTGTGTGTTTTGAGCGGGCAAGTTGAACTGAGCAAATAACTGTTTCCTCTGTGATGGTTCTTTAACCCTTCACCGGCAATGGCATTGGTAAAATGCAGAGAGTTAATGTTTCCCGTTCAAAAATTCCTTTCAACATCCGGGACTCGAGTAAACAAAGCTTTTCCTCGATTCGATTCCATGGAATGTCATTTGCTAAAGCTTGAATTGTGACGACAAGTTTTACAAGCGCGCGTGCTAATTAGCTCAATGCCCACAGAAAACCAAAGTAAAACAAGTCATATAACGACAAAATGTAGAGTCAAATAGAAGTCTACAACACGAGATATTCCCAAGCGGTCTCCCGTCGAAGTACTACTCTCGCCCTACAGGATTTGACTACGGGGATCGGACGAGACCCGGTTTTTTGCCTGTGGTATGGTCGTAGACGGAAGAAAGCCCGTTCTTGTTGTGTGTTTTGAGCGGGCAAGTTGAACTGAGCAAATAACTGTTTCCTCTGTGATGGTTCTTTAACCCTTCACCGGCAATGGCATTGGTAAAATGCAGAGAGTTAATGTTTCCCGTTCAAAAATTCCTTTCAACATCCGGGACTCGAGTAAACAAAGCTTTTCCTCGATTCGATTCCATGGAATGTCATTTGCTAAAGCTTGAATTGTGACGACAAGTTTTACAAGCGCGCGTGCTAATTAGCTCAATGCCCACAGAAAACCAAAGTAAAACAAGTCATATAACGACAAAATGTAGAGTCAAATAGAAGTCTACAACACGAGATATTCCCAAGCGGTCTCCCGTCGAAGTACTACTCTCGCCCTACAGGATTTGACTACGGGGATCGGACGAGACCCGGTTTTTTGCCTGTGGTATGGTCGTAGACGGAAGAAAGCCCGTTCTTGTTGTGTGTTTTGAGCGGGCAAGTTGAACTGAGCAAATAACTGTTTCCTCTGTGATGGTTCTTTAACCCTTCACCGGCAATGGCATTGGTAAAATGCAGAGAGTTAATGTTTCCCGTTCAAAAATTCCTTTCAACATCCGGGACTCGAGTAAACAAAGCTTTTCCTCGATTCGATTCCATGGAATGTCATTTGCTAAAGCTTGAATTGTGACGACAAGTTTTACAAGCGCGCGTGCTAATTAGCTCAATGCCCACAGAAAACCAAAGTAAAACAAGTCATATAACGACAAAATGTAGAGTCAAATAGAAGTCTACAACACGAGATATTCCCAAGCGGTCTCCCGTCGAAGTACTACTCTCGCCCTACAGGATTTGACTACGGGGATCGGACGAGACCCGGTTTTTTGCCTGTGGTATGGTCGTAGACGGAAGAAAGCCCGTTCTTGTTGTGTGTTTTGAGCGGGCAAGTTGAACTGAGCAAATAACTGTTTCCTCTGTGATGGTTCTTTAACCCTTCACCGGCAATGGCATTGGTAAAATGCAGAGAGTTAATGTTTCCCGTTCAAAAATTCCTTTCAACATCCGGGACTCGAGTAAACAAAGCTTTTCCTCGATTCGATTCCATGGAATGTCATTTGCTAAAGCTTGAATTGTGACGACAAGTTTTACAAGCGCGCGTGCTAATTAGCTCAATGCCCACAGAAAACCAAAGTAAAACAAGTCATATAACGACAAAATGTAGAGTCAAATAGAAGTCTACAACACGAGATATTCCCAAGCGGTCTCCCGTCGAAGTACTACTCTCGCCCTACAGGATTTGACTACGGGGATCGGACGAGACCCGGTTTTTTGCCTGTGGTATGGTCGTAGACGGAAGAAAGCCCGTTCTTGTTGTGTGTTTTGAGCGGGCAAGTTGAACTGAGCAAATAACTGTTTCCTCTGTGATGGTTCTTTAACCCTTCACCGGCAATGGCATTGGTAAAATGCAGAGAGTTAATGTTTCCCGTTCAAAAATTCCTTTCAACATCCGGGACTCGAGTAAACAAAGCTTTTCCTCGATTCGATTCCATGGAATGTCATTTGCTAAAGCTTGAATTGTGACGACAAGTTTTACAAGCGCGCGTGCTAATTAGCTCAATGCCCACAGAAAACCAAAGTAAAACAAGTCATATAACGACAAAATGTAGAGTCAAATAGAAGTCTACAACACGAGATATTCCCAAGCGGTCTCCCGTCGAAGTACTACTCTCGCCCTACAGGATTTGACTACGGGGATCGGACGAGACCCGGTTTTTTGCCTGTGGTATGGTCGTAGACGGAAGAAAGCCCGTTCTTGTTGTGTGTTTTGAGCGGGCAAGTTGAACTGAGCAAATAACTGTTTCCTCTGTGATGGTTCTTTAACCCTTCACCGGCAATGGCATTGGTAAAATGCAGAGAGTTAATGTTTCCCGTTCAAAAATTCCTTTCAACATCCGGGACTCGAGTAAACAAAGCTTTTCCTCGATTCGATTCCATGGAATGTCATTTGCTAAAGCTTGAATTGTGACGACAAGTTTTACAAGCGCGCGTGCTAATTAGCTCAATGCCCACAGAAAACCAAAGTAAAACAAGTCATATAACGACAAAATGTAGAGTCAAATAGAAGTCTACAACACGAGATATTCCCAAGCGGTCTCCCGTCGAAGTACTACTCTCGCCCTACAGGATTTGACTACGGGGATCGGACGAGACCCGGTTTTTTGCCTGTGGTATGGTCGTAGACGGAAGAAAGCCCGTTCTTGTTGTGTGTTTTGAGCGGGCAAGTTGAACTGAGCAAATAACTGTTTCCTCTGTGATGGTTCTTTAACCCTTCACCGGCAATGGCATTGGTAAAATGCAGAGAGTTAATGTTTCCCGTTCAAAAATTCCTTTCAACATCCGGGACTCGAGTAAACAAAGCTTTTCCTCGATTCGATTCCATGGAATGTCATTTGCTAAAGCTTGAATTGTGACGACAAGTTTTACAAGCGCGCGTGCTAATTAGCTCAATGCCCACAGAAAACCAAAGTAAAACAAGTCATATAACGACAAAATGTAGAGTCAAATAGAAGTCTACAACACGAGATATTCCCAAGCGGTCTCCCGTCGAAGTACTACTCTCGCCC
>NC_090877.1:29780270-29805270 GCF_036669935.1 Montipora foliosa | reverse complement strand
ATATGGAAGTTAAAGTCACCAGCGATGACTAGAATTTCCGGACAAAGAACCACATTTTCCAAATAGAGAGCAAATTCGCGGAAAAATGCACTGGGCGTGACCGGGTGCGCCTCAGAGTATGGTGGTCGATAGACAACTACGAACTTGATCGTCTTCCCATGAGCGGTAAAATTCCATTCAGATGCCTCAAACGATTCCCTATGTGTCCCATCAATGCCACAAACTTTAAAGCTGTCGCGAAAAATGACACCAGTACCCCCACCCAAGCTGCCCGAATGTCTATTAACATTACGAAAAGAAAACCCAGTTGGAGTAAGAGCAGCCAGCGTAACTGAATCATTATCTTTGAGCCACGTCTCGGTTACAACACAAACATCGATGCTCTCTCCTATGACATGATCAATAAAGACTTCAGTCTTGTTTCGTAAGGATCTCGCATTCACATTCCCAAATCTGATCAGCTTATTAATATTCGACGGCACTGGTCTAGCTATTGCAGATCTTGCGACTTTAACCAAGTGATTTCGGCCACGAAACCCGTCCTTTGCCAAACATCGAGTTGCAGACACAGGCAACAGTGGGATACTAGCAATTGTATCGTCCCGCGAGATTCTTCGGGTGACGCCCGCAAGTCGCGCGGGATCTTGCGTGGTGTCCAAAAATGCCTTCTCGTCAATATGCCTCAAGGTGTCAATTTGAATATTTAATGTCTGTTCAGAAGTATTATGCAAATTATCCACATCTTCAAGAATTCTGTTGAAGGCTAACGATGAGTTTAGCGAATTTGATGTACCAGAAACAACTTGATTTAATGCAGAAGAGAAGCGTTTAGACAGCTTTCTATGCTTGTGTTGACCTGCGCGGCATCCTCTTCTTGTTGGTTTCATTTTGGCAATACCATGTTCAGTCAAGCAGCGCCACAAGCTGGGATGACATTTAGCTTGAAATGTAAAAGTTGCTTTAGCTTTTAAAAAGATCTTGAATAAACCAAAGCCATAAAGAAACTTGAACTTAAAAGAAACAAAATAAAAATTTCCAAAACGCCAGAAAATAGTAGAAATTTAAGGCTAAGGCAAGAGCAGCCCGTCAAGCGTATCATGCCATGTTCACGGTTCATGGTTCTTTAACCCTTCATCGGCAATGGCATTGGTAAAATGCAGAGAGTTAATGTTTTCCGGTTAAAAAACTCCTTTCAACATCCGGGACTCGAGTAAACAAAGCTTTTCCCCGATTCGATTCCATGGAATGTCATTTTCTAAAGCTTGAATTCTGACGACAAGTTTTACAAGCGCGCGTGCTAATTAGCTCAATGCCCACAGAAAACCAAAGTAAAACAAGTCATATAACGACAAAATGTAGAGTCAAATAGAAGTCTACAACACGAGATATTCCCAAGCGGTCTCCCGTCAAAGTACTACTCTCGCCCTACAGGATTTGACTACGGAGATCGGACGAGACCCGGTTTTTTGCCTGTGGTATGGTCGTAGACGGAAGAAAGCCCGTTCTTGTTGTGTGTTTTGAGCGGGCAAGTTGAACTGAGCAAATAACTGTTTCCTCTGTGATGGTTCTTTAACCCTTCACCGGCCATGGCATTGGTAAAATGCAGAGAGTTAATGTTTCCCGTTCAAAAATTCCTTTCAACATCCGGGACTCGAGTAAACAAAGCTTTTCCCCGATTCGATTCCATGGAATGTCATTTTCTAAAGCTTGAATTGTGACGACAAGTTTTACAAGCGCTTGCTAATTAGCTCAATGCCCACAGAAAACCAAAGTAAAACAAGTCATAACGACAAAATGTAGAGTCAAATAGAAGTCCACAACAGGAGATATTCCCAAGCGGTCTCCCGTCGAAGTACTACTCTCGCCCTACAGGATTTGACTACGGGGATCGGACGAGACCCGGTTTTTTGCCTATGGTATGCTCGTAGACGGAAGAAAGCCCGTTTTTCTTGTGTGTTTTGAGCGGGCAAGTTGAACTGAGCAAATAACTGTTTCCTCTGTGATGGTTCTTAACCCTTCACCGGCCATGGCATTGGTAAAATGCAGAGAGTTACTGTTTCCCGTTCAAAAATTTATTTTAACATCCAAAACTCGAGTAAACAAAGCTTTTCCTCCATTCGATTCAATGGAATGTCATTTTCTAAAGCTTGAATTGTGACGACAAGTTTTACAAGCGCGCGTGCCAATTAGCTCAATGCCCACAGAAAACCAAAGTAAAACAAGTCATAACGAAAAAATGTAGAGTCAAATAGAAGTCTACAACAAGAAATATTCCCAAGCGGTCTCCCGTCGAATTACTACTCTCGCCCTACAGGATTTGACTACGGGGATCGGACAAGATCCGGTTTTTTGCTTGTGGTATGGTCGTAGACGGAAGAAAGCCCGTTCTTGTTGTGTGTTTTAAGCGGGCAAGTTGAACTGAGCAAATAACTGTTTCCTCTGTGATGGTTCTTTAACCCTTCACCGGCAATGGCATTGGTAAAATGCAGAGAGTTAATGTTTCCCGTTCAAAAATTCCTTTCAACATCCGGGACTCCAGTAAACAAAGCTTTTCCCCGATTCGATTCCATGGAATGTCATTTTCTAAAGCTTGAATTGTGACGACAAGTTTTACAAGCTCGCGTGCTAATTAGCTCAATGCCCACAGAAAACCAAAGTAAAACAAGTCATAACGACAAAATGTAGAGTCAAATAGAAGTCTACAACACGAGATATTCCCAAGCGGTCTCCCGTCGAAGTACTACTCTCGCCCTACAGGATTTGACTACGGGGATCGGACGAGACCCTGTTTTTTGCCTATGGTATGCTCGTAGACGGAAGAAAGCCCGTTCTTGTTGTGTGTTTTGAGCGGGCAAGTTGAACTGAGCAAATAACTGTTTCCTCTGTGATGGTTCTTTAACCCTTCACCGGCAATGGCATTGGTAAAATGCAGAGAGTTAATGTTTCCCGTTCAAAAATTCCTTTCAACATCCGGGACTCGAGTAAACAAAGCTTTTCCCCGATTAAATTCCATCGAATGTCATTTTCTAAAGCTTGAATTGTGACGACAAGTTTTACAAGCGCGCGTGCTGATTAGCTCAATGCCCACAGAAAACCAAAGTAAAACAAGTCATAACGACAAAATGTAGAGTCAAATAGAAGTCTACAACACGAGATATTCCCAAGCGGTCTCCCGTCGAAGTACTACTCTCGCCCTACAGGATTTGACTACGGGGATCGGACGAGACCCTGTTTTTTGCCTATGGTATGCTCGTAGACGGAAGAAAGCCCGTTCTTGTTGTGTGTTTTGAGCGGGCAAGTTGAACTGAGCAAATAACTGTTTCCTCTGTGATGGTTCTTTAACCCTTCACCGGCAATGGCATTGGTAAAATGCAGAGAGTTAATGTTTCCCGTTCAAAAATTCCTTTCAACATCCGGGACTCGAGTAAACAAAGCTTTTCCCCGATTCGATTCCATGGAATGTCATTTTCTAAAGCTTGAATTGTGACGACAAGTTTTACAAGCGCGCGTGCTAATTAGCTCAATGCCCACAGAAAACCAAAGTAAAACAAGTCATAACGACAAAATGTAGTCAAATAGAAGTCTACAACACGAGATATTCCCAAGCGGTCTCCCGTCGAAGTACTACTCTCGCCCTACAGGATTTGACTGCGGGGATCGGACGAGACCCTGTTTTTTGCCTATGGTATGCTCGTAGACGGAAGAAAGCCCGTTCTTGTTATGTGTTTTGAGCGGGCAAGTTGAACTGAGCAAATAACTGTTTCCTCTGTGATGGTTCTTTAACCCTTCACCGGCAATGGCATTGGTAAAATGCAGAGAGTTAATGTTTCCCGTTCAAAAATTCCTTTCAACATCCGGGACTCGAGTAAACAAAGCTTTTCCCCGATTCGATTCCATGGAATGTCATTTTCTAAAGCTTGAATTGTGACGACAAGTTTTACAAGCGCGCGTGCTAATTAGCTCAATGCCCACAGAAAACCAAAGTAAAACAAGTCATATAACGACAAAATGTAGAGTCAAATAGAAGTCTACAACACGAGATATTCCCAAGCGGTCTCCCGTCGAAGTACTACTCTCGCCCTACAGGATTTGACTACGGGGATCGGACGAGACCCGGTTTTTTGCCTGTGGTATGGTCGTAGACGGAAGAAAGTCCGTTCTTGTTGTGTGTTTTGAGCGGGCAAGTTGAACTGAGCAAATAACTGTTTCCTCTGTGATGGTTCTTTAACCCTTCACCGGCAATGGCATTGGTAAAATGCAGAGAGTTAATGTTTCCCGTTCAAAAATTCCTTTCAACATCCGGGACTCGAGTAAACAAAGCTTTTCCCCGATTCGATTCCATGGAATGTCATTTTCTAAAGCTTGAATTGTGACGACAAGTTTTACAAGCGCGCGTGCTAATTAGCTCAATGCCCACAGAAAACCAAAGTAAAACAAGTCATATAACGACAAAATGTAGAGTCAAATAGAAGTCTACAACACGAGATATTCCCAAAAAAGAGAGACTGGGCCTACGGTTTATAGTCCTTGTCTAAGAAGACTTGAAAGTCTAACTCATTTGCAGATGAAATTACAAAGGCAGCATTTTCTCCTCAGTTATTTTAAGATCCCGAGTGTTGATCCGGTCGGGGTTCGAACCCGCGACCTCCCGTGTGACACCATGATGCTCAACCAACTGAGCCACCGGTGAGTGGTGGCTTATATCAACACAGATGAGTTCAAAGCTGAATATGGAAACTTATATGTAATTCCTAAGAACTTTCATCAGGATATTGAGTCTTTTCTTCACTCCCAGCGACAAATGTGTGGAGGTTCACGAAATTTGACAGCCTTCACTTACAGTTATCATGTGAATGGTTTTGCTGCTTTCGATATATGAAAAGGAAATGGAAAGGCTTTCTTTATAGTGGAAGTACACTTAGCTATCAAGCTAGTTTACAGGCACTCTACTGTTAACAAGGTGAAAGTAACAATTCAAACTTAACAGAAACATTATTAAGAACCCCAACTGGCGGGAGGCAACCAGTTGGCTATTTACAAAGCGTGGTGGAGTTGAATCAGGGACAACCGGAAACAAATCCAAGCCAGAGGTTAGAACGGGATTTGAACCCGGAGCAGCCGCATGCAAACCCAACGCCCTAACCACTGGACCACACTGCCTCGATCATCAAGGCTTATCAAGAATAAGCAGACCAATGTAAATGAGCTACAGGAAATTATGTTTCCATCTTGCTCAATCAAATGAGCATCTTCCAAGAAGAGATCAACATACTGATCTTGATTTAAGTTGGACAGTTTATGTTTAATTTAATATGGCTCCTTCTTGGGGCACCAGACACAAATGGTAACATAATTATTGTTTAACCACTGTATAATATTTTATATTTTGGCGCGATATCGTTTCTTGTCGCTTGTTTCCATTATTTTATGTCATCTGTATTTCGTGCACGAAGTAGAGGTTGTTCGGGAAATAAGTACACGCACGAAGCTATCTTGAACTTAACATTCGATTTATTGACACACCCATTTTTCACAGCACTTGTAATTGTTTGTTCTCATCTGGTATAACAAGCGACAAGAAGACGCCGTAAAAACCTACAAATAAACCGCGAATTACATTCTGAATTAAACAACTGACGGGAAGCGAGTTTTTACTCACCATTTGATGAGAACACTGTCACTACAGTAAGCACAAATTGATTTGCAGTTGGAAGTTTGTCAAGCAAAATCACGATCAGGTTCACAAAACAAATATCAGCTCCCGCCGCATGCCGGTACATCGTTAGGATTGGCATGGACTAATAAATGGGGAAACTATTGTTGAGGAATAGCCTCAACATTCCGGGGGGCGGGGCTGCACAAAACGGAAAGCTAGACATTCTCTACATTAAAGGTTCAGAGTTCTCATTGTTCAAGAGTTCACGGTGCTTCTTCAAAGAGGCACAATTTTGTCACGGGACGGACAAGCACTGAGTTCTTTGTCATGACTTTTGCGGTTCGTACAAATGCGTCTTGGCCAGGAAACACCTTGGTTACACGACCCAACATCCAGAGGCATCGTGGTACACTGTTATCCACAATAAGAACGAGGTCGTTAACTAGATTCCTCTTCTTCAGGAGCCACTTATGGCGATGCTGCAAAGTAGGCACATACTCCCGAAGCCATCGAGACCAAAAACAATCAGCGAGAAACTGCACGTACCTCCACTGTTTGCGCGTGTACAGCTCTTCTTTGGTGAAGACACCGGGAGGTACGACCAGGTTTCGTCGCTGTAAAAGGAGATGATTGGGGGTAAGAGCCTCCATATCGTTGGGATCATCGCTGGCGGGACACATAGGACGGCTGTTTAAAATAGACATAACTTCAGCGAAGACGGTACGCAAGGTTTCCCGCCCAGAAAAAGCACCTCGGTCACCAAGAACATCTTTGATAGCCTTCCTCACTTTTCTAATGAGCCTCTCCCAGACGCCCGACATGTGACTTGCTGTCGGAGCTTGAAAATGCCACTCGGGAACAGCGCACCTGTACCAATCTGTCTCATATCTGTGCAGTTCTCTCCTGATTGTACCATCATCCAAATCTTGAATTGAACGACTAAGTTCCTTCTCAGCACCCGTAAAATTCGTCCCATTGTCCGACCATATTTTCTTAGGACTCCCACGCACTGAAATGAATCGGCGTAATGCTTGAATAAACGAACCAACATCCTCAAGATTGATCGCTCTGCTATTGAAACAGACGAGAATACATCCATACACCTTCACAAGGCTTCGCCCGAGTTTCACATGGAAGGGTCCAAAAAAAATCTAAACCCGTGTACGTAAATGGTGGCTGATAGGGTACCAATCTCTCCGCTGGAAGATCTGCCATCACTTGCTGCATAGCAGGCGCGTTACGCTTACGGCAACTCACACACTTATTTAACACCTGGCGAACCAGCGATCTAGCTCTCAATATCCAATAACACTGACGTACCGCAGACAACACATGCTCTCAACCAGAATGTCCCAGAATATGATGGTAGTAACGAACTATCAACGTGGACACCGGGTGACTCTTCGGAAGGACCACAGGGTGAGCCGCTTCAAATGCAATGGGTGCACGATGAATTCTTCCGCCAACACGAATGACATCATTAACCAAGATTGGGCTTAGATTGGCTAGCTTGCTATTACTCTTTACTTTTCCACCCCCTTTAAGAGCCACATACTCTTCATGAAAGCATTCTCGCTGGACAACGAGCACAACTTCTCTGCTTGCCGATTGTAATTCCGAAAGAGTCGGGGTCATTACAGGTACGGCGTTATGGGTTTCCCTCCGAAACCGCTTGATAAAGTGCAGCACCCAAGACATCATTCGCAATAAATGGGGCCAGGATGAAAGACGCTGCAAAAGGAGATCAACTTGCGACATGTTTGCGCTTAACAGGACGTTTGAGGACTTTGGAAGTTCCTTGTCGTCATCTTGTAGTTCTCTCACAGACACTGATGGTCATGTATGTTCTGGTTGCCAGAGGAATTCCGGGCCTGTCCACCACCGACAATCTGATTGGAAATACTCAGCACTGACACCACCTGAGCCTTCATCAGCTGGATTCATAACACCGTGAATGTGATGCCACTGTTCAGGAGAGGTTGTTTCGTGAATCTCAGACACACGATTCGCGACAAAGGTTTGAAATCGACGCGTATCATTCTTGATGTATTGTAAGGATGTCATGGAGTCAGAGCAGAAGTACGTTTCATGGACTTGGAAGTCAAGTTCCCTCAGGATTGTCTGGCTCATACTTGCTGCCAACACTGCGGCCTGTAGCTCAAGCCGAGGGATTGCCCACTCCCTTATGGGTGCATTTCGGGTTTTCCCCATAACAAAGGAACAATGGGTCACTTCACGCTCATCAACAAATCTTAAGTAGGACACAGCAGCATAGCCATGCTGGGAGGCATCAGCAAAGGTGTGTAGTTGAACCGTCACCAGTGTGCCAAGGGTGTGGGTCTTGTAGCACCTTGGAATCTCGATTGTGATGACGTGCGGTTACTGTTCAAGCCACCTTCGCCACTGCGTGAGGTACGGTTCTGGGATTTCTTGGTCCCATGGGAGCTTCTTTCTCCAGAGTTCTTGCAACAGGATCTTGGCTGAGAACACGAAGGGAGAGAGGAACCCCAATGGATCAAACAGAGAGCTCACCGTTGAAAGTACTCCCCGCTTGGTAGACGGCTTACACATTGCTATGGTTTTGAACTTGAAAGTATCGGATTGCGCATCCCAGTACACACACAATGCTCGTTCCGTTGGTAACTGGTCCAGATCTAGGTCCAGATTGGGACTTGCTCTCAACTCGGATGGAATTGATTGTAACACTTCACGACTGTTACTCGCAAACTTTGTGAGACGAAAGCCACCTTCCTTCAATAACTTGACTAGGTCTGATGCGAGGTGAACGGCTTGTTCAGGCGTCGGAACCGATTTTAACACATCATCAACATAGAAGTTTCTATGAACTGCCTTGATGACTTCAGGGGAATAGGTCTCTTCATTGTCTTGTGCTGTCAGGTTCAAAGCTTTATTTGCACAATAGGGTGATGTGGACCAACATCTTGTAATCCTCGCGTGGATTGTCTACACTTCCAGGCCACCACAAGAATCTCAGGGAGTCCGTGTCACGTGGAGTCACATACGTCTGGTAAAAAATACTCTCGATGTCTGCAGAAAAGGCAATCTCGTCTTCTCGAAACCGGACTAACACGCCTGTTAAGTCATTTGTCAGAGTGGGCCCTCGCACAAGTTGCTCATTCAAAGACGTACCACCAAATCTTGCGGCTGCGTCAAATACCACTCTCACTTTGCCAGGCTTGTTTTGATTCGTTACTGGGTGGTGGGGAAGGTACCAAGTGGTGTCGCTGATGCTGCCTACTTCATCCTTGGTGAGTTTTCTTGCATAACCCTTGGCTACGCAGTCTTCAATCACAGCTCTGTACTTCAGTTCTAACACCTGATCACGACCGAAGCGTTTCTGTAAATGCTGCAATCTTGTTTCAGCGAGTACTCGGTTGTAGGGTAGCAAATGGTTATCATCCTTCCACAAGAGATCCATCTGGTAATGGCCGTCTCGTTTGCAGACTGAGTCACTGATCCGCTTTAGTGCTCGTTGATCTTCTACCGACATGGGCTTAGTTACATTCTTGGTAGTGCCATACGACTCACCTTTCCAAAACTCTTCCAACTTGTAATTTAAAGAAACATCTTGTCCACTGATAAGATTAATTTGAACACAACCAGAGGCTTGCACAATTGGCGAACCACCAAGAATGCTCCATCCAATACACGACTTAATAGCAACTGGCTCATTACGTATGCCTCTTCGAACCTCAAGTGGTATGAAAACTTCTTGGAGGTTGGTACCAATCAACACAGAAATCTTCTTTCTCTCCACATCCGGAAAACACACATGGTGTAAATCTGGCCACTGCGCCACTGACCTTATGACTCTGGTATGCTTTAGAGGAATTGTTAAGTCCTTGATCGCCCAAGCTGATTTCACGTCAATCACGTTTTCATTCTGGCTATCAACCGAACCAATCTTGAAATCTACTTTCATTCCTACTTCTTCAGCATCAACACTGTGCAATGTCATCAGTGAAAGTTTACTGGGCGATCCCTTTATGTAATAATAACTCCACAAGGGACGGGTCAATCATCGTGATGTCGGAGCCCGCGTCTATTAGACCATTAGTTGTAATTTGACAGCCAGCACTGCTCATCACCTTGAGTGGAATGACTTGCAGCAACACCTCACAGGGGCCAACTGACGCTGACGTGGAGCAAGTTGACGTGGTGCCTTGTTCTGGCACCAAGTTCTGGTTGACAACCTCTCGATGCTGAGAGAGGGCTCTTTGATTTGCACTTCCGCGAGTGTCAGTGAAATGCAGTAACGTGTGATGGGTCTTGCCGCAGCCCTGCACCCGGCATCGATTAAGAGATCCGCAATTCCTAGCTGTATGTTCTGTCGAGTTAATACAGTTAAAGCAAGTCTTTCCTTTCTTCATAAACTCAGCTCTCTCTCGAGGGGACTTGGCTCTAAACGCCTCACAGTGGTACAGCCGATGGGGCTCATGGCACATTACGCAGGATTCCTGCTTTGCTGTCATGGTCACATAAGTGGATGCCTTTGTGGTCACTGACTTTCTCTCCGTAGGCTTGACTCTGGTAGGCGCAGCTTCGTTCAACCCAACACTAAAGAAGGGATGGCTCAAGACATAAGCTCTTTCCTTGAGGAAATCCACAACATCCCCGAAACTTAGCATCAGTTGTCCTTTACGCTCAAGACTCTTCAGATGCTCAGCAAAGTTGGCCTGCATCCACCTGGGTAACCGTGTAATGACTTTCTCAAGATTACCTGCGTTCATTTCACTAAGGTATCCAATGGACTCTAGGGTATCGTAGGTAACTTGGGCTGTATCAGCATAGCGTTGTAAACTGTCGTTGTCACTGGCTTGCATAGCAGGCCCCTTGGTAAGGGATTCAATACATGCCCTCACTACTTGGAATGGCTGCCCAAATCGATCCTCTAACGTTTTAAGAGCCTTTTGACAGACCACCTGGCATTGGCTCATATCTTTGCACTGCAAGTAGGGCTGGTCCCTCTAAAAACTGTAACAGACGAGTCATTTTAACTGAATCATCAAGTGGTCTTGTTTCCACCAGTTGTTTGAATCTTTGCCGAAAGGCTGGATACCGCTCAGAGGAACCATCAAATTTATGAACTTGCACAGGTGGGAGGTCATGTGATACACTCATCCTCTCCATTGAGGACGTAATAGCAACACGGCTTTCATTGCTCACAGATCCCATGACACTTGAAGGGGCTGGGCGAGTGGAAGTGGCTGGCTGCGGTACTGGATCGAGGGTTGTGGTTGACACAGCGAGAGGGTTCAACTGTTGCAGCTTAGGTATATTAGGACTTGGAACCTTTTCTGACTGTACATTTAGAGCTAGCTCAGTTAACTCCTTGGATGTCTGAAGCGGATTTTGGCAATGGGAGGAGTAGAGCTTGTTGTCAGGGGATTTTCTGTAGTAGGCGTAGATGTCAAAGGAGGGTTTCCCCTTGGACCCATATGAAGATTGCTACTAGTAGTAGTCACGAATGGTAAAGTAACACTTGGCACTTCCAGGGGTTGGATTTCGATGCCCTAAAAGTTCATGTCATGCTTGTGGGGCCACTTAGCACCTTTCTCGCAACTGGGTAAATCAGAGACCTGCTGTTCTGCTAGAAATGCTTCTAACTTGGCTAATTCCGCTTGATTCTTTGCAGCAGCGACCTCGCTTTCGGCTTCTAATTTGGTTAATTCTAATCTATGTTGTAATTCCATTTCAGTGCGCTTTATCTCCATCTCAACCCTTTTCACCTCAAGTTCAACTGCCCTTCTACTACTTTCTTCAGCTTGCTGCTGGATTAATACTGCTTTCACTGCTTGGATCTTAGCCCTTTGAGCTTTAGAACTTGATATACTTAATTTTGATGTTTGACTTGAAAAGGAATGAACGGAATTGGTTGGGGAGATTTTCTTTAATACCTTCACATCTTCAGACACCTGAACATTGTAAAAGGAAGCAGCACTAATGGCAAACTGTTCAATTTTACTATTGTAAGTTTGTATTCTTGAGTATTGAACGGCACGGTCGCTCAAAACTCTTTGGCATTTCTCACACGAATCATCAAGCAAATCAGCGTATTTACCACAACAAACACAGTACTGTTCCCACGCCTTATTTAGTTGGGATTGTTCAGCTCGTACCTTCACAACGTTGCTGAAGTCGTTCAGATTTTCGTCTATTTCATTCCACAATCTTGTCATTGTCGACAAATGTCCCCTGCGAGACCTTTCCAGTTTTTCCAATCGTTCGTAAAGTATTCCTTCCTGAGTCATGACGCAATGCGAAGCGGTATTTCAGCTTTGATCGGCGACCGATGAATCAAGTTAGTTTCCACACAATTTTTCACCACGGAGACAACCACAAGTCCCACCAAAAAGCACTGGTAATGAAATCCAAATGGGTTTTACAAAAACTGGTGTTCGGGAAATAAGTACACGCTCGAAGCTGTCTTGAACACAACAGTCGATTTATTGACGCACCCAATTTTCACAGCACTTGCAAATGTTTGTTCTCATTTGGTATAACAAGCGACAAGAATTACACTCTGAATGAAACAACTGACGGGAAGCGAGTTTTTACTCACCATTTGATGAGAACACTGTCACTACAGTAAGCACAAATCGATTCGCAGTTGGAAGTTAGTCAAGCAAAATCACGGTCAGGTTCACAAAACAAATATCAGCTCCCGCCGCATGCCGGTACATCGTTAGGATTGGCATGGACTAATAAATAGGGAAACTATTGTTGAGGAATAGCCTCAACAGAGGTTTTTGCCATACATTCACACTCCCCTCAGAGGGTTTTTTGTTCAAATGCTTAATCACTCTGCAAAATTCCAGTCTTATTGAGTTATAGAGCCTATAATCCAAAAATGCATTTATCACTCTTTTGTAAAGGTCATTCAAAAAATGAGGGCGATAGCATTTATGAGTTTGTAATATCTTGGTTCTTATTTCCAGTTTAAATTTTTTTCTTTAGATTATGCAAATTAGAAGATTTGCAATGTCACACAGTGAAGGCAGGACTTTCATTTTCAGTTAATTAATGGTAATAGGTGTTAATAAGCTAATAAGCTATGAAGGTATGTCATTTAGACCTGAGGTGCACTCTGGTCTGCCTGTGTTCAGTAAGTTCTCAATAATGACACTAAAAAACACCTTACCCAAATCCTGTGCCAATAATATCTCTGAACATAACTGATTTCTAAAGACATAATTAAACTTTGCACAACTATTGTACTCACAGTAAGGCACATAATTAGCTCAATTATCATTCAACTACAGAAAATATTGTAGTAATCAGTGGCAGATCTAGACCTTGAGCTAAGGGTGGGGTTGCTTGCTCTGTCAGCTTTTCCTCCTGCGGTAAGGTAGGTTTGAGGTAAATGCAAGCATTATGATTGGTTCTTTCTTGGTTGGGATTTTGCTATGCCGACCATTTCTTTGGAAGTGGTCATAAGCTGTGTAATAATTATTGTTTTTGAAAAGCAAAAAATTCAAGAAACAACCATGGCCCGAGTACCATATGATAAACTACTTTCTAACCAAGCTTTCCCAAACCATACTGAGGAATATTGCACCTTGATCATCTTTAGTTGCACAATGTTCAACCAATATTCCCCATTATGGCCCTCCAGCTCGTTTAGTAAGAGCCTAATATTTCCAAGTTGTTACTTGTATTTTGACTTGCCTTTTGCAATTGGCTCCTTCAAAACACAGCATGAGTCGTAAAAATACTCACCTTTTACTAAATGAGTTCCTTTGCTTTGTCAACAGAATATAAACAAAATGTAAAAAAAATCATGGCTTATAACCTTTTCCATGGAAACGGCTTGCATGGCAAAGTCCTGAACAAGAAAGCACCAATCAAAACACTTGGATTTACCTAAAGACCATAGATCATAGGAGAGAACCAATCAGAAACGGAGGGAACTGTTTGTTACATTAACTTCAGCTATGTGTCTGGAACATGTGAAATTTTTTTTCCCTCGTTCAAATCAAAAAAGTCGTATGTGATGTCCTGTAAAAACAATTCTTCCAATTCTTCGAGTAAGTCGCCGACCTCAACACTTGCCGTCATTTTGAAAAGGTTTTTAGTAGACCCCAGTCTACTTCATCACACCTTTTCGCTAGGACCCGCTCTTTTCACCACCCGGCCTCTTTCCGCCATGACTGAGCCAATAACTGTTTCCTCTGTGATGGTTCTTTGACCTTACACCGGAAATGGCATTAGTGAAAATGCAGAGGGTTATGTTTCCCATTAAAAAATTCCTTTCAACATCCTGTAGAGCGAGACTAGTACTTCGACGGGAGACCGCTTGGGAATATTTCGTGTCAAAGAACCATCACAGAGGAAACGGTTATTGGCTCAGTTCAACTTGCCCGCTTTTTCGCGTGAAAAACACTTTTAAAGTTGTGACTGAGGGCCACAACTTGCATATTTCCAAAACTCGTTAAGCATAGTTTAGGATTCCAAGGCCCAAAACGCGACTGTGGCACATCGGTAAAGGCGCGATTATGCACCAACTCAGGAAGACGCGCAAGAGAGAAAGTAAAATAATATAGGCTTGAATCTCTGACTTACGCAAAGTCAAATTCAATAGAATTTTTCGCGTGAAAAACGCTTTTAGAGATATGACAGAGTGCTGAAACTTGTTTCAAAAACCCATTGAGCATAGTTTAGGATTCCAAGTCCCAAAACGTGGCTGTGGCACATCGGTAAAGGCGCGATTATGTACAAAAAAAAAATGGAAAAATGACATCAGAAAGAAGTTTTAAGCCATGCACTGTCCAATTCCATCGAGAGAATTACACTCTCGAAGTACAAGTGTGAAAATTATACGGAAGGCTTAAACTGGCACTTTTTAGAAACTCATTGAGGATAGCTTCGGAATGCGAAAGCCACATGGGGAGAGTGACACATCTCTAGACCCGGGAAGTTGATTGAAAAGAAAGAAAAATGAATTGGGCGAGAATCTCCCATCCCCGCACTGTCTAGTTTGGTAGAATACTACCCGAGAAAAGCAGATGTAAAGATTTGTAGGAGGGCTAAAACTAGCAGTATTTTAAAACTTATTAGGAATACTTTAAGATTCCGAGGCGGAAAACACGACTGTGGCACATTGCCAGACTCAGGAAGACGCGCAAGAGAGAAAGTGAAATAATATGGGCTTCAATCTCTGACTGACGCCAAGTCGAATTCAATAGAATGTTTTGCGTGAAAACCACTTTTTAAGATGTGACAGAGGAACAAAACTTGCATCTATGCATAGTTTAGGATTCCAAGTCCCACAAAGCGGCTGTGGCACATCGGTAAAGGCGCAATTAGGCACAAAAAAGAGAAATAGACATGAGAAAGGAGTTTTAACCCATGCACTGTCCAATTCGAAAGAATTACGCTATCGAATTACAAAAGTGAAGATTAAACTGGCGTCTTTCAGAAACCCATTAAGGATAGTTTCGGATTCCGTAACCGAAATGGCGGGAGTGGCACATCGCTATACCGGGAAGTTGTACGAGAAGAAGGAAAAATGTCTTGACCGAGAATCTCCAATTCATGCACTGTCCAGTTCGGTAAAATAGGGACTTTACGATCTACGACGGCGACGTTGACGAAAACGTCACCTCAAAATATAACTTTGCACTATCGTAAGTTTCTCGCCGTTAGGCCATCTCGTTCGCGTCGTACAATGTGGGTGAAGTGTCCTAAAAATAAATTGGCACGAGCGGTTTGGGAGTAAAAATAGACAATGAAAGATTCACATTTGAATGCTCGCGTTACCGTCAAAACCTGAAGTTTGGTGATTTCACGTAGTTGTTGTACAGAGTACCGCACGAATTTGTGCTAAAATGCGTGCCACACGTTCAGCACGATTACGTTTCCTCTTTTAACCAATGATATTGCTGTTTCGTGGCGTTCTCGTTGACGACCGTGTCGTGAACCGTAAAGTCCCTAATATTACACAAGAAACGCAGAGGTGAAGAGTTGAAGGAGGGCTTAAACTGGCACCATTTGAAAACTTGTTAAGATGCTTTAAGATTCCTTGGTGGAAAACGTGACTGTGTTACATCGCCAGACTCAGGACGACGGGCAAGAAGAAAGTAAAATGAAATGGGCTGAAATCTCTGACTGACTCAAAGTCCAATTCAATACAACTTTTTGCGTGAAACGTTTTTAAAGACTTGACAGAGTACCAAAACTGGCATATTTCAAAAACTCATTAAGTACTGTCCAGTTTGATAAAATATTACCTGAGAAACATTGGGGTGAAGATTTGATGGAGGGCTAAATCTGGCACAATTTTTAAGAAAACTTTAAGTTCCCGATGCCCAAATGAGTACTGTGGCATATCGCTAAACGTGTTAGTCAGAGATTTAGTCCATGTCATTTACTTTCGTCCTTCTGCCTCTAACGATGTATCACAGTCGGGTTTTCGACCTCCGAATGTTAAAGTGTTCTTAATAAGTTTACAAATTGCGCCAGTTTCAGCCCTCCTTCAAATCTTGACATTTGCGTTTCTCGGGTAATATTTTACCAAATGTAAATTTGAAACTTGTAAGACTGACGCTGTTAATTTAAGAGTCTTAACCGACATCTCGGCGATGCTGCCCTCTTAAGGCTACCCTGAAGAAGGCACCAGCATTGCCGAAACGGCAAATTGGACAGTTCGTGGATTTCAGATGTCGGGTTTTTTCGGACAGCTTTGGAATTACTGAGGTTATGAACGCATAAATAAGACAATCAAATGATTTATGACTGATTTAATAAGTCATTTGCACTTTTACAGAAGCATAATTAGGACTACTGGCAATTTTCCCAGCTGCCTTTGTACACAGGGTCCAGGGAGCACCAAGCTCTGTGGTGATTGGCTGTAGTACAAGAATAATACCACGTTCCACGGTATTTAAAGGGAATGGCACAACACTGTTTTGATGTTGTCTTTCGTTGGCAACAAGTAGTCTCTGGGAGAGAAAAAGCAATAACTTAATTTCACCTTGTCGTGTTGTGCTTTTTATGTTGTAACTTGGAAACTTCACTGCCTTGCTTTAACCCTTAAAGTTCAAAACTCTTTGCAAATTGTTCAGAGGACCGTAAAATAATCATGATAAGCTTACCACAGTTTTCCCAGCGGCCTTTGTACACACGATCCAGGGAACACCAATCTCTGTGGTGATTTGTCGAAGTACAAGAAAAATACCACCTTCCACGGTATTCAAAGGGAATGGCACAACACTTATTTGATGTTGTCGTTGGTGTGCAACCAGTAGTCGCTGGGAGAGAAAAAGCAATAACTTACGTTGTAATTTCGGCTTGCCGTGTTGCGCTTTTTATGTTGTAACTAGGAAACTTCACTGCCTTGCTTTGATCCTCAAAGTTCAAAACTCTCTGCAAATTGTTCAGAGGACCGTAAAATAATTTTTTTAACGTTAAATCTGTGAGCCCCAAAATTTAACATTGCACGTTCTGGACGTTACAAAGGATTTTAATCATATCCTGTACGTTATGTTTTTGTGGTTTTTTGCAGTTCGCACCCTTGTTGGACCGTGATTTGTACTATAACCATTAGCTATAAAATAAGTTCCAACACTATCTTGTTTAAACTCCCTGACGAAGTCTGTATCTTCAGACGAAACCCGTAGGAGAAATAAAAATGTTAACAAGATCTACAGTTGCTGTGTGCTGCTCACTAGTCTGTTAAACAAAATATTAAATTAAATTTAAAAAAATAAAAATTGTCGACAACCTATCAAATTCGCTAAAATATTTAGAAAAAGGAAAACGACACCGTGGCGAACACGAGTTCAGCGGAAGCATAGTGTTGCTGTTCAGTACGTATTGGCTTACTGTAGTCTGCGAAACCAAAAAATTTTAAAGTTCTGTGGGTAAACTCTTTACGAGTTTACCCACAGAACTTTTAAGGATTGGAGCTAACATAAAAAAGAAGAGCTTAAGAGGGTTAGGTCACCTTTAATTACTTTATCGTGAACAGATGGCATCTCCAGCTCTGTCACGGTGTCGGAGAGGACGCCTAGCTGGGAATTATTTATAAGCCGGATAGACTGATGTTTGGGTAAAAATGCAAAGAACCGGGAAACAGTGGCGATGTTGTGGTTTCGAACGATTACGCTCTTGGCTGAGTCTCCAAATGTTTTAGTGCCGCATTTTTAATTTTGGACGTGACTAAGTGTTACTCAACAGAAAAAAAGTGTGGATGCAAAAAGAAACATTTTCTTTTCATTTCTAAGTGAAAGAAAAAAATTACCGACGTTCATTTGTAGAAAATCCAGGAAAGCTAAAAGGACGCCTAACAGTCGTCATAGGTCCGATTTACGAGTTTATTGACACAACTCTGCCATACCAGTGGTGTGTATTGATTTCTTTGGTTTTTTAAATACGTTTTGAATTGTTTCGTTTGGTTTCCATTCGCAAATTACAGCACAGGCGGTCCAAGTTCCCGCTGTGTGATGATCGTCTTGTGTGATGGCAGTCATGGCAAAATTACAAGAGTTTGTATGGGAATATTTACAGTAAAATTACTGTCAAACTATTAATAAAAATACCTAACCTTACTTCCACGCTGTATTGTTTGATGTCTGTTCGCTTACTTTGCTGTCTAGAGGCCTTCACAGTGAATTATCTCTTTCTAGGTTTTCCACTCCTAAGAGAAGGAAGAAGCATCGCACTGGAAAAACGAACGCCTGATCTGAAAAGCAGAAAATCCTCTGCTTTCGCGAAAATCCCGCATTCTATTGGGCGATCGAGGGAAACCTTTCGAGGTTTTAGGTCCGTAGTTCGAAAACAAAAAGTCACAGTGTGATCCCCGGCGAGGCTAGCTCAGTTTGAAAACGAGGGTTACCAAGGCAGTTTTTAACGGTCGTGTGTCGTGGGTAACGTCTACGCGACTCTCTACAATCTTGTGAGCTGTAATTATTGCAAACGGCCGCTTGGCGTCGGTTTTTGGAGAAGGATTGAGTTGCTAGTTAATTGATATGAACATGTGTGCTTGGATTCCGAGTTGGATTTGTGGCCGCCCAACCATATTGAGCTAGGATTTTTTTCTTTTCGGATCAGGCATTCGTTTTTCCAGTGTGATGCCTCGTCCTTCTCTTAGGAGTGGAAAACCTAGAAAGAGATAATTCGCTGCGAAGGCCTCCAAACAGCAAGGTAAGCGAACAGACGTCAAGCGATACAGCGTGGAAGTAAGGTCAGGTATTTTTACTCATGCGCAGTAAGCGCATGAGGTATAAAATGCCCTCCGTTTCTTGTTTTCCGTGTGACATTAGTGCATGGAAATTTATGCTTGCTTACATTTACATGACTGTAACGTAACGCGGGGCGGGGGATAGGGGATTATTTAAAACAATTAATAGCTGCTGAAAAATGTATTGTTGAGTCAGAAAAATTAATAGAAAGATTTGAAAAGAAGTATTAGAGTCTTAAAATGTATGTATGCTTGGAATATCAGTCCATTTTGCATGACAAAATAAACAGTGTGTGTTTGAAGAAATCAACCATCCCTCTCATGTTTTAAGTAGACTTGCCACAATTCCGCCTCACGAGAATCCCGGGAGAAAATGTTTTGGCGAGCGAAGCGTGATTTTTCGGACGCGAATCTACACGAGACGAAGGACTTTTGAAAGTCTAGCCCTTAAGATGTGTCAGTTTCTCTTGGATGTGCATGGTTGCGCCCGAATCATCGCATCTTTACTGTTCAAACTTTGTGATTGTAGTCACGGTCGTACGGCCCGGGTCGTACGGATCGAGCTGTTAGAATAAATCTTTTTCGATTGTGGAGCCAAAATTATATATATATATTTTTTCTAATTTGTTTTACAAATAAACACTTTGCACGAGAGCGGGGATCGACATAAAGGTCATTCAACATTTTCTCCATCAACTCTCCTAGTGATCTTTGAGAACCTTAGAGCAGCTTTGAGCGAAACTGAGAATACCTGAGAAAAGCTGATCCGACTTTTAGCAATCTGAACTGTTCTTAGAACTACTGTTATTGTCAGTATGGGCATGCGACGAAGTCAAAATGGGGAATTCTTTCAACAATACAGACTAGTCGTTGATATGCATTCTGTTTATTTGGTGGCAAAGAAATTTAGAGGATGCTTCAAAGGGAAATTCTGGTTTTCTGTCTTAATTTTGTTTTACTTTGAGGCCACTTATTTGCCAGTATTGGAAAGTTTGGTCATATTTATGAAATGTAACAAATTATAATCTGTGGCTTTAGAAAGATCTATTTGTATCGCTTTTACATTCCTGAGTTAATTCGACTCGCAAATGACGTACAAACAACCCAGGTCCAGGAATTGTTGATCCAACTAAAACTATTGCCGCACCATACAGTCAAGGTAATGTTGAAGTATTTGGTACAGCAAATGCAGGCACACAACGTGTGGCAATGTCTCTGTCGGCACTTGTTTAAAATTTCAGGAATCCAATAACCTCTTCAGCTGACTTGGTTCAAATTATAAACATTGGGATTAATATGTATTCAGCTTTGTCACAATCATGCAAACAGGGACTCCTATTTTTGACAGATTTGCCTATTATGGTTATAACGTAAGCTACATTAATTATCAGTTGACATACAGTGATAGTTATAGTGGTTTGCTAAATAGTGCACCTCCTATAATTTCAGACTTCCGTTATGTTATATCAATGTTAGCTGCCTTTGATTCTTTGCTCATGGATAATTATCATGCATATATTTTAACACTTGAACTTTACACAGTAGCAATATACTGTCTGCCTAATGGGAGGTGTAAAATTTTTTACTCTCATGGCAGAGATTTATTAGGTATGGGACCCATTTGCAACATGTACTTCAATTGAAATAGATTCATTAATGAATTTGGTACAACATTTTCAGAATATATGTGCACAAGCATCTGTTACTTATGAGATTAAAATGTGTTAACATTATTAAAATGTAAAGCAACAGTGGAAGCATTGTTCATTCATTATATGTTCGAAACCAAAATTTTAGACCCTAGGAGCACTTAAATGATGTTTATCTTTGTTCTTGCAAAGAATGTTCTGCTGTGTCATTTTATTCTATTTGTTTTTCCACCTCAAAAGTCTTGTAACTATTGTACCTCTCAAACAGTTGATAGTATCATTGAGAATGGAAGAGCAATTTATCAGAAATGTTACCCCAGCAAAATATGTTTTTATTTCTGATTTTCTAAAGAAATTAGGCGTAAGCTGCTGGCCATGTAAAAGTTATTCACAGGGCAAGATGTCAGGGAAATTTATCTTGTAATGTGGTTCCCAGTAAACAACAGCTTAAAACTGCCATTTTGGATAATAAGGAAAACAGCACAGGCTTTTTGATGTGAATTTCTAGCTACTGCATTAGTTGTGTTTTCCAGTGGTTTGCAAAGCAAAAGATGAGTTACCACGTTTTTGTATACGATGGTTCTGAACCAAAAAATGTAACAAAAGTATTTTCAAATGTAGATTCTGTTATTGATCTATTTTGTTCTATTACTCAAAGTAAATTTACCGGTAATTGTTTTGAAACAAACTATGAGGTTGCATTTCTTAGATGTTTATGTGAATTATCAAATATAGAAAGGAAGCAAATAAAATACTTCAGAAATTGCAGCAAACTGGAAGAAAGAGGAGAAAAATTTACAGCCCAATGGACCCAGAGAAAAATTAAGAACTTCCTTCAAATTGTTTTGAAAAGTACAGGTCTATGGACCCATCGAAAAAAAATAGACTCTTTCAAATAAAGATGAAAAGTATAGGTCAATGAACTCACACGATAAAGAGCAAATAGATTCTTGTAACACCTATATACCTTTTTTTGTGGTGTACAATAAAGTTATTATTATTATTATTATTATTATTATTATTATTATTATTATTATTATTATTATTATTATTAAACTGTCAACAAAAGTACAAATAACTGGCAGCGCATGAGTATAGGCTACTTATAATTAGAGCCTCTTGTTACTAACAATTTGACAGTAATTTTACTTTCTCATACCGATCATAAATATTCCCATACAAACTCTTGTAATTTTGCCATGACTGCCATCACACAAGACGATCATCACACAGCGGGAGCTTGGACTGCCTGTGATTACAGTAAGCCGTATGGGCAAGCCATACGTATTAGCGCATTTTCTGATCTTTTTAAACTTGGCATGACACAAAGCAGGCAGGTCTGCATCCACCGTTGCTTGCCAATAAGAGCTTTCAGTTTGTTATTAATGTCACTTTACCTGTTTCTGCTTTCGAGTGGAACAAAACAGAAAACAAAACAATCACTCACTGCACTTGTACAGCAGGTTCATTTGCTTGCAGTCAAGTCCACTGGGACCATTCCTTTGACCGATAGTCACCTTGTTGAAAGGATAATAGAACGTTACTTCATTTTGTTCAGATTAAAAGCCTTTTTGGCAGCAAGACTTGCATGAAATACACTGAACATTAGAGTAGGAAATTTTAAAACCGTATGTTGTTGTTTACAGCAAGACCTTCATCTTTATCATCATTTTTCCGAACATTTTCACCCAACCTAGCTGGCTCATAAGAAGAGAATGTAGCTCACAAGTAAGATTCTGCATTTGGTTGCTTTCTGTACTTGCCTTTTGGTGGGTGTTCGTTAACATTTTCATTGACTAGTTTTCTTTATTAACAGATGAAAAGTACCTACCCCAGCCCTTTTCGCCACGATAGTCCGTTTGCCATTCTTACTGAAGTAATAAGCACCGTAATGCATAACACTGCCATAGTCATAAGGGACACCAAGGGAGTTGATGCGTGAAGTTTTGTAATTCTTAAAGTTATGTTCTTTTCCTTGTTTGAAATAATAAAATTAAAAATGGAAGTTAGAATTGATGAGTAAAGTGGTTCTGAACACGTGAGATTTACATCCAACCTTTTTCGGGCATTCGGGTATAGCTGGTATGCTTCACTAAAAAGTAACTTCTTCCTTTCTTGGGCACGTTTTTGAAGGGTCGGTTACCTTTTAATCAGGGAAAACCTTTAGTGAGGTTTTCGTTGACTGGAAAGTATTTGTAAGAGCTATTTTCAAGAGAAATATTCATCTAGGAGATGACTCTGTCCCTTACATAGATAGCTATTGATGCAATTTGTAAAAATTACGAAGAACGGGGAGAGGCGTTTTCTGAATTGCGGAGAAAGTGAAACCGCCCCAGCCAGTAATTACAGACTGTACACGGTGTCACTAGCTATCAATGTAGGATGATCAATGCAAACCAATATGAAACAAATTGCAGCTAATTACAGACGTGCTCCAAGTTACTGAAAACAAATTGCAGCTACATATTATTACAGACGTGGTCCAAGTTCACCTACCTGTCATTATGTTCGCCCAGTTTATGACGACGTAACGATCTCTATCAGGACGGGACTGTTCATGCCAGAATCCAAGAGCGTGAGCTAGTATAGAAAAAAATTCACGCATTATTTAATATCGAGATGACATTATGACACCAAGCAAAAACTAAAAGAAAATAACGTCAATCTGACTGATTAAGAAAAAAGAACCAATCAAAAGTCTAAATCTGTTTGATCAGTTCCTCGCAGTGCAACACTAGCTATAAAACTTTTCGTTTTAACTTTAAGTCTCCTTCGCTACTTCACTCAGTAATGAGGATGGAGAACCGAGATTCATTTACTTCCATAACACATGTACATCTACACAACACATGTATCACTGGGACTAACGTCGAGTGTTGCAGTCTGTATTACAGGGGTTAATTTAGCCTGAGAATCCAACCATCAACCTGTTGTGGTAATGTATTTCCCTTATTTAAGAGGAAAATAATTTCAAGTTTCATAGAGACTTAGAACGTAATTTGTTTTTCTCTCACTCTGGTATCGCGCTCCACGCTCATATCTCGCTCCTCGATCCCGATGAGTCCTGCTTTGCGCTTGCCAAATAAACGATTGTCATGCCGGCTTTGAGTGTTGTTATAGGAATTCCGTATAGAATCGCGGGCGTTCAAACGAAGTTATATGCCAAACGACAAAGTCTAATATTAAAGAATCTACGCCTTCCTCTTACCAATTTCGTGAACCACAGTGCCCAAGGAACAACCTCTCCCTATGCTGATATCCTGTTTTCCTCCTTGTCGACCAATCCAGGACCAGCAACTGGAACAAATTAATTTGAAAGTACCGTAGGTGTGGGTTGGCTTTTCTTAGCAAGGTGAATTTTTCAGCTTGAGATGAATAACCACCCTGGTATGAGATCTACTCCTCCGTCATGTCGGAGAACATGACATGAAGGAGATGAGGAAGTAATTATTCCATCCAGAATGCTGCGGTCAATTTCAAACTGAGAAAGTACAACTGAACCGTCAAGTCCTGGATAAGTTTCTGGGAGATTAGGAAAAAGCCCATTTATTGAGTGTATTCCAAAAGCGTAAAAGCCGCAGGCAGACAGAGACGTGAGACAAAGCAATGGTTCAGAAGTGGGGAACTCAAAGCAAGAAACGCAAGCTTTAAACATTGATTCACCAGAAGACCAAAGCTTTGTCACCACATTGTACCACCATCGTTTGATTAGAAAAAGAACCCCCCCCCCCCCCCCCTCTCCCAATCCAAGATCTATGCTCAGGAGAAACGTATCAGTGACATTGTGGCTCGCTGTTCACAACAGGCTAAAACTGACTCTATTCAAAGACGTTACATAGTTACCAGACTGGAAGGTATGCAACCGACACTTCAACATCGATGTTGTTGAGAAATGACACAACTTGAGACTGTTCAAGAGAATGCAGAGGTTACTATCCCGTGGGATATGCTCATTCAAACAGATCGGAAGCTGCAGGAAACTTGGCCAGAAAAGCACCTAGATCAAAGCATGTGAAGACTATCTAAATAGAGAGACTATGAGGTTGGAATGTCAAAAATGGGGCGCGTAACTAAGGTAACAATCCCAATGGTAATCGAAGCATCTGTGATTGTCAAAAGAGGCTTTTTGAAGTACACCGCCAGGCAACAGTACAGTTACCTTTAAGGGTACAGTTTACAAACTGATACCCAGCAAAAAGTGCATAAGGTCCTCGGTTTGGACCCCGTCCTATAAAAAGAAAAGGTGATGATGACGATGACGATGATAATGTGAACAATGATAAAATCAAATTGATGGTTGCAATGGGTGTGAACGGTTCGAAATGGAACCCTTGAATTCACATCTGTTTAAGACATTTCTCGGGCTTATTTTCGGGGAGGTCTTGTTGGTGTTTTATTGGGGCAGGAGGAGGGAGGGAGGAATAAAGCGTAGGCTTATAATGTTAGGAAATCTTGTTGTTCATAATGGTCATTAAAATCAGTGTGCAATGCTGA
>NC_090877.1:29757770-29772770 GCF_036669935.1 Montipora foliosa | reverse complement strand
GAAAATATTTTTAAAAATTATCACTGTAGGATTCATTTATTATTATCGAGTACGAGCGCATTGAACAAACGAGCAAAGAACGCGAAAACAATTAGTATTGTCGAGTTAATTAAGTGGCATGATTAGCAACAGTTAGCCAAAACCTCAGGACGTTGTGAAGGACTACAAAAAGACATAAATGCAAATTAAACAGAAAGCTTTTTAAGTTTCTTTAGTGAATGATTTAAATGCAAAAGAGAACCCAAGTTGCTTAAAAAGGACGCAATAAGGCAAAAAATGACATAGTTGTCCTGGTATGTATTTTACGAGGATTTCAGTGTCTTACCCTGTTCCAGTTGATGAGATCTTCAGTTGAACAACTTTCATCCCCTAAACGTTGCCACAGCATGGCTTCTTTTTATGCGCTTCGAAAAGGAGCTAAAAGGAAGTACAAACAGAAACACGAGTAAAACACGAAAATGTTCACAGGAAGCGTTTGTAGAAATAGTAAGTCTAAGAACAAAAAGGTCAAGGCCGCTGAATGACAGGATGTTACATCCTTTCCATTTCCATATACATGTATTTTTTTTTTATAATTGGCCTTCGCACAGCAAAAGCACTGGCGTGGGACACTGAAAGTGATGTCTAAATGAAGAATTTATTCATTTGGACATCACTTTCAGTGATGCCTAAAGGATGTCCTCGCATGCTTTACCGCGGAGGACAGCCTTCTAGTCTAACCCATTAACTCCTCATCTCTAAAACAGTGAAATTGCCACAGGTTCGTTATCTTTTCTGAAATTAGTTGGTGCTGACACAATTTGTAAAAGTTGGAATAAATTTATCTTAATACAATAATGGCGACACTGCCCGAGGAAAGCACAGCTAATCTTTGCAAATAACATTAGAGTTAGCCTGTCTTTACAATTTTTAATGCAATTAGTAGGAAAGAAATTAAACCAAAAGTACCCCAGCCGTGTACCACATGATACCCAGAAAGAAAATACGAAGAAATATTTGATGGAAGTTATCATGATAAATTCCAACGAGCAATTGGGGAATAGAGGAATTAAAACACACGCCAGAGGCAAAGATAATGTTTTTCTTGTCTTTTTTTTTTACAAAGTTTTGATGAGCTGATACAACCAGGAAGTAAATCTGAGAGATAATTATGGGAAACTTGAATTTGGAACAGACAAACATCAAAACTGTGAAGATCAGTGAGTGACAAACACGTCTCGCACATTGGCTCCCGACTTCCGTACAACTTTTGTTCGTTGTTTAGCTTTCTTAGAAGCAGGAAGCTTTGGATACATTAGATGCCAAAATTATATTTTTACGGGAACAGATACAATGAGGTTACCACTAATCATACCAAGAAGTTCTTTCATTCTTTGATGTGAAAAAATGCAAAGCTCCTTTGACGAGATACTATTAAATTAATGACCCTTGCTATAATTCGTGAATGTCTTTTTAAGATGTCTTAAAATAATATTAATGATCATCTGTATTAATTCTAATTCTAATTCACTTTATTCGCCACTCACAAAAAATGCAGCTGAGAACAGGACACAGAAAAGTATTACGGCAACAAGTATGGAATATTCTGCATGGCATTTGACCAAGCGTCTCACATAAAACGTCATTCCGAAGTAAACCTCGCTTGGCCATCCGTACCCATGACTCTTTTTCTGTGACAAAAATGTATATAACAGAAGAGTTTGACAGGAGGTTTATTTGTGATTCCTTCGGTAAGAAGCCTTTTAGTGTTTCTCAAAGCGAAGCAAAACGGTACTATTAAAGGTGCGTAACGCGAGATCCATGGGGGGTTGATGCTTCCAGCTATGTTGGTGGAGTTATCGTAATGATAGAGTGTGAGCAGTCCCTCTTTTCCGACTCTTTCTCTTGTGAGCGAAGCTCGAGCGAGCAGAAATCAGCGAGTTCGCTCGCTCGCGCTTCGCGCTCGCTGCGACAAGATCATTGATCTAATGAAGGAGGGACTGCTCGCAATGTTCCTTGCCTTACCTAATGAGGGAGTGCTTCTTGTTGGACGGACTAGTTAAAAGTAGTTAAATGTATTAAGTGTTTATGTAATTAGTTAACTAATTGACTTCTGCATGAAATTTCCCGCAACCTACCCCTAATTTCCTGGTGTTTTTGTGAAACCACAGATACAAGATCAGGTTTCAAGACATCGTTTATTTTAAGTTGGACAAATGAAGTGCCAAAATATTAAGAAATATCAACAAAAAGAACTCAACTTGATCTGTAAAACTGATAAGAAACAAGAAATCATAGTTTGTTTTTCTTTGCCGCGCGACAAAAGGCAACAAAATTAATTACGCAAAAATGAGTTAAGACTTCTGTGGACAAAACGAAACCGAATACAACAGAAGTTCCACTCTTTTACTATAAAAGATAACATTTGATGAAACACCGAAAAATAACGGTGAAAGGCACATGTAAAAACCAATTTAAAAACAACTTAGAAATCAGATAATTTCTTCGCCGCGCGAAGAAATAATACAGCGCAGCGAAAGAAAGATGAAAGTTGTACAACAAAAAGACGACAAAAACAAGTCAATTATTTTGAGATTAATCGTATATCAAATGTGGTAATTTAGCTCCCACTTAGTTCTTTTCTCAGAGTTCTGTAGTAGCTGAATACGACTCAAAAAAATGTAATTGAACAAAGCGAATAACCTAAACAAATAAACCACGAGGGTCGCCGTAAGTTAAATATTGCGAACTGGAGTAGCAGCTTCAAATGCTCAACCAGTTCTCCGGCAAGAGATGAGGCGGCACCAGTGTTGGTTGGTCATCCACACTGGACGCAATATAAGCGCCTGAATTCCTCCACCTGTAAGAGGAAAAGCAGGTCGCATTCCCGGTTAAGAAGACCCAATACGTGTTTAGAACGAAATAGGATATTCCTGGCGCCCTGTTGTCGGTAAAAAATACTACGCATCTTTCTGCCATAAGTGACCCCAGGTCTCGACAGAGATAACAATGGAATAAAGTTCTAAGATAGTGATGTTAAATGATTTCTACTTGTCAGGCCATGAGCCGAAAAACCAGTGCTTTCCGAAAACCGCTCCGAAACCCAAGAGCCCGGCTGCATCAGTATAAAGCTGCTATGTTTTCGAAGTTAGCCAACGATCAGAGCGAAAAAACCATTTGCCATTGTATTGGTGTAGAAAGGATAACCAATGGTGTAGAACGGCTAACCAATGACCCGGAAGATAACGGTGAAAGGCACATGTAAAAACTAATTCCAAGACAAGAAATCAGATAATTTCTTCGCCGCGCGAAGAAATAATACAGCGCAGCGAAGGAAAGACGAAAGTTGTACATCAAAAAGACGACAAAAACAAGCCAATTATTTTGAGATAAATCGTATTTCAAATGCATTAAGTTAGCTCCCACTGGCCCGATTTATACTAGAGATGGATCATCCGTCTAGGACGAGCTTGGGCAAAGAACGGTAGGTCGTCTGATAATTCGTCTGTGTATAAATACGGGCAAGCAGACGAGACGAGACGAGCTATCGCGATAGTCCGTCTTGTGAGACGAATCATCGTGGATAACTCGTCAAGACGGATGACTCGTTCCTGTGTATAAATGCGGGAAGAGGACGAACTATCCACGAAAACTAGAACTCCTTACAAGAAGCCCGCGACTGTTTTCAATAAACTATAAACACGGTATAAACATGGGACGAGTCACACAACACACCGATAGTTCGTCTCATAGTCCTTCACGTATTTATACCAGACGGATGATCCTTCTCGACGGATGATCCGTCTCCAGTATAAATTGGGCACTACTGTGGTTGTTATGGCAAAAATTCACATGCATTTTCTTTCATATAAAAAAATCGATTTTTATGGAAAACTATATTTTTGTCATCGTGCGTTTTTATCCCAATAAAATGCAGTTTTTGCCATGAAATCACAGTAATCCATCATAAAAATGGAAATCGCCAGATTAGATGGCTATCATAAATGGAAATTGATTTTTTGATATTTAGGACGGTGCCAGCGCAATTTTTCTATATGGTGGAATCTTTTATAATAGTTATATTATAAAGTATCCTAAGGAAAGAATAAATATATCTTCTCCAATCTAATGGATACCAATATTTAATAAAAAGTAAAGAGTTAGTTTGTTAACATTTTCCAGTTTTTTGTTCATTGATCTTTGCTAATGCTTCTTCTTTTGAACATCTTACATACCTTGCTTCTGTGTGATACCGTTCCGTTCCTGTGTTTAGTAACGCCTCCGATATGGCAACGAGTAATGCCGCAACGTAATATGTTGAACTATTCCGGCTTCGACTTTTCTTCGTTCTGATGGGATGGACACTTGTAGCAGTCAGCATGTGCTACCGAGCCATTGCTCAGTGGAAAACTTAAGGTGACGGTCACTGTGCTATGTGTGTTGAAAATGAATGCAAAGAGACATTTGCTCGTTGATCCGCCAAGTTCACAGGTCCACTCGTATCATTAGCAAAAGAGCACTCCGTGAGATTGCCGTGGACAGTGACAACTGTGTTCACCTAAAACAAACTAGTGCTCTTTTTAGTTTGTTATTATTATTTCATCATTCTCTTGGTCATATTCAATACCTATAAGGTATACTTGTAACACATTTAAAACCCATAAGTGCTGCACGGTGTTTACAAAGTTGAGAAATATCCAGATGTTTTCAGTATCAGTAGTTGAACAGTAAAGCATTCCTTTACGATCAGAATCAAACACGAATTCATTATTTTCTAGCTAAATGGTTATCCTCTGGTACCAGAAACCCATAAGGGTTGAAACGTGTAACGCGTGTTCACAGCTTCCGAATATTCAGTGCGAACTGATTGGTTGAATGTTTCAGTGCTAAGTACCATATTTGGAAACCTCTCGCTTTTGTTGTTCCAAATATGGTACTTAGCAAATTGAATATTCAGAAGCTTGTCTCCCAGCACACAAGGGGCCGTTACACGTTTCAACCCTTATGGGTTTCTGCTGGTACTTCATAGGCTTTTGACAGTCTCGTAAAAAGTTTAAAGGAGCCGTAAACACCGTTTGGCAATTATTTCCACCTGGCTCGTTTGAATCTATACAATGCAACTAAATACAGCATGTTTCATGATCCGTTCCAGACTTTCGTGAAAGGATGTGTTTACTTATCGTTAAGTGAGGCATTCGTAGCTGTTTACATAGTTGAGGACCCTTCAGATATTTGAAAATGACCTGATGCAGCCAGCCAATGGATAATGCATTCTTTTTAGATAAAAATCAAACACGAATTCAGTCATTATTTCCCAACAAAATCAGAAAGCAACTGATCGCAAGAGAACTCCCATTTTGTAGGTTCTCCTTTGATTATGGTGCAGTGCCCATCGTTACCATCTATAATGAAGATAACCCGGGTTCGGCATAAACGTTTACATAAAAGTAATCCTTCCTTGTACTTGTACGTGTTCATTGCCGTCAGTTTAACATCTTCAGTTCCCATGACCTTCTCCCGTCTGACCTTGTAGCTCAGTCGGTAGAGCAGCGGTGATCTAGCCCGAAGGTCGTGGGTTCAATTCCCTTTCCCACCCCGGTCAGAGTTTTTCTCTGTCCTTGTGTGGGCCATTTCCATCAGTAGGGCTGACTCTCACATGAGGTAGAAACGTAGCACTTCACATTACACTCTAATCAGTTAATTCTACTTACTACATACACATCCAACATCATGAGAAGCGCAGTGTAAGTCCGATGTAAGAAGAACAGACTTCTCTTTTTTCTTTTCTTCAGCGCTAAATTAATCCTACACCACTGTATTTTTGCAGGCCCGAGTTTAGGCTCACTGTAGCTTCTTGTTTTAGAGAGTTTTTGTTAAAACCGATGACGTAGGTATCCTGTGGTATCTCACTCCACAAAGGAATGCTTCCCTGCGATCACGTGCAGCAACAGATCAGTTGCAAACAACCAAATTTGGAACGTCCTTGGGCTAAAGTTCCAAACGGAATGGTTGCGGTCTAGGCTCAGTCTCCAGCGAGGATCGCGGGCGCACCGAGACACTCACGGCTGGAGACTGAGCCTAGTTGCGGTCTGGATATGTCTGCAAAATTCCTCAAGAGGGGAGGGGGGAGGGTTTCACTCGCTAGCCCAATGACCGCTGCTTCATATAAGACTATCATTTACGTGGCCACCATTGATTTGATTTCAAAATGGCAGTCTGGTTGCAGAAAATGCGAAAAGTTGATGAAAACTGGACACGTTGTTTTGTCAATATATGGCCATGATTTGGGATAAATATCTAACTTACCTTATTCTCGGTGGAATTGTGCTGTCATTTTCAGGATATGCGTGGTTTATCGGCAAGTAAGCTCAAATTTTTTTACACGGTATTGGGGTAATGCAAGCTGTTTTGTCAACGAGAAGCCAAAGTACTGCTCCACGCAGTGTTTGATGTGTAGTTTCCATTTTAAAACCTCACGGCATGTATATCCTTGATTCACGAGATGAATTATCGCCTTGACAGAAGACCATGGATTCGGGTGAAGTCAATTTTTGTCCTCAAATGTTCGATTCTGGTGTATCGCATGCGAAATAAACTTCAAGAACTTCAAGAACAAAACCAACATAACAATACATAATCAAAAATTGGTAATCGGATGAACAATGGTTCTTTTGTCTTGCGCCATTTTAGTCCGGTATCTAAAAGTCTGCCTCATGTATGCACAGTGTACGTGAGTAGTATAGAGTGGTGCTGACTACTCTAGTAACTACTCTAGTGACTCGAGTATGACAGGTTTTTTATGTTTAAGGCGAATGGCTGACCCCCCGGTAGGGTGAGTGCAATGGCCGCCAAACATAACGATTAATCCGTCAAACACAACGGTTCACCTCAAATGGGGGTATACCAACACACTGACTTCACCCAGGAATCGAACCTTGCCCCTACTAACAATGAACAAAAGACAAACAGACAAACGAAAAATTGCATCTAGGAGATGCCTCGTCTGACTTCGAGTATGACAGGTATGATAAACTCCCTGGGTTGGGATAGCTTTGAGAAAAGGAGAAATGTACAATGTAGACTCTGTAACCATGATATATAACACTGTGAACAACCTCCCTTTCCCAAATACTGTTGTGCCATCCTATTCTAACACCCAAGCAAACCATCCTTACGAATTAATTTGTTTCAAATTCGGATGCTTATAAATATTTCTTCTTTCCTAGGGTAATCCCTCCATGGAATAGCATGCCTACTTCTGCTGTTCTTGCAAATTCAGTGCTCTCTTTATTTATTTACTGTATTTATTTATTTATTTATTTATTTACAGATTCAGTATGCAATACTAGGTGGACAGAACAATAGGACGTAAAGTCCCCCACAAGGTTAAGCCACCCAACCCACCCCTGGTGAAAATATGTACCTAACCATCGCCATAAGCCATTCATTTAAAAAAATACAGCAGTACTTGTTACAATTAGAGTAGTGGGAAAACATCGATTAACATGAACACAAAGTTAGGGGTCTTATACTACGATATTTTGAGCATGCAATCTTATATGCTCTTATGTCGTCCTGATCAAAGACTTACCTTAACCTTTAGCTTACTTTTAAAAGTACTAAGAATGGTAATGCCCTTGATGTTATTGGGTAAAGCATTCCAGGTATTGACTATACGTATGAAATAAGTATCTCTAAAACTAGACATTTCAAATACATGCTATAAATCAAATGTAGAATTCTTACTTCCAAATTATTAATTATCGCTCTCATACTCCTGCCTGTAGTTTAACCATTTTGGAACATTAATCATCATTATTATACATTGGTGTCACCAGCTCGATTTTGATTGCCTATAAGCATGCAGCTAATTCTTGCTTGCTCTGTTTCTCTTACGTCATACCTACAAACAATAGATTTTATATATGTAGAATTAACATCATACCTACAGACAATAGTTTTATGCATGCAGAAGTGACGTCACCTAACACACTAACCAGCAGTTTGATCAGTTTTGTCATGGCGGAGCTCAGCTCAGGAATATGCATAATAAAACAATTATTGAATTCGGTTTTCGCATGTTAGCGATAATTATCAAGGACTCAGTTTGTGTTATCCGCCTCAGCCTTCGGCTTCAGCAGATAACACAAACTTTGGCCTTGATAATTATCGCTAACATGCTCAACCTCATCCAGTAATTGTTAATTGTATGAAATGAAATGAATGCAGGGATATTAATAGGGGCTGTAACCCGTAACACCTGTTACGGCTGAGCTGACTTGATGTTGTGGGTGAAGATGTTCATTGTTGCAAGTACAAGGCGAAATTAATAAAAAAAATTACCTGCACAAAAGTCGCGCCGTCTTGTTTCGTACAATATTTACTGTATGTCTAGGTTGTAAAATCGATTCGTAAACTTTAAATCCTTGTGAATCCACCGAGTTATTAAAGGCCATTTACAAACACCCACCACTGTGAAAGCAGAGATGGTCCTGGCGACAAGGTTGTGCAGGGCTTCTATCATTTGTGAGAGACAATTTTTACTCTTACTAATGAAGTGGATTTGCCAAATGAAGAAGTTGAAGATCTCAAAGACGAGATTTTTACGCAGCAACAAATTAAGTCTTCAAGAGGCTGCTTTGAGGGCTCTGACTGTGAGGATGAAGATGACTAAAACTAAAACTTTGTAGTAGATTTTCATCTGAGGTTTTTTCCAAACAAGTCATTGAAAACAAACTGTGATTACCAGATTGCAGAAGTGCTGTGAAACAAAACTATGTTCTACTTTGTTGTAATGTTGATTAGTCACACATTCAGGAAGAAATCATGTGGTCCTAACTGGGAAAAGGTTTTACACCATTCCAAGAATTATGTAATTCCTTTTGAATGAATGAATTTCTTTCAACTCACTCACTCACTCATGCCTTTTACGCCTAAGTGGCATGTAGGGCAGTAACATGCTCCCTCCACATCTGCTAGTCCCTTGCCGTAAGCTTGATGCCTTCCCAGGTCTTCCCCATCTCCTTGATTTCTGTCTGTCGCCAGGTGATCTTGGGACGGCCCCTCTTGCGCTTCACTTCTGGTGTCCAATGTAAAGCGGTTTTCGCAACGGAAGCTTCTTGACGGGTAACATGGCCAATCCACCTCCAGCGTGTCTTCACCAGGATGATAGCCTTTGGTTCAGTTCATTTCTTTCAAATGACGTGAATATTATTGGTAAACTATTGTGTTCGGAAGATAACTGAAGAATTAAAAAAAACACCCCAGGTTTTTTCGGAAATTAATATTAACTTTATTCATTTAATCTTTGTGAAGTGAGGTGTATGAAACTGATGAAAGTTAGTTAATATGAAAAGTGAGGCTTGTTATCACTGAATAGATCCAGGAAAAAGCACTTGCAGGGGTCTCTTTTTCAAAAATGTTCTGGCTGACCATGTCTTCAGACCACATAAAGAAATGCTACGGGTGACACCTTTAATGAAACAGCTGCCTAAAAACTGAGAGAGCTGAGTAAATCTCACACTCATAGCTGGACAATAATATTTATAATAAACAACTGTCACTTTAAAGACACCTGAAAAATTCAGGTGGCTGCAATGGGATTTGAACCCTTGGCTTCTGGCATCATAGAGGTTACCTGAATTTTTCAGATGTCTGTAAAGTGACAATAAGCAGTTATTGCTTTTACTATTGTCCAGCTAAGTGCAAGAATCACTCAGTTCTCTCACACAATTAATTTTATTGTTTTGTTTGGTTATTCTACTTGTCTGATCTGCTTCTGTGGTCAATGAAATTACATGATTTCTTTGTTTCTAATTTTGCAATGAACTTTTTGTTGTTTTTCAGTGGAGATGGTCAGATTGCTAAACTTTCAAGACCCCAGCTTCTCTTCTCAACTACTGATAAAGTGGCTGAAATTTCAGATGGTTCCATGGAGAGGTTAACAGCTCTGTTGCAGAAGAATGAGATCAGTGCAGTTTTTCTTTATGCACCTTGGTGTGGCCAGTCGCTGGTCATGGCACACGAGCTTAAGAGAGCAGTTAAATTGCTGTACAAGGAGGTATTGAGGCTGATGTTATCTAGTCTATCAAGCATTCAGTTTTAATTTAAGGACATTGCGTACTAATTCAAAGGTGTTTTTGTGCGGTTTATGAATATGCGGGAAAAGCAGATCTTAACAAGTGTTAATTACTGAAATCCAAAAAGAAAATTGGGGTTAACCATGCATTTTTCAAAGATAATTTAAAATCAACAATATTTTGTAGAAAGCTTTAAAATACAAAGCATTGTATGGTCTTCTTTTCCAAATTGAAGGTTAATTGTTTCTGGAAAATGAATGGTTACCACCAATTATCTTTTTGGATACCAAGAGCGCTTGCTAAGTTCATGCTTCTCCGCATTGTTCTAAACTGTACAAAAATATCCCTGTGTTAGTGAGCATCACCCATAGGAAACCCGTGTGTCTTGAGATGTGCAGAACGTATGCGCCATAACAATAGTAGGCACCGTCCTTAACTGCAGTGGATATTTTTAATCAGGCCAAAAGAGGAGGTGTTACATATATTTTTCTCTGTCTCTGAATTGTTTTTGTCTTTTTCCTAAGTCTTTGTGGCTGAGTGCACTTGCCAGTACATATATTTTGAAAGAAGTCATTCATTTTAAGAATACCCCTCCATGCAAGCGAATAGCTTAAGCTAATCTAGGCAGGCAGCGAGTAGGACTGTTTACAGAGTAAATCTAAGTGTGAGTATTACATACTGTAAGCAGAGATAAAATAAATATTTGTGCACATTGAATACTTGGTATTAAAGACTAATAATAAATAAATAAATAAACAAAATAAGTAAATTAATAAATAAAATAGAATAGAAATTGCGGTTAGATAAATCTACTTTTAGCAATTATTTTGAAATCTGATGATTAGTGAATGTATGCCAACATACTGTAATCATCCTCTAATCTTGAAAAAGATTTTAATAGTTGGTTAAATCTTTAGTATTTTATATAACAATTGCCTGCTAAAGAAAATCTTGTATTGTAATTATGTATCTCATTTGAGCAATCAAAAAGGTTAATATTACTTGGGCTGACTTATTGAAAACATCATGCATGAATATTGAAATAGATTTAAAATAAAGCATATTTACTGGAATAGTATGCGACATATAAGGTGCAAAATATATGAGGCGGAGGGCATGCTTTTGTAAGACCAAAATTTGATTAATATAAGATTGTGTAGCTTGGGCCCACACCAGAATGCCATAGGATAGAATGATAAGGGAATATCAAAAATCGATAAATTGTTAGCAGTCACTTGTATAGGTACATAATATCTTAGTCTGGCAATAATGCCAATCGTTTTTCTTATCTTTGAAGTAATGTGCCCAATATGATATTTCCAGCTGAGACTTGATCAATTACAATGTAGTACACCTAAATATTTGAGATACGACTTTTGTTCTAAAGGCAAAAAACGTTTTGGAATCATTATCAAATGTTTGAAGGTTTACTTGATAGCCAATTTTCTTCTGATGAGGATAAAAGATAATAAAAATTCGACTTCTTAACATTCAACGTTAACTTGTTAGCTGTTATATTAGCCATTCATAGACTGTTCATAGACTGTTGGGGGAAATTCAAGTAAGGGTGACACTGGATTGACCAGCTTGGCATTAGACCCCTGCCACAGAAAATGGAGGCAATCATGGAGGCCAACAGTGCGACCAATGTTACAGAACTGAAGTCATATCTTAGGTTTCTCAAATACGTTGCCAAATTTCTCCCCAATCTGGCCACCATTCTGCACCCTCTACGTGACCTTTTGCAAAAGGACAGGCCGTTGGAAGTGGACTGAGGCATGTGAGAGTGCTTTTGTGAGGAGTAAGCAGCAGTTGCAAGATTCGTCTTTGTTGGTTCATTATGACCTTAAGAAACCACTTCGCTTGGCCTGTGATGCATCACCCTATGGAGCAGGGGCAGTGATCTCTCATGTGATGGAGGATGGTACAGAAAAGCCCATTGCCTTTGCTTCTCAGTCAGGGTAATTATTCACAAATTGAAAAAGAGGCGCTTTCTATCTTGTTCGGAGTAAAGAAGTTTCATTCATACCTTTATGGCTGCAAGTTTACGTTGATCATGGATCACCAGCCATTGGTCTCAATTTTTGGTCCCAAGACAGGTGTACCCCCGTTGTCAGTAGCACGAATGCAAAGGTGGTCCTTGATTTTTGCACCTTACCAGTACATGAGATTGAATATCGCAAGTCTGCCGAACATGCAAATGCAGATGCCTTGTCGAGACTTGTCTCTACTTCTGCTGACGACAGGCTGGATGTGGATGAGTATTTGATTAGTTATGTAAATGAGTTGCATGTTACTGCCTAAGACAAGCCTGTGTGCAACAAGGAAAGATCCAGTTTTAGCTCGCATGTACAATTTCACATTACATGGATGGCCTTCAGTAGTTGCAGATCCCGTGTTACAGCCATATTTTTCACGCAAGTATGAACTTTCAGTTGACCAAGGTTGCGTGTTGTGGGGTTTACGCGTTGTTAGCCCTGAAGTATATCGTGTTCGACTGTTGGATGACTTGCATCAAGAACATCGTGGAATCTGTCGGATGAAGTCTCTGGCAAGGGGTTATTTTTGGCGGCCCATGCTGGATTCGGCTATCGGAGAGCGTGTTAGTGCGTGTCATGTTTGTGCAGTGATGCAGTGATGAGGATAAAAGATAATAACAATTCGACTTCTTAACATTCAACGTTAACTTGGTAGCTGTTATATTAGCCATTCATAGACTTTATGTAATTCAAAGTTAACAACGCGCTCCAGGGTTCAAAGATTTTTATCAGCATGTAATAAATTTGTGTTGTCAGCAAACAAGTAGAAAGCTAATTTATCAGATGAGCAGTGGACATCGTCGACATATAAGAGAAACAGTACATGTATATATCCTTTGATCAAAGTTAGATTGGATTTCATTAACTATATCAATAAGTGCCTGTTCCATTGATCGTCTCTCTCAGAAACCGTACTGTGAATGGTAAAGAATATTATGTTCCTCCAGAAAAGACTTCCTTTGATGGTAGATACGGGTAAGTTTTTCAATGATTCTGTTAAAAACAGAAAGAAGCAGGATGGGTCTGTAGTTATTTGGATCAGTCACATCTTCATTTTTATAGACTGGTATGACTTTAGCATTGTTTTAATCTAGACGGAAAAACTCCACTTGTAATTGAATCATTTATAATTTTGCGCAAGGGCCTCGATATAGTTTTGCTTGTGCATTTCAACATTCGAGTTGGACAAGAGAAGAAGCCGTATGTCTTGTTGTGATGCATCAAAAGATTTCTAATGCAACTTCAGAAGGAGTTACTGGTTAAAAGGCAAAAGTTCCTAAAGTGCTTAGTTCGGGCAAATAATTGGAGAAATGTTTATGCGACAGTGGGATCTCAGAAACCAGCTTAGGACCTACTGATGCAAAGTGGTTGTTAAGTATGTTAGGTAACTCAGAGGTGTGATGCAATAGCGCCCTATTTCCAGGGCGCTTTAAAGCTGTTATTGAATTAGACTGTTCTTAGCAAATACTTGAAAAAAAAATCGGGGGTTACCATGCTCGTTTGAGAGAAAAGGAGCAGTGTTTTCGCTATCGGGCTTAGTTCGAGGGAAATCTCTTACATTTTGTACGTGCACGTGCTCATGTGTGCGCGCTAATGAGGCGAAAATCGTGCGCAGTAGCAATGCGCAATGCAATGATACTAAGGAATTACCTTAAATACTTAAAATTGACAAACAAACAAAAAAACAAAACAAGAAAAACCTGAAATGTGATGCTCGCAGCATACTTTATGTTGAGGATGTTTGGCAGTCAGATACTGCTGATGATGAAATGTGTGGTCTTGGGTTGTACACTCTCGCTTCTACAGATCAGCGTAGATCGGGTTATCAGGTCCAGCTGTTGTTGGAGGGCAAACCAGTCAGAATGGAAGTTGATACTGGATCCGCTGTGTCTATTATTTCTGAAACGGTTTTCAAAAAATTATTTCAGCATCTGCCATTGAAGCCAACACATTTTTATTTGAAAAGATACTCTGGTGAGCAGTTAACCCTGTTGGGGAAAATTCAAGTAAGGGTGACACTGGATTGACCAGCTTGGCATTAGACCCCTGCCACAGAAAATGGAGGCAATCATGGAGGCCAACAGTGCGACCAATGTTTCAGAACTGAAGTCATATCTTGGGTTTCTCAAATATGTTGCCAAATTTCTCCCCAATCTGGCCACCATTCTGCACCCTCTACGTGACCTTTTGCAAAAGGACAGGCCGTTGGAAGTGGACTGAGGCATGTGAGAGTGCTTTTGTGAGGAGTAAGCAGCAGTTGCAAGATTCGTCTTTGTTGGTTCATTATGACCTTAAGAAACCACTTCGCTTGGCCTGTGATGCATCACCCTATGGAGCAGGGGCAGTGATCTCTCATGTGATGGAGGATGGTACAGAAAAGCCCATTGCCTTTGCCTCTCAGTCAGGGTAATTATTCACAAATTGAAAAAGAGGCGCTTTCTATCTTGTTCGGAGTAAAGAAGTTTCATTCATACCTTTATGGCCGCAAGTTTACGTTGATCATGGATCACCAGCCATTGGTCTCAATTTTTGGTCCCAAGACAGGTGTACCCCCGTTGTCAGTAGCACGAATGCAAAGGTGGTCCTTGATTTTTGCACCTTACCAGTACATGAGATTGAATATCGCAAGTCTGTCGAACATGCAAATGCAGATGCCTTGTCGAGACTTGTCTCTACTTCTGCTGACGACAGGCTGGATGTGGATGAGTATTTGATTAGTTATGTAAATGAGTTGCATGTTACTGCCTAAGACAAGCCCGTGTGCAACAAGGAAAGATCCAGTTTTAGCTCGTGTGTACAATTTCACATTACATGGATGGCCTTCAGTAGTTGCAGATCCCGTGTTACAGCCATATTTTTCACGCAAGCATGAACTTTCAGTTGACCAAGGTTGCGTGTTGTGG
>NC_090877.1:29742770-29752770 GCF_036669935.1 Montipora foliosa | reverse complement strand
AATTCTTCTTTAATTTACAATTAAATTTAGGTAATTCCAAATTCAAGCCCTTGCCTCTTAGCCTATATGGTGTATGCCTGTAGTTAAAAGGCGAGCAATATACACTGTATGTAGGACCCGTACCATTTAGACATTTAAGAAGAAGTATTAAAGCCTGATGTAAGCGCCTACAATATAAAGATGTCATGCTAGCCGCAGTGAATAGGAAGGTCCAAAGGTCCAAAACCAGGAAACCATGAGGAAGCAAGGAAGATCCAAAACCACGAAAACATGAGGAAGCGAGGAAGATCCAAAACCACAATTTAACCACAAGGATTTTAGGAAGCAAGGAAGATCCAAAGGTGTGAAACGTGCTGGTGGGTGTGATGTACATACATACTATTATGACGCAAAAAACTATGTGTCAACATGGTGCAAAACAAACACTCGGCATGCTGGGTGCTGTTGTTAATGTTTTCAGGATGGCACAGATTTGAAACTGGCCGACAACCTCTTTTCTCGATTTCTTGTTCTTGGAACATGTACAGGCCGCCCACGAACACAGAGAGCACCCAACGACTCAATTGGGAAGCGTCTCCTTTGTCGACACAGTTTGGCAGACAGTGTATTCAAGTACTTACACAGTGTTCTCCCCAGGAATTTCTACTTTAGGGTCCACAGGACCCATAGAGATGCTATTATGGAGCCAGGGGGAAGAAAAGCAGGTCACAATTTCGATACAATGTAATTTAATGATATGTTTTACTGTCCCATATCTCTGATTGACAGTAAATACCTGATACTCTCTTAGACTAGTGTATATACTAGATAGTAATGCTGCAGTACATTTCGTTGAAAGTGACAACATTAATTTTATCATTGATAACCACAGCAAGTGCCTTGAGGTCAGTTTGTTCAGGGGTTTAAAGTTCCGCCAATGTGTGAAAACTTGACCTTGACTAACCCCTTACCAAACCTTGATGAAGCGGAGAAAATGAAAAGAAAATAACGGAAAGAAAATACAAGACCCTAGCTGATTAGCCACTGATCTGAAATTCGTGCAGGATGTAAAGTGAAAAGACAAGGCACTACAAACTCCACTTGCACCAGATTGCAGGAATCATTAGATCCCTCAGATGTCTTAGGGTGCATTCGATTGACCCTATTCTGGAATAAGAATAAGTGTCTGCAGAAAGAGCTGACATTGTAACGTAAATTCTGTTCTGGTACTCATCAACAAATAATCACTGCGGCGGCTTGAAGCACAAAGCAAGCTTAACTTACATTGTACTAAGTCAGGTTTGATTGCATGAATCGCATCACATTTGATAATAAAGTGTTTTTTATGGTTTCATCACAGTTTTTCTAATCAATTTACAAGTTTGAGTAATGGCATCTTCATCATAGTTCTTATGATTCTAAAATTTAAGGAGGCGTACATGAACATGTAAATGTGCAAAATGATGAAATACAAAAGTCACAATAAAATTAATTATAATTACCTGTATTGTTTGCATGAAAAAAAGCAGATCAGTTTTTGCTTCTGAGCAACCGAGCTCAAATCATGTCAATCGCACTCCAAATAACAAGCTCTATTCCTTCAAAGGACGTGTAGTTATGCGTGGGCGGGGAGGGGGGGGAATATAACCTCCCCAAATATTGAAAAGCTTCCCAAAACACAGACTCGAAAGAGTGTTTCATTATTGAAATTCTGTAAACAAGAATATTTTTGTGGAAGTTACATGTAATATTCCTGATATAATTATGATGGATCAAAGCTCTTTCTTGATTGCTATTTAAGAAAAAAATAAACAAATTTGAAAACCGGATGTAGAGAGTGAATAATGCTCAATTATTACTCCGAAAAAGTGAACCAATCAGATTGCTTGAAACACCAAGATCACTAAGTCAGTATATACTAGCAAAGGAACAAAGGATATCCGGAGTTTGAATAGCCAATCAGCATGCGCGTTCAACACTGTCCACTGTTTTAGCATATACGGGTTGTACTAAAATGTAATATGAGGAATGGAGAAAACAATGTAAAAAAACAATGAAACGGAAGTCTTGATGCCTTCAACTGTACAGCGACCTTGATTTAATAGATAAGTACTGACGTAGTCAACGTTATGAGTTATATTGCAGCCAGCTGAAGGCTACGCCCTCAGCTGGGTGCAATATAATTTATCTCATAATGCTGACTGCGGCAGTAATTATCTATTATAATTACTGACCTTAATGAAATCCTATTGTTCTTTGTTTGTGTTACATGTAGATCTTTGATTTTAGTCGCACATATGTGTTATTGTCATACTCATCAAATCCTATTGTTCCTTTTTTGTCTCAATCTTCGATTTTAGTCAAGCCAATTAGATTGTTATTGTAGTATTATTGTTATAGCTCGTCAAAACAACTACAACAATGAAATTAACATGTGCAGGGCGTGTAACACTGCAAATTTGCATACTTTATAACCCAGAGAATTCAGCCATTTTACTCAGTGCAAACCTCAGTTTTGAAAGGCGATGGATTCCTCGGAAGACGAAGCATTATTTATGCTACAGAGCTCTACGAACACTGATATTTTAGCAAAAATTGAAGGTAAACGCTTGTATCATTTAGTCATTTCTGCCTGTGGTTTAATTTTTTATGTATCTCTAAAAGCGGCATTTCCATTTCCTTTGTAAAATACAGCAGAGATTTAGACGAGATGTCCGACGAGCAGTTGGACTCTACATTGGCTCGTTTTCTTGCAGAAGTGAGAAATGAAGATGGCCAAGAGCATCCTGAAAAGATACTCGGTGTTTGAGAGTTTTAGTTGAGGTGGCACTTCAAAACAAAAAAATGAGTTGCAATAAACGAGAGTTAGACTGAACGGTACTGTAGACAAAGTTCTAAATTACATGTATCAGGAATAGTGCTAGTTTACATGCATTAACCTTGCTAAAACAGGATATATTAAACTGCAATATTTTTAATATTGCAGCGTGCAGGCTGTAATATTAAAAACATTTTAGCAGGTTTAGTATATATAATACCCCTGATAATTTCCTTGCTAACAAATTCTGTGTCTTCGCGAAACGGTGTAATAAGCTCCAAAAGGCACAAGAATACACCAGAGGTGAGTCATTTTTATTCATTTTATTGAATGAAGGTTAAATTGAGCATTTTTTAGGCTTTATAATCGACGGTATTTGATTTCCCATACAAAGTCTTATAATGCGTTTAAATTCTCAATGGCTGTCTGTAGCGACGTGAACTTGGGCTGCCTATGGATAACCAACTAACCAAGCTCATTATTTGGAGCGCTATTGATAATTGAGCTCAAATAGGATCTTGGGGTCGATTCACATGATTCAAGCTTGGTTTCTCAGTCGCAAAAACTGATCCCAGCAAACGATGTGACCCAAAATCTGTCTAAATTCACAGAGCTTTCACATACAAGAACGAAAGTGACAAATACGAAAGTCATACATGATGCAAAACAAGAAAGCGAAACAGCTCCACTCATTTGTTTCATTTCCTTCACAAAGTCAGATTTTTAATCGACACTTCCTGTTTCTTACTATTTACTTGGTCATTTAATCCTATATCTGTGGTTATATAATCCAGATCAAGCTAGGACATCTAAATAAAGCATTGACACTAAACCGTGCAACATCAGTGGATATTCATTACGTTATTTAAGACTAACAAACTTCATCACTTGCAGAACATTACTTTTTGTGTGTAGTGGTAATAGTGGTAGTGAATCCATAACCAATAAAATTTTGATCTGTACATGTATTAAAAAGAAATTTAAGGTAAGGCATTTCTTTTATTATTTTTTTTTCTTTCTCTGTACACTTGTTAACCAAATTGCGCTAATTCTATTGCAGCAGTTTTTGGAAAGATGCAGCAATGCCGCAATGCTACGGTTTAGTAAGAACACTGCTCAAGGATGAAGTAGGGCTATAGACAAGAGTGCAACAACTATTTTTCTGTTATAATTTCCATTGTAGAGTCAACTCCCACATTTGCTGTTGTAACAAGTGACCAGCTTGCATTGAAAGCAGGACTTACCTATATGTCAGGAGTAGTATATCATCGCCTCAATCATGCTGTGTTAGTAAGTTTTTCCACTCATTTTGGTTTTAGTTGCTATAGTTGTTGAGAAACAATTTTTTTTTGCATTTGTTGATCTAGTTCTGTGGGTTTATTATTATCTGAATGTGCAATAGTTGCATGCTTAGATTTGCCCAGGACAGCTGTACATGTAGATGTTCTCAGTAAAGCCTGTTTAAAATGTATTTTACTTTTTCAAAAAAGATGCAGGGATGTCCAAAGTACCTACATTTGAGAAAAATGGCTGGAGAAACCATAATGAAGAAATTTAATTACTTAACATGGCTTACGCATGTTCCCAATTGTTGTTAGGGTTTTGTGTTCCAAATCCCACGTCTGTGCTTATGGCAGCATAAACTGAATTTCACTATTTTTACTGTCTCTATCTTTTTAGGACTACCCACCAAGTTTTAACTTTACAGTTGAAAATCTTACCAACTGGATTGATGCCAACAGATACAAGGCACAGTACACCAGCTGCTTGTCCATCTTTGATAGCTTCTTAATTCTTACAGCTAGTGGTTGAAGCCATATAATACTAATTTTCTTATTGTACATGCAAAAATATAACAACTATTTCTTTTCTTCTTCTGTATTAGCTTGTGGTTGAGCTGTCACTTAGGTCTGATAGCAAAGGACAGTTTGTTGATCAGCTTAGCAAGGGACCGGCTCTGATTCTGTTTCTGCCATTAAAAGTGCACATGAATCAAGGAAGTCAACACATATTGGACTCTGTAAGCTGAGTATTATAGTGGCTGTAATGGCCACTTGGTTAGCATTTCTGCATCAGTGGAACAGTCTGAGGAACATTTTATGTACATGTAGATTTGTTTCCAGGTGGGATTTCAACCCTCAGGGATGATACACTGTAGTAATGACCCCTTTATTACTGGGCCGATGTAATGTGATCTGAGTACATCCGTGATAATTATTACTTGTACCTGCAGCTTTCATGTGATCAGTTTATTAATGTTTCTTGTTTACTTAAGCAAAATATTCCTATCAGTTAAGTGACATAATACACTCGAAATCGGCAAGTGTAGTGGCCGGGGTATGGATTACCTTTAAGTTAAGCCTTTGATATGTTAAGTTATTAATATTGGTGAGAAGATGCCTATCCTTGTTTAAAGCCCATACTACGTACTTCCATCAGTGTCTGTTTGCTGCACTGCATACTGTTTGTTGCCTGTGGTGAAAGAGGTTTTTTTTTTAACCATAAACCAAATTATTGAATCAAAATTATTTGTTTGAAATAACCATAAGCTTATTAAAGTGCACCTAACCCCAAAAATATTTTTTTTCGCTAAAATGAATCTTTGCACCTGTTTGAAACGCATTTTCCTTTTTCTAACAAATCCTGCCATGTTATAGGCTTCGAAAGTTGCGAAAATCCAAGCGTCACAAACTGATTTACATTGCATTAACTCTTTGTAAAAATGCATGCAAAGTAGATTGTGATGTCAAATCAGGAATAGACCCACTCCCCTTCTGGCTCGGTCGTGAACAAAAGATACTTGGTTTTTCGCAACTTTTGAAGCCTATAAAATGACAGTATTTGTTAGTATAATGAAAAGATGGCCGCAATGCATTTCGAACAGGTGCAAAGATTCATTTTAGCGAAAAAAGTATCTTGGGGTTAGGTGCACTTTAAATTGAATATAATATCTTTTTTTTTTTCATTGTTCTAGTACATCTCCACGGCCTCTGAGTACTTTTATTGCTCGTGTAGAAAGAAAACAAATCCAAGGAGATCAGCATTGAAGAATTCACCTCGAAGTCACTGGGACATGACTGCAAAAACATTTAAACAAGACTTTGTTCACTTCAATGAGGAAATGTTACATACTTTACAGGCCATAAATGTCCAAAACGACTGGATGATTCCAGGCAAAGACTGGAGATTCCCAATGTTCCTAGCATCAAAAGGCATTTGCCAGTCACTGCAATTTCCTCAACAAACTACTATTGAAAACAAACGCAATGTATGTGATGTGTGCTACTTCTGTCAGAATCAAAACTGTGAACTAAATTTGCGCCTTGGAGTCCAAAGCTTATTAACAGAAATGCTGTCATTTAAGAATGGCTGCAGTTCCTTTAGATCAGGGTATTATCAGGTTCCTACCCTCAGTATTTGCTGCAGAGTGCAAAGAATGGGGAAAAAAGATGGCAACTTACCCTTTCAAGTGGAACAGAATCTTTTTTATTTGAAAGCATTTAAGGAGATGAAAGTAAGGCTGGGTGATTTGTTTGAAGACCTATCAGTTGCCTTGGCGCCACGTTTTACGAAAGAGACCTTTCCACCACGTGACAATATAGCGACAATAGATGTCCAAAGCTCTCCACAACAACGCTCAGCTCTTAAGGAATATGACGATTTCTTGAACATACCCATACCTTCTATTGATGGAAATGATAAAAACGTCTGTATGACTGCAGATAATGCAAAACAGTTTACTGGAGCAGGTTGTTTCAGCAATAGATCAATGAGTTTTTTTATAATGGATTCTTCACAGTACTGGAGTGTTGCAGAAAAACTTGGTGTACGTAACACACCTAAAGGCAGGACGGCTCTGGTTATTGCAGATTTAGAGGTAAAACAGTTTCCTGGGATGGAAAGAATATGTGATTTTTTTTCGTTTCCTCAGAAACAAAACATATCTATTTCAACTTCTGGGTTAACTATTTACACAGTGAGGTAGAGTGGCCAATCAAAACAGAGTTTGTAATTCAAAATACAAAAATGTGTGAGATTTAAAAACAAAGTTATGAACATGTGAACCTGAAGTATCGCAAATCATTAGTTTTGATTGGACATCTCGGGGTGGGGTGGGGAACGCCCCCTTCATCCTTCCCCTAGATCCGCCCCTGACCCTAGTTACCAATAACTTTTAGGCTTGGCTCTAAATCACGGATTAGGAAACAAAGTAATTGTGTTTAAACTACATGTATGTTAAATCCTGTTAACTTCTTCATAGGCACAGTTTTAGGGATTTATCTCGAACTTTTCTTGAATGTTTTTATCTTTTTTAAAAAATCTTTTTTCAACCCACTCTAGGCTGATGCTCAATTTGTCTTGGAAGAGGAACTGCAAATTACAAATGAATCAATTGGTAAGTATTTATTGAGTTATTATTAGCTGTTTTTAAAGAAAGTAAAAGCTGCAATTTTTAGATGAGCCAAAATTCTGTGAAAAATGTAGGCCAGAAATAAGTTTACAAAGCTACTATTGTTATAACATTGCACTCTCTTTGTGGGGTGCACAAAAGGGGCAGAATGACATTGAACGAGATCATGACTTACAGTAAGGCATGGTTGGGTTTTTGGATTTGAGATTAGATTATGACTTGGTGCACACTGGGTTGTGCCGGAAATGCGTTAGATGATATGTGTAAAATAAACGTTCTTCAGGTGACTTTTACAGTACGTCTCCTGGCCACTATATAGTGCATTGCATATCTCGTGTCACTTTCTGTTTAAATGTACTTAAATGAATATGTATTTGTTGTGAGAGATTCTAAAATTAAGTTGCTCTTTAAGGAGGCGCAAACCAGTTTTAACACTTTCAACAAACTGCACTATTTGGAAGGACTGAATCTACCAAACGTTTTCACTTAATGGTAGTGTTATGTTGCCATGTGAAACACCAATAGATGCTTAACAAGATGCAATCGTTAATGTGACGTAATTGGTTACCATGGCAACAAAAGAACCATCTAAAAACAGCCTATATTTTGTCTTTAAACGCATTATATATCTCTTTAACAAACTCAGTGACCCTATTATTTATTGCTGGAGAGTGATTAGCACGCTAGGATAAAACTTTCTGCAAATTTTAAAAGACTCTTTGGAGCAAGTTCATAGCCACCTTCACAATTGAAAAAATTTAAGGTGGCTCTGAATCCGCTCCAGAGAATTTTTTTAAACTTTCCACAGAGTTTCGTGTTGGCTTGTTTATCACTTTTCAACAATAAAAAATGGGGGTCACCATGTTCGATTTTGAGATATGAGGCCTTAAGCACGATATATAGGGCATTTTTAGATGGTTCTTTTGTAGCCATGGTAATTTATTACGTCACATTAATATGTGCATCTTGTTAAGCAATTATTGGTGTTTTATACAGTACCATAACATTGCAATTAAGTGGAACATTGTTGTAAAATTAATCTTTCTAATAACAAATGCCCTCCAAATTGTTGAAACCAATTTGAGCTACCTTAAAAAACCGGCTAAAATCCGGTCTCTGTCTAAATCAGTCTAACTGGGCAAAAGAACAGACATAAGCATGTTTATCGTACTTGCTTAACGTAAAAGGTGTATTCCTGTACCGCTGTGAATATTCTTTTTTTGCTTTCTCTTAGTTGCATTTGTGATGTCTTACATGAGAGGAAATCTGTCAAGACGGTTCACTTCCAGTAGTCCAACACCGAACTCATGCCTGGCATCACAATCATGCGTTATAGAGGTTGTGTCATCTAACTTCCGTGAAATAGTTTTGGACAAAACAAAGGTGGGAAGAGTTAGCACAGCACACACACACATACGTATAAATCTCCATGTAATATCACGTGATATTTTTTATCAGAAAGCAAGACAGGAAAACTTAGACTGCAAGCACTCCCTTCTAAGTCAGTGTAGCTGCCCACTTAGTCATTCAAGTGACCCAAAATGTGGAGACACTGATAAGAAGGGACATTCTATAATCACTCATAACATGGCGTTATCCTTAATACATTTTATGATGATAGCACTTAAAGCCAAAAAATATTCAGCCGTGAAATATGCACATAACATGTGCCGATTTTTATGAAGGGTGATGTTGGACGAAAATGTTTTTTGGCCAAAGTACAATCCAATTGGTCACTTTGCATGTCATTGGCCTCAGGTGCAAAATATAGCAGGTTACATGTTTTCTGGCTCAAGTTCATTCCCTTGGTTTGCATGTTGATGGGCGAAGATGCGATTCAATTGAGTAGTCTGTATGTTTTCGGGCTTGAAGTAATTCATGACGTCGTTTGGCTTGTTTATGGGTCGACCACGTACTTCATTTCATTTGAACAGTTCACATGTTTTTGGGCTGGTGCGATATCGTCGCCTTGGCTTGTCAGCAGGACATTCCTTTAGAGTAAGGTACTTCAGGTATGAGAATAGTTTGACGTTCATGGAGAGTCCTCAGCCTTTTTGTCAGCGGTATTCTTGCCCAGATTGGCGGGTATTTCATATAATTTATGGTACACCCATGACGTTGAGGAGCTAGAGATGTCGGCAGGAAGTGAATCGGGATTTTCATGTTGTGCTCAAACACTACAATTTACGTGAAGATGGAAGTTGCCTGATTAGAATATTTTTATTTCAAGTTTGATTCTCTTTCTTTTAGCAAGAAAGCCTTCGTTTATAGGGCTCCTGAGTCACACAAGGAGAGTCAGCGGTGACGAGTTGGAATCAATTTTGAGTGGGTTATCAGTGTGCTCAATAGAGCATCATCACTTTATGATTTTGAAGATACTCTCTTTGAATTGCTTTAAACAGCTCGATCTTTGTTGGCCGAGCTATAAAATCAGGAACCAGCGAAGAACCATTAAGGGTTTTTGCAGGCTGCAACGGTCGTCCCAAATATGACTTTCCATCGGAACAACTGAAATTGGCCCTAAGGATTTACTGTGAAAAAAATTGGAGAAATGTTTGTGGTGTAAGCTCCAAAACTGTGTATCGCAAGTTGAGACAATTGGGTCTGTCCAGACAAGCCAACTTTACTTCCATAGACGATAATCTGCTTGATGCAATAATAGCTGTTATTTTAAGTAATAGGCCATTTTACAGTTATTTGCTCAGTGACCTAGTACATGAATGGCTGCAAGACTGCCCGTTACCTTTTATTGATACATACCTCACAGCTTTTGTCATGTAAATAGCCTGGGA
>NC_090877.1:29730270-29737770 GCF_036669935.1 Montipora foliosa | reverse complement strand
GTCGTCAATAAAATGCCTTCGCACACACTTGTGTAGCACTTGTTTACCGTATTTTTGGTGGAATCAATCGCATTGGATCAGTTTAAGAATTAGACATTTCACTCTGATCAACTGGGATGGGTTAACATAAGACTCTCTTCCCGTTGTCGGAACGTTTTTACGTTATTTTGTCTTTGGGGAATCAGCATAAGTCAGTGAGTAAACGGCAAGCGAGACCAATCTCGGCAAAAACTTGGATTTTGGCCAAAAGAACTTATTCTCCACTCTCCTGGCCGCCATAGGTTTTCCCAAACTTAACTACTCTCCTCTAACTGGCCGCATCGGAGCACACGTATCGCAAGTCACATGGGCAAAAACACTTTTTCATGACCTTACTCAAATTTGATAATAACCTGCGATCAGGCGCTCTTTTTTTTTCAAAAAATGAAAAACGCTTGTTATTGGCAATCAAGTACGGAGTTAAAAGATACATTGACATTGATCGAGAAGATTTGAAAAAAACAAATACTGAATTGTCAGTTTCAGAATGTCCGACATTTTGGGATGCAGCTTTGAGTCGATAGTGTTGCATCCAAGAATGAGAGAACTAACGATAAATGGTGGGCGAATTCGTTGGCAGTGAAATTGTTCTTCCATTCGTGGCACAAGTTTAGAAACGTTTCACTCGAGTCGTCTTCGTACAACTATGTTTTTGCTCCCAATATTTGCCATCCCTTACACTAATGTCCAACAATGGATGTCTAATAGTGATGTTGGAGTGGTGTCAACAGGTCTTCAGAAGCCGAATCAAGGCAATTACACAAGTACTTGTGAGCACTGACATCCTTCAGTACCAATTCAGTAGCGTCATAGGCATGTACTACAGATCACAGCAAGCCTTTCGAAACCTTGCGTCTATGTATTTGTAAAGTCGCTGAAGGAATTTTACTTTGCATAACAATTGAAGGGTCTTCAGAACCTTTAACATTGCATTGTTTTGTTGAAAACAGGATGTGTTTTTGCTTTACTATGCTCCTTGGTGCGCTTTCTGTCAAGTTCTTTGGCCGGTTCTCCTCGCTGTGGCAAAGTTCTTTCATAAAACAACCGGTGTCATCATTGCGAGGTGAGTTTCTTAGTCTTTAATCCTTTAGTCTGACTACTTCCCTTTCACGGTATAAAGCTTGTTACCTAATTTTGTCGCTAGTAGGGAGCTTACGAAACGACGACGTCGACGGCAACGACGACGCTACAAAACAATAGGTTTAGTGAGCAACAACAATGGTTCTTCACGCTCTGCACGTGCGTTTTGCATTTTGGTACATTTCTTTGCCGTCATCTCCTAAATGACGACGTGAAATGATCAAATTCAAGGTTGACGATGAATTTTCAGTTCTCTCTCTACGCTTCCAACTCATACCAGTTTAATTCCTCGACAGTTACTACACATTTTCAACGCGAAACGACTTGAAATAGTTTCGTAGTAATATGAATAGCGCGAAGTTGTATTTTAAAATGAAGTCCTCGTTGCCGTCGTCACCCTCGTTTCGTAAGCTCCCTAGTGTTGGTGTAAGACGTAACCTATTAGATAATTAGCTAATGAACTCCACCACGCGTTGTAGCAAGTCAACTAGTTGCCTCCTCCTAGTTGGCTCGCTCTCCACGCTCATATTTGGTGTCTCTCTGTGCACGACTCCGTAGTTAAATGCTGCCGTGTATAAAAATAGGTCCAAATCAACGCAATCTAGAATTACGTCACGTCCTTTTGTTGGGACAGATCCAGTTAGTTTGAGTTTCATGGTCAGATTTAGTCAATTTCTCTTCTCCGTTTGAGTTTGGCTATACACCTTATTCCAAAATGGCCACCATTTTAGTGTTCTTTTGTTTGCTTGCAAATAGGACATTTCCATGATGACGCCACTTGACTACAAGTACCAGATTCCTTCAGGTTTTGCTTGTCTCATGCTAATTACTCGGAATACCTGAAAGGTATCCGAGTTAAAATCTCGGTTGATTTTTTCGGGTGCATCAAAATGCACAATAGAATTAGGACGCGGGGATTTCCTCGGTGAAAAGCTATGCGCGTAACCCGTAGGGTGAGGTTGTAATTGAAAATAGAAACATCCAGATGCAAAACAAACTTATGAACACACGAACCTGAAATCTCGCGAAGGGTAAACATGACGAACACAAAAGCGAATGAAATAGGACATTTATTTTTTTCAACTACATGCTTACAATGAGACTAAACCAAGAGAAAATGAGGGGCCAGAGAGGGAGGCTCAAGGCGTTGGCCGGGACATGTTATGTCCAAGAAAGTTTTTTTTTGACGAGAGGAAGTCTTTGTTCTAGAGGAAGTCTGTCTTCTGAGACGTCCGCATGCAGTCTTACCTCGCTCTCAGGTTCTTAGTGAAAAGAGAAAATGATGGCGCACGTGGAAGGCTGATGAATATATATTTTCTTTCAAACATCGGACCGAGGTTGGCCTGCATGCGGACGTCTCGGAAAACTTCCGCTCGTCTAAAAATAACTTTCGTGGACATGACATATCCCAAGGGCTGGACCGGGAGCCTCCTTCTCTGTCCCCTCATTTTCTCTTGACTAAACTCTACAGTACCTCTGATGGAAACAAGACATACAGGTTTACAATGCAATAATACAACATTAGTCTCCAACAAAAAACAAGACAAACGCAAACACAAATGCAGGGTCTCGCCCACGCCTCGCGTCACTCAATCTATATTTATTGATTGAAAATGTGCTGTGTTTTTAAAACAGGACCATTTCTTTTTTTCTTTTTTTTTTTTTTTTTTTTTTTGAAAACGAAAACAAATAAGGCATTTTTAGACCTAAGTGATATTGGGATAAACTGACTGACGCGTTAAATTGTTGGAAAATCCACGTTATCTCTATCTTGGTTAACTGGTTTTGTAGCCATACGTTTGAAAATAAATTGAGTTATTGGGTAATTACTCGGAATACCTGAAAGGTATCCAAGTTATGGGCGCAATCCATTTGGGCAAAAATTCCGAAATTTTCGGACTAAAATCAAATGGCAGAGTAGTTTCCGGGACGTTCTTTCGAAAATTTTGGTCAACCTCGAGAGATTGACCATTTTTTCCGAAATGTCGGAATTACCGCGAATTCTCTAACCTGCAATCAGGCGCACTTTTCTTTAGACAGGCCTGAAAAGGTACGCCTGTAGGAGTTTTTTTTTCTTGTGCCATGCTATAAATTACCTGCACGTTGCGATTCAGGAAAGACGACGAAAACGAAATGTAGAACTTTAAACTAGCTGGAATGTCTACGAAGTCAGCAGACTTTACTCATACAATCAAAGCTATTTTTGCAAATCCCGCTTGACAGTTGGTGCGGTTTCTTTGTTCAAACCATGAAGCAACAAAGACTTTCGAGATAAAATCACAGAAAAAGCCGAATCCTTCATGTTTTCAAGCGCAATCAACTGTACAATAAACTTTATTTATACTCGAATATTTAAGATGCTAATAAAAGATGCTAGTATCTCTGATGAAAATGCACTTTGAGAAATTCTAGTTTTCCAGCAGCAGCTACTCAACTATCATTCTGTAAAAGGTACGTCACTAAACCATCGTTCAGCGCTTCCCTAAAATTAACAATGTCGTTTCTGTCTGTCAAGCTCGGCTATTTCCCCGATTGTCGCAGCACTAAGTTCTGTTCAGCACTTCTTGGATTCACGACTTGTTGCTTCCGAATATATTCCAAAGGACTCACCACAAGTACAGTACAAACGTTTTCGAGACGGTGAAAGAGGTACGATGCATTTTTTATATAATGGTCGGGATCTAGTGCAAATATAAACGATATTGCCAAATCCCGTAGGAAGTACAACTATAATGTCTTCTAAACAAACCATTCTTCGGATGCATTCTCTTTGCTCTTCCTTCAAAGATTTTTGAAAAAAAAACTGAAGTCGAAGCAACAGCAGCTGTAAACAGAGCCTAAACATCATCCTGTTCAAATCCTTCTCAGTGGCCATAATAATAAATCCGGATTTATAACATGCAGTGAAGCAACCAAAGCGATAGGAGCTGTGTTGGGGTTTCAGTGTGAAACTTGATGTCGTTCGTCGATTTAGAAACTTAAGCCCATGTTCTGAGTGAAAGCTCGATAGCAGCTAAAACGTGAAAATGCTAGATTCAGTCTTCTGGAAATGTTATGAATAAGATAGTTAATCTAAATCTTGCATGTCACTTGACAACATGGTCAAATCGTCAATACCAATATACGTTTGCCGGTGTAGCTGGTAAAAGTAGGGCTACATTTTACTTACAAGAATGACTTTCACAAGTTTTCTCTCTCTCTACGCTACTGTTTCACTCTCCCTTGGCCCACTGGTTTCACTTTGTATGTCACCCCTGCATTGCGTAGATTCACTTTATTTCCAATCCGACAACATGTACCAAATCAAACTGCTACTTTTGCTTGGTGCATGTAAACACTAAACGATGTTCACCAATACGTTATACCTTGTCATGAGCCCTCCAGACTTCAATTGGCTGCAGAAACGTGTACTTCTTTTGTTCCGTACGTAGCAAATATGAACATCGCTTTAGTCTATTCAATCCTTTCAATTTGTTTCTAGCTCTTCCAAAATGTATCACCCTACTTCTGCGCAGCATGGTATTCCGAGTAAACGCTTTAATTTAAAGAGCGTCTTGTTAACAACTATTGCTGGATATGTCCTCGCTGTTTTAGTATATGAGATAATATAGCACAAAAAGATGATTTTAACTCTCTATTCTTGCAAAGATTACAACTGAACATTTGCGGGCGCAAATTCCGCCCGAATTGCTCGGAGGTGAATAGCAATGGATATCCGGAGTTTGAGTAGCCAATCAGGCTAGGTTGAATATTCTTTTGAATTTTTAGCTTGAGAACGAGGCAACAAGGGCTAAATTGCAAGCAAGCAGACAAAAGATTACTAAAATGACGGCCATTTTGGAATAAGTTGTATGACGAACCACAGGCAGCCCAAGCTCCGTATACGATTTATAGACTTTGTATAGGAAAATTCACTTTGAGCTTATAAATGCTAAAATAAGCTGTAAATGTAGAAATAAATTCACTTACCTCTTTGTACAGTTTTCCACGTCTTTTCTGTGCAATAGGAGGGCAAAGTGTGGCCGTTCATATTACATTCTGCACTCTCATTGGACAATTTGAAGCCTTTGGCTAATGTGAGTGCAGAATGTAATATGATCGCCATCAAGCTATAACGGCCGTAGCCACACATCTAGCTGAACGCATGGGAAGATTATGAAAGGCGAACATTATTTGGAATTTATCCGCCAAAAATCGCTATGTGGTCTCGGTGTGGAGTTACTGTGATAAAAAATCTATCTGGCCTTAAGGCTGTGGTGTTTTTATGGCGATTTGGACCGTTGCTTTGTGATGCGAGAGCAATTTGTGGGACGGGATCGCCGCGAGTCACCAGCCTTTCTTCTCTTTATGACGGAAATGACAAATTACGACATCGAAAAAATTCGAAAATTACGGACACAGTTTGCCCTCTTATTGCACAGAAGAGACGAGGACAACTGTACGTAGAGGTAAGTGAAGTTTATTTCTACATTTACAGCTTATTGTAGCATTTATAAGCTCAAAGTCTATACATCGTATACCGAGCTTGGGCTGCCTGTGGACGAGCAAGTAGCTGATTCACTACTACTGGTTTGGAACCTCGGGAAATTTTCTGGTTGAGTCCGCAGCAAGATTTAAGTATATAGGCGTATATTGATGATTCTAAGCCTTTCTAGTACCGACGTTTTACGTCTTCCAGAAATACAGAGTTTGACCTCTATACAGAGAGAGAACTTCTACTTCTTAGGAGTCGCTGTTAGATTTGTCGAGACCACATCTCGTGAAAAACAATGGGTAGTTTTTTAGACTTCTGTTTCGTTTGATCTTTTAGTATGTTTTCGTGCCATGTCATTTGGTTGTAAAAGAGAGTAAGTACGTGATAGCAAATATGACAATCAATGACGTATTAGAGAGATACAATAATGCAATTTGCATGGATACACACAATCAATCGCACCTTGTCCTTCATACAATCGTTTAATCGAAATGGTCAATCATAAACGTGAACTGACAAACCTTGGTTTTTCGAATAGACAATAGGAAGAAAAAATATTCATTAGTTTCATCCATCGTAGTTACATGTATTATAAAATACTGAACATAAATACAAGAGTATGTACATTATCATTTACATTTTATGTTATTTTTTGCACAATCTTTTGCTGAAGCAGATATAAAATAAAGAATATTTTACATGCACAGTACTGTAACAAACAGAGTACGCTGTATGAACAAGTACAGTACATGTGGACGCTGTTCAAGTAAGATTCTCTTTCTTGGTGGCATGATTTTCGGTTGTTTGTGTGTCCAATGCGTCTACATGTACTGTACATCGCCCAGAATGCCGTATGTTTATTTTATACAAGGCTACATTAAAAAATCTAAATGCTTTGTTTCTTAACATAAATTTACTTTATGTGATCTATTAGTGTAATTAGACTCACATCAGCCTTTGGCTGCCTTCCCATGTTTAACCTGCATAGTTGTATTGTATAAAGCGAGTGGAGCTCACAGCTGTCAAAGAACCGAAAAGAATAACTTAAATATGGACCATTTTCGAAAATACCATAAAACTCTTTGTTTGCCCCTCCAAATTTTGCGTAAGCATTGTTTCCAGCTTCTGTCGAGACTTACAATGGTCTCAACAACAGTAGTAGACAACAGTAGCAATGCGTATGCAAAGTTTAGAGGGACAAACAAAGAGTATTTTCGAAAGTGGCCTATTTAACTGTTGTGCGCATTGTAATCATCTGCATTTGTCTTCTAGGATCAATGCGGATGAAAACGATCTTCCCTGGGAGTTTTATGTTTCTCGCTACCCGTCATTTACTTTCTTTCCTGCCTACAGGTACACTTTATTTCACTGTATTCAGACACTGGAGCATTTTTTGTTGTGCATAACTCGATAGTCGTAAAACATTATGTCACTGGTATCATCTTAAACATAACAGTATTAATGAATATTCATCCACCTTTGTCACTAGCTCGAATAATCAAACCTGAAATATTTTTATTGTGGTTTGTAGGAGGGGGTGGGGGTGGGTAGGTTGCCACGACTACTTCAACTCTGCCTCCTCATAGTCTATTCAAGTCCTCTTTCCTCAGGGCAAGGCGCACAACTAATAGCAATCAATGATTGTCCTTCTGGTATATATTTTTCGGAGTTTTTCCAATATTTTTTTGAGGAAAGAAGAACAAACATTAAACAAGTGATAAAGCTGTATTCTTCCCAAATGTTTCTGATACGTTTCTTAATGATGTATAGTGCTTTCAGAATATAAACTGATGTAGGTAAAATGGGGGCTTGACTTGGTAATTTGGTTTTACTGTGGTAGAGACGTTGATTCAGCCTTTGATTTTGGGGTTTTTTTTTTTCTGTTTGTGTATTTACAGAAAGGACTA
>NC_090877.1:29702770-29720270 GCF_036669935.1 Montipora foliosa | reverse complement strand
CACCACCTGTGAGTGTAGTGAACGAAATTCAAGGGCCTGGTGTTCAAAACCACCTGTGGGTTCCTTCATCAACCACCTGCGGGTTCCTCATTTTCTTGTCCCCTGTGGGCTGCAATTTGCTCCTGCAGTAGACGGCTAAGTTAAGGGTTTGATTTTTTTTAGCAATATTTGGTCACAGCATTTGCTCTAAGAGCACAAAGTGCTCATCTGGAGAGCTAACGCAGTTTACATTAAATTATTTATCGTCAGGGACGGAAAAGACATACAAACAAAACATAACTACGAAAAACGATTTGAGTGAGAGATAAAAGACCGAACAGAAGAAAACAAGTTTTCATTAATCTGAAAGTCAAGACCAGGAACTCCATTTAAAAGGAAGTCAATTTTTTTTCTTGTCAGATGCTAAAAGCTATTTATCTCCCAACAAGTGTGCAGCGGAGGAAAACAGTGATTCGCGCAGAGCAGCAAAACTCGGGCAAAATAAAAATAGTGTTCGACATCTTCAACTAATTGACCGCATAGACGACAAGCAGATGAAGCAGAACAATTTCAAAAGGTCATGATTTAAGGCGCTAAAATTAAGCCTTAAACGAGAATGAAAAATCGAAGCTACACGATCCCCTGTGTAAAACAAATAGTTGCTAGTTGGAAATTTCATTTGCTTCGAAACGTTATTTTTAAAGAGAAGAGGACTCCAACCCAGTCCAAAACACATTTAGCTAAATGAACCCCATCTGGACATACACAGGACCAAGACAAAGCTCCTTTCCACAGGAGTATTATTAAAGTCCCTTTTGCAAAGCTTAAGGTGGCGTCATACCCTAATTATCTGGCTTGGTGGGGGTACCAGCCAGTTGTTCCCCCCCCCCCCCCCCCCCTGCCAATTTTGGGTAAAAGCATCCACGCCCTCGCAGCCAGGATTCCAGAAGCGGGAATTAAATCAAAGAAATTTGGCGTTATATCATGTTGCGAAACTGTCAACTGTAAAAGGGCCCCATAGAGTGCTGATCCACAGAAAAATGTCTGGACTCATACCCCAATCCATCCTCGGAGACCCAGGGGCAGTTAGTGGGGGCGGGAAAAAGTCTAAATGGGCGAGGAAAAAAATCGGGCGAAGAAAAGTCAAAAACGAAAATAGGTTTCGTTTTTGACTTTTCTTCGCCCGATTTTTTTCCTCGCCCGTTTAGACTTTTTCCCACCCCCACTAACTGCCCCCGGGTCTCCGAGGATGACCCCAATCGTCAACGTCCGTACGCTTGCTGAGGTAATCAGCCAACAGGTTCTGCTCCCGGGGTACCCACACCGGGACAACCACAACGTAATTTTCAACACACAAATAGACAATGTCTTCAACCAATGATTGAAGATCAGGTTTCGTGCTTCCTCCGTCGATAACACGAACGATGTTCTGGTTGTCAGTATGCCATTGTACGTTATGTCCCCTAAAGCTATGTCCAATGGACAATGTGTACAGCTTTCAGCTCTCGCCAAGTAGAGCTCTTTCCCCTTTCATTAGTTTGCCATTGTCCCTAACAGACCAAATTGTGTTTTGCGGAAACTACGCAACCGCCAAAGCCGTGATCTGATGCATCTGAATAAACCACGGAATCAAAAACATGAGGCTCGTCGAACAGCTTCTTGCCAATAACTGGCCCACATTTTTATCCCAGAATTGTAGCTCTTCTCTAACCTTTGAAGAGCAAGGAACGATGGCGTCCCACGATTGCCTAGTTTCTATCGCGAAATACATGCGTCTGGTGTACAAATACTGAAACGGCCGAACCAATGGCTTTTGACATGGATATAATGCGGCCGGGAATGAAACATTGTCAGTTCTTTCCAGAACTAATGAAAAGGATTTCTTTAATTTTGACAACCTGTTTTCAGTTACATACAAACGGTTTTCTGACATATTGAAAACGTGACCCAACCAGGTTTGGGTAAGGGATGGTTCCCAATTGCAAGCACACTTATTTTCGCTGAGAACAAAGCCCAATCGGCCAAGATTTTTCTTGACTGCTTAGGCGTCAACAGTAGCGGACTCTTTGGAAGAATTGCCGCCTAAACCGTCGTCCAAAAATATGCAAATTCTCTTACCTGAACCCCTCCAATGACTTATTAGAGGTTTCAAGAGTTTGGTGAATATATAAGGCGCGGTGGACAGACCAAACGGTAACACGCTAAAAACGAAATACGTCGCTTTACCCCGATAGGACCATTGGAATCCTGGGTACGTTCGATGGCTTTGAAAAAATTCAACGTGATGATAAGCACTCTTGATATCGAATGTATACAGATATTAGCCTTCCTCTAGTAGATCCTGGGCTGTGGTTATGTCTTCGGATTTGAGTTTATACTTAAAAAGGTGGGAGTTAACATGCCGTAAATCGAGTACCAAAAACGGGATGTGTAATTCCCTGATGGGAAAGCCAACGAGCTTTGTAATGGCGAAATGGCTGTACTTCCGACTGCTCTCGTAAACTTAAATGGCCAGGAGCGAGCCTTCGCAGCCTTGGATGCGCGCGTTTCGGCAAGTTTCCTCTGAGCTTCGTTTTCTGTCTTTTTCATTTTCTTGGCGTCCTGGTCGTTATCGGCGAGTTCGTTGTCTAGGTATTCGCCGACGGTTTTCCAGCCATACTCAGATTTGTCTGCTATTAGAACGAGCTTTTGGCGTCGATCAATAAGCTCAATAACTTCATTCAGTTTAGCGATACATGCGTCCTATTTTCCGCTGTTGACGGCGTTTTTGGCTTCACTGACCACGGACTTCACCTGCTGGTTGTGTTTGAATTGTTGTTCGTGCCCTTTCTTTTTGAATGTACGTGGTTCCGTAAGGCGGATCTTTTTTAATTCGCTCATTTGGGTGATGGAGGCCTCGTCCAGCCGTCTTTTCATTGAGTCTAGTTTGTTGTCGATGACTGAAGAGAGCTTTTCGAGCATGCTGAACTGCTGCCGGTCAAGTTCGGCTTGAACGGCTAGATCCATCTGTTTGGATTTCTGGAGAACGTTGAGTCCTAAATACAGAATCGGAAGACAAATTGGCCTTTAAGACTTGAGTACTGTGAACTGGGCTAACGGAAAAACTTGATTTGAGAAAATCTCGAAACGAGAGCAAGTTGGCGGCAACGTCAGCATAGAATGGCTCGACTCAGAAAAATCCCGCCCTTATAGTACTTGCGTCACCATAGAAACTGTCAAAAACCGACGAACCGTGGAAACAACGATTTGCTGGTATTCTTCGAACCGCAGCAAATAACAATTTCCAGCGGGCGAGGAGCGAACACTTTTTTCGGCCGCGCGAGAATAGGGCGGGCGCAAAAAAATGGAGGTGGGAGGGGAGGAGAGGAGAAGGAAAGGCTTGCCGACAAACCCCTCGATTTTGAAAACTCCCGTCGCCCACGAACGGGGTCTCTGATTGGCGCGGTTCGGATTTTTTGATTGACACCTCTCAGTCCCTCATGTCAAAATAATTGAAAATTAGACAAGAGGTAAACTTACCTTGCAGGATAATTGTAATTCTCCTAGTCCATAGGGAGCAATTATGACGTCATTATGCGATCCCTTATCGCGCATGCGCAGCAGACCACTCTTCGAAGTTTATTGTTATCATTCTCGTCTCCAGAGGTCGCGATTCTTTCGTTCAGCACCGAGAATAACGACCTCTGGCTGGTTCCGAACCAGGAAGTCCGCGAATCACGGACTTCCGGCTCGTCTGCGCAATCTCAGAAATTTGAAACAATAAGTAGCTGTCAACGGTTATCAAAATAGACCCCCACTGAGACTGCGCGTATTTCGGAACCGGCCAGAGGTCGTTATTCTCGGTGCTGACCGAAAGAATCGCGGCCTCTGGGGACGAGAATGTATTGTTATGTAAATCAGATACCAGTATACAATACCACTGCTAGCCAGATTCGTCCTCTTTCTTTGATGGAAACCAAACAAAGCGAAGAAATTTACATACTTTTGGCACAGTCCTCTGGGTGGGTCCATAAAGAAAGAGGGGGGACCGACGTCATAATTGCTCCGTATGGACTCGGAGAATTACAATTATCCTGCAAGGTAAGTTTACCTCTTGTCTAATTTTTAATTCTCCCCATCCCTACTCCGCATTATGACGTCATCATGCGTTGTTTGAAGCAATGTGACAAAACTGTATAACAAGGAAATTTATTTATTGAATTAGAATCATTTCAGCCATGGAGTATTCTGGTACCTGTCTCTTATAAAATTTAGAGAAGGTTTTCTCGCTAGACCAAGTGGCTAAACTTAATATTTCCTTAATAGAAGCCCCACTGAAAAAGGCCTTAGATGTGGCGGCTGATCTTGTACTATGAGCCTTGAAAATGTTGGTGTCAATACCAGATTTTCCCAAAACGGTTTTTATCCATCTGGCTAAAGTACTGCTAGACACGTCCTAATGCGGTTTACAATAGGAAACAAAAAGCTGTTGGGTATTAACGCGAAGCTTCTCAGTCTTTGCGACATATTCGATTAGATGTGAACGAGGGCATATAGCCCTGTCGTTTTTGATTTCTGGAATGATAACCTTAACAGAATTGCTCCCGGGGTACGTAAGGCCTGTAAAGTCTGGCTTCTCTGAGCTGAAACTAGTGCAACTAAAGTCACTATCTTTAAACTCAAGTCCTTGAGAGATAAAAACTCTAATGGTATTAAAGTTTTTAAATATGAGGCAACTATGGCAACGTCCCATGTATGTGAATACCGTGGTACAGGGGGTTAGAAATAAACAAACCCTTCATTAGTCTTGTTACAAGATGATCTTCACCTATGTCTCGTCCTGTAATAGACTTTATTGTAGTCGAGACTGCTGATCTATAAGTATTAACTGTGCAATAGGCTTTCCCTTCTTGGAAAGTGTTCAACAGAAAATCAATAAACACAGTCACAGGCGCTTGAACAGGATCAGTCTTGAATTTTATCACACCAGCTAATCCATCTTTCCCAAGGTCGGTTATACTGCTTGTGAGTACCTTGTCCATGACCTGAGGATGATCTGGGAAGCCCTTCTGAAACGCCTTGTTTCTTGAGTCCTTGCCAGAAAAAATCCACGCGGCAAGTTGAATCTTTCTGCGAAGAGGATGACGAGAGAGAGACGTTCCACCAGAAGACTTAGTACAGTCGGAAACCACACCTGTGTTGTTCACACTGGAGCTATCAACAATATGTAAGCTTGATCGTGACGGACTTTTGCCAATACTCTTGGGATTAGGCTAAATGGTTGAAAAGCGTAATAGAAACAATCACTCCATGAGAACGAAAAAGCGTCTGTGGCCACAGCTCCAGGGCAAGGATGCCAAGAAACGTATCGGTCACATTTGGTATTCAAGCGGGTTGCAAAAAGGTCTACTCTCGGATTGACGAGGAGCCCGGGTAGCCCATTGGTATACCGTTGGGTGTAGTCTCCACTCGATCCTGTCATTAAAAATCCGAGAAAAATAGTCGATCCGCGTGTATGTTTTTCTGGCCAGGAATATGCACAGCAGTAACGAAAATATTTCGTGTAAGGCACCATAACCAAATTTCCCTTGCCAAGGCATTAAGTATGGGCGAGCCCATGCCACCCATTTTATTGATATAGGCTACCGCAGTCGTGTTATCTGTCTTCAAACAAACCCGCGCGTTGTTACCGGCAAAGCATTTCAAGGCCAGAAAAACCGCTAGTAATTCCAAATAATTTATATGGTACGTAGCTTCTTTGGGAGACCAATGACCCCCAGTATGGTGTTCACCATGCGTGCACCCCATCCCAGGCTACTAGCGACCGATTCTATGGAGAAAAGGAAGGCTTTCTAAACGACTTGCCGTTATAGGCTCAAATCCGAGCACGCAGTGTCGGTAATGCTAACGAGCTCCTCATAAGATGCACCTGAAGAAACACGAGTTTATTTGCATGCCTCCACAGATCGATAAAATAATTGTAAATACCGAACAGCTGGGAAAGCGGCAACGAGAAGCCCGGTTACCTCAGCTACCTGGTGAATGGAAGCTCTCTTAAAATTACGCAAAGTCGTACACGCGTTAATTATTTTGGAGACCTTACTCTCAGAAAGAGACAGTCATATCGCGCGAGTCTATATTAAAGCCTATGTAAGAAATTTCCCTGGTAGGCTGTAGACAAGACTTTTCATGGTTTATGAGTACAGTCGTGAGTACAGACCGAACGCAGCGAGGTCTGTACACACGACCGAGGTCAAGATTCTCCCATACAGACTGACTAAGCTCGGTTAATAAGATGTTTATTATATGGAAAACAAGAACAATTTAATTCGTTTAATGTAACTGGTTTGTACTAACTGACATTTTGCTTGCGAACGGCGATGACTGGCGATGAGCTGAACTCAATTCTGTCAAATTTTGCTCGTGATCCTCTCTTTTGTCATCATGCTGTTTGGCACTTCCATAAATAAATATTGTTAGAAGAAAATACTCAATATTTTTGAATTATACAAAAATTTGGTTTATCAACGGAGTTGATAATGTAAATTGACCACCGTACAGAGATTCTAATCTCTGTACGGTGGTCAATTTACATTATCAACTCCGTTGATAAACCAAATTTTTGTATACTACTTCCCCACCGACGCAGCACCACAGTTTCTTTAGAAACTACCCCTTCATTTTTGAATTATAGTTTGCATCTTTTCACCGCAAAACAGTACCGGTCTAGATGCCGGTCTAGATGGGAAAATCTAGACCGCGGTCAATATCGATTTCAGCCAATCAAATTCGTGAACTTGGTAGTTCCCAGTCCTTGTGAGACAGAGCAATATAATAAACTAATATATTATCGTTCGTTTCCTTCTTGTCTCGCCCCATTTTTCGCGCGGCCAAAACATGGTTCTCACTGTGTTGATGTGGAGAAATAAAAATAAAAGCCAATGAAAACTCGTTGTTTCAATGATGTAATGATCGATCGGTAAAAACCAATGAAATCATTTTCCACACATTCCAGGAAAAATCACGTGGTATTGAACACGATTATCAACGGTAAACAGGGTGCTTACCATTTAGCCAAATAATCCGGATGGAATGATCGTTGAATAAAGGTAAGCGATTTTCCGAATTTAATGACCAACCGGATGATAATGGCGCTTACCATTTACGACACAGGATTCCATCCCTCATATTTAACTCGATCTTGTGAGAAAGGGCCTGGAAACGGAAGGATTCTCGCAAATGGTAAGAGCATTTAGCGAATTTCGTTCCGAATTTAAAGAAAAAAGAGGACTACCTCTGGGCTGCTTACCATTCAGCCAAAAAATCCGAAAATTTCGGTTTGAGGTCAAATGGAAAGGCAAATTTCCGGAAAATCTTTTCGGAAATTGTTTTTCGGAAATTGTTGACAACCTCCATAGGTAGTCCTCTTTTTCCGTTCGGAACGGAATTCGCGAAATGCTCTTACCATTTGCGAGAATCCTTCCGTTTCCAGGCCCTTTCTCACAAGATCGAGTAAAATATGAGGGATGGAATGCTGTGTCGTAAATGGTATTAAAAGCGCCATTCTCATCCGGTTGGTCATTAAATTCGGAAAATCGCTTACCTTTATGCAACGATCATTCCATCCGGATTATTTGGCTAAATGGTAAGCACCCCTGGAGGTTGTCCACAATTTCCGAAAAGATTTTCCGGAAAATTGCCTTTCCATTTGACCTCAAACCGAAATTTCCGGATTTTTTGGCAAAAAATGGTAAGCACCCTGTACAGACGCTCCTCTCCGATTTGTTTTGCGTAGAGTTGGTGGCTGTACACAGGCCAACAAGAACATGCTCATGGAACGAGTCACACAACGATTGTCACGCAAAAATTAATCACACGGTAGTTGGTGAATGGGAAGAATGCCACACGAACTGCGTTAATTTGTCGGTATTTTATTGTATTTGCATTGGTAGTAATGATGGTTTGAGGTTCACGAGTGAAAGTCAAAGATGCTATGCCAGTGCTTCGCAACGGGCGAAGAGACAACTGGAGCGAAGCAACCAAGCTTGCCACGAGCTTAAGCCCCCACAATTCATTACGATGCCACATGACTAATCGCTTAAATATTTTACTCAGCTGATAAAAATAGTTTACATTTTTTGTTCGATACCCACAACAATAGCTCAAAGCTCAATAGCGGGGGGCTATTATTCAATAAGTATCTCCAAAAGAAACGAGAAAATTGAACCAAACATTGCGTTGCTGAAAGTCACGAACTTATCCGACGTAACACGTGGAAGGTTTGGGCACCGAAGGTTACGTACTAAATCATGGGATTCAAGCAAGAACTTTTTGTCGAGAAAATACCGAACGAATTTATCTGTTCCCACTGCCATAACGTTTTTCTTGAACCAACTGTTTTGACTTGCCTTCACAAACTGTGTGCTAAATGTTGCCAGAAAAGAACGAAGCGCAAGGCTCCAACATGTCCTGTCTGCAAGCAAGGTCTTTGTTCAAGTGACGAGGAAATTGATACAGACTGGAGGAGACGTTACGAAAGCTTAAAAATGAATTGCCCTAGAGGGTGCGGAAAAGACTTCGTGCTCGGAGACCTCACTAATCACTATGCTCATCATTGCCAACTGACATTCACCCTTTGCAGCAACACTGGTTGCAGCAAGAAAATCAGACGAAAGGACCTTTCTTTTCATCTCAAACAGTGCGACTTCCGTATTGTTGATTGCGAAGGATGTGGATTCAAAACCAAATACATCGATTTAAGAATGCATCAGATCGTCCAAAAATGCCTTGTGAGAAGTAACCGCCACATGATTGTGCAAAACCGTAGGGAAATGAGCGCTCGACTGAAAGAGCATCGAGTGAAATTGCAAGAAGAAAGTTTTGAAATCGAACTTGAGGAAAGAGACGTGGATCGTGCGAAGATGTGGAGTGCAATTGCGAGAAATAACATTTCAAGATCAGTTACGCCGAACAGAGGAAATGGTTTGACGGAACCTATAGACGAGATGGGCTTTTACCGGTTTGTTCGCAGCGCGCCTTTATGTCAACTGCATAAGGAAGTTCGAGGCACTGGAACTCAATCCAAACTATGTGCTTTCTGCAATAAACTCTTTAGTGATAACCGCAACCATAGTCAAGCTTGCAGCTGGCACAAAGGGGTAAGTCGTTAAACTTTTAAAGGTAAAACAATGCAACAAACATATCACTAATGTACAACTACAACATGTTGTGGGTTTGTTTTGTACCCCATTGGTCTTAGTGCTGTACTGTGACTGACCAGGGCGCGGTTGTTCGAAAGCGGGTTAAATGCTAACCCCGGGTTAAATTGCCTTAAGCCGAGGTTAAATTTTAATCGCAGGTTTGTTGTGTTGTTCAAACATTGGTTAACACTAACTTCGGGTTAAACGGTGGGTTAAATTTAATCCACCGAGCAAGCAGGGTTAAATTGTTAAAAATCTGGTTAAATCAGGAATAAACAGCGTTTACAGCATCGACAATTTTTTTCCACATTTTATTTTTCTTCTGATTGGTGACGCTGTTGGTAAACTTGCTTTGTATCAGCGAAAGGTTTTCTTCAACTCTTTCCTTCAAAACGGCAATTTCTGAAGCGCTAAAATTTTGTTTTCGAGCTTTGCATGAGATAGCTGAGGAAGCCATTTTGCAGAGCTCGCATCTTGCTCACCATGGCAACATGGTACGAATACTTTATTATGAGATGCTAACCGCGGTTTAAACATGCTTAACCCGAAGTTAGCTAACCTGTCCTTTAACCACGCTTCGAACAACGCAATTTTAACAGCGAGTTAACAAACTCATGGTTAGGGAATTTAACCTCCGGTTAGGCCTAACCAGAGGTTAGTTTAACCTGTCTTTTGAACAACTGGGCCCAGGGGTTTTCAAAGTGAACAAAGAAAAAATAAGCCAACAGCCAGCTGACCAAATGAGTTATGTAGCAGCTCTCGTAACGTATAATGTGATTAACTCTCCACCCTAGCCAAAAACAAAAGACTAAACAATTGAAGCAATGACTTAAGACTTAAACAATAAAAGCTGTTTACAATACCAAACTAGAGCAGCTGCTTACAAGAGCTGCTGCATTACTGTTTTGTTTTTGGCGTGGGTAGTGAGCCAAACACATTGCATGTTATGAGAGCTGCTACATTACTGGAGTGACCAGATTGATCAAGCTCTGTCAATAACTTATTTTGCATTTCATTAACTATGGTGCCTTTTCATGGCAGTCCAGGAGTTGGTCCATTTTCTACAAAATCAGGAGCACAGGCAGCCCAATCAAATTGTGTGACAGCTGAGCTTTCCCATCAACTGACTTTAGGCTTTATTTACCTCACTTATTCTGCCACATTGCTTTCAATATTTGGTTGAATATTCTTGAACATTGGGTTGCCAGTCATGTGAGTTTATGAGTGATCAGCTAGACAATCATTTCAAGGAAAAGACAGTGAGCAGGAGGGTCTACTCCTTACTGGCTGTTGGCTGTAAAGTTTAATTAGAAAATTAAACAAGAAGGAAGGAAGTGTACAATGTAAGTTTGATTGAGATTCTTCTACATGTACGTCATCTTAAGCTTGATGTATCAGGTGAGATTCAGTGTTCTTACCAGGTTATCATACTTCAGGATCCACTGTACTCTTAAAGAAGCCAAAAAAGGGGTTCATGAGTGAGAAAAGTGGGTCAAAATAGATACAGTTATCTCATTATTTTACTCGCAGCTAAATTATAGGAAAATAGATTGCTAGATAATAAATGTTCAATATCTAAATGCTACATGTAGCTGTAAAATAGCATTTATTTTTTCGGTCTCACTTTTTCTAAAGTCTCTGTTACGAGCCTAGGAAGGCCCATCAGGCCGGCACTTATCTCCACTTTCCATAGCATGAAGCGACTAGGAGTATTTCTACATTGTACTCCCCCAGGATGGGATGCTAGTCCATCCCAGGGTTACCCCCAGCATTTTTGCCGGGATCCATTTATACGCCTGGGTGGAGAGATGCACCGTGAAAGTAAAGTGTCTTGCCCAAGAACACAACACAATGTCCCCAGCCAGGACCCGAACCCGGACCACTCGATCCGGAGTCGAGCATAATAATTTTACAAGAAGGCTTGCTTGGTGATCGTATTGTGCGACATGTCTGTAGCCACACGCCGCCCAACTCACTACACAAACACGTACATGACTTTCTAGCAGTGTTGTATTACAAAGATGCTACATGTATTTACAAACGTTTGTATGGAAATTCAATGGTTTTGTTTCAAAGGGCATAAAATGTTACTTGATCAAAATTGACTTACCCTGTTGCAGTGATGTATTCTTAGTTGTTTGGTGGCATCTCAGACTGTTTTGAAGCTTTTTCAGTGAACTAGCGCTAATTTGGTGTTCCAATGCTAATATATAGACAAGGCAGGAAAATAACCTCTGGCCTTAATTTCTCCATAAAATCAAATCACAGATGTTGCAGTTCCCTGTTGATTCACTGACTATGCAATTCCATTCAAGTATTATTCACTGTGAAGCTTTCTTTCTGAGCTCGCTTGGCTGCTGAAATTTCGAAATAGGCTTGTTGAAACTGCCTCGGATGCGCAGTAACTTAGCCAGACTGGGGGTAACCAGCGGCCTTGTAATGACAAGCAAACCTATCGTTAGAAGGCCTTGAATGTACATGTATGGCCCGACTGGTCTTCATTTCAATAAGTCTTATGAGCAGGGCCTTCTTAATACTTTCAGTATCCATACAACTTGTCTGGTCTTTCTCCTGGTCCTTGTCTTACTGATTCATCATAGGCTGCACCATTCTCATTCATGTCGTTAAAAGGCAAGGAAGATTCTACTATTTTTCCTCTGTCCTTGAAGTATGATCACACTATTTCAGTGAAGTACGCTTGCACACTGCAATCTCCCATGACCCCTCAAGGTGATGACGTTGAAGAACCAGTTTTTAATGTGCACCAAGAAAAACACTAGTTTTTAAAAGTGGTTATGAGGAAAATAAATGACTGAATGTTGTGGACATCTAAGTTTTGTTCAGCTATGGTACAGTAATTCTTTACTCTACAACTTCACCACAGAACCCAATCCCAAGCTAAAAAATGGTACAGTGGACTTGAATGAATCATGTACAGTAATGATTAATGTCATGCCATTTTCCATTTTGAATGCAGTATTTTGGATAGTCTTCCCTCATTTTGTCCCCGGAGGGTTGGGGGGGGGGGGGGAATTAAGGAGTTTCTGGGTGGGGATGTGCCGCTGGGACCCTGGAACCCTTAGCCTATACCAGAGCTAGTTTCAGCTGGATTTTGCTACCCTATACTAGAGTAAACTCTCCAAATCACTCCTATCCTAGAGTAGCTGTTCTCCAGAAACTAAGGTCACTAGTACAGTCTAAAGCAAAGCCAAAACAAAACCTTATACCACAATTATTACTTCTTTCTTAAAACAGGATTTCTGTCTGAATCCCGATTTTTGACAGTTAATAATATCCAATAGCGTTTTATGATGATTATCTATCAACGCTGTTGAGGCTGAGTTGTGAAAATTTAAACTTGCCGAATTAATTTTTTTATATTTTTGAGTAGCAATTCCTGGTTTCCTTAGTCTAGATAAAATCTTCAACCAACTGGTCAGTTTCGTGAAAAATGATACCCTATTCTAGACCCAAACGCTCTGATTTATATACCCTCATATATGGCAGTACCCCCCCCCCCCCCTGGGCATTTTGTCCATTTTTTTGTGGGATCGAATGTTCCCCTTACATGTACATGTAAGTGAGCAAAAAATTATCATTGTTTTCTTTTTCCACATTTTTGTGTTCTTCTCTGGATTCCTGTGATACGTACAGCCGGTGAGTATGGATACAATATTTTTCACAATGTCTATCCATTAACCAGCTTTATTTTTATGACCTTTTTTCTGCATCCTCTGCTCTCCTTTTGAGTGACTCAGGAAAGGAAGAGAAATTTCAGGCTACACTTATGCATGTTTTACAAAATGTATAAATAATTATTTTCATAAAGTTGACCATTCAAGTGCTTCGGTAATGCCTGCTTCCTGAAAAACTTCTTTAACTGCGTAAAACTGCAAGGGGTACTACTGTACATTCAGCTTCCTGAATGACATGAACAAAATTCAAAGTGGGGTGATTAGCTCAAAACAAAATGTTACATGTACATGTAGGTTTATTTGTATTTGTGACTGTTGTATTGTCCATATCAGAAAATAATGTCAGTCCCTCCCAACCTGTGTTCTCCTGAGACCTTACAACAAAACCCTCATGTACTCAATCTTTTCACCTTTTAATTGTTGTTGTTTCCTTTTCTTTCTTACAATTTTGAAAGGTTGTGGACGTGGTAAGTGGTTTACGTTCTTGTTGGAAAATCTTTCATAGTCAGTGAAAGAATTTGACAATTTGCACATTTCCAGACTGTTTTAAAGACTTACCAGTAATTTTTGCTTGTTTCTTGTTTTTGTTTTTCATAATCGTGGTGGATTGGATTTCTTAAAATATCAAGTTTGTAAGTATCTACAAGTCATGTACATTGTAGCAGGACATAGCCAGTTCTCCACCGAAAGAGTCATGTGTCTCTAGGAAAATTTGATTCTTGATTTTTGATTTTCGGGTTGCAAATGGATTTTTTTTTACTTATGGATTTGGGATGTAGAGTTTTTTTTACTCCGAAAGATCTGCTTTGTGGTTATACAGTACTGCTCAAAAGTATAGAAAGTTGACAGTCTCTGCATCTGAAATACCGTCTATTAAGTTACTCCAGAAAAAATCTCCACCCCCCTGACAGATGTTTTTTAACCCACCCACCCAGGTTTTGGAAAGCATTAGACCCCCCTCTCCCTGCATTTTCAAGGCAAAAAAGCGTTCGTAGTGCAGCAGTGAAACGGTGCGTCCTTTGTGTACCGGAGTTCACAAGTTCAACCAAACTGGTACTGGATTACAGCTTTAGTCAGTTTCTAAAATCACTGGTGTTGAGCAGGTCTCAAGTTCAATTCGATAAAAAGTAAAGGAAAAATGATAGATACATGTAGTCTAAGTTACAAATGAGCTACAAAGGAATGAGAAAATCTAAACATTGAAAAGTAAAGAGAAATGAGAAAATGGACGCTTACATGAGACATAACTCCAAGCGTTGAAATTCCAAAAAAATTGCTGGTTTTCACTCACGTGATCAACAGCCATGTTTTTCAACGAAAACAAAAGGAAGCGTTTGCATAACAATAGATTTCAATTCCCGGAGGATTTGCTCGGGGCACCAACATGGCCGCCTTTTCTTTGTTTAGGGCACCAACATGGCGGTCGTGACGTCATGTGAAAACCGAGAATATTAGATAAAAACTCCTTCTCCAAAAAACGTGTCCTCCTAACTCCGAGGAAAACATGCTCCAAAACTAAAAGGCTAAATAATTATTATCATTTACTTACATCACAAAGAAATATTGAGCGGCTCAACAAAAAACGGTAATTACAAATTAATATTATTATCACCCAAGAAACATAACTGGAAACATATTGAATAATTGTTTTAGTATAAATACACAGGTGATTATGTCAAAAAAGAGAAAAAAAAAACATTTCAACGCGAAATCATCTTCACTTACAGTGGCAAAACGACTTCTGGCAGCCATTTTGTCCGTCGAGGTGATTATCGGCTGATAATCCGAGATAGCGAGCCAATGAGAGCGCGCGATTTTGTACAATCACCTGTGTATTTATACTAAAATAAAATATTCACTTCATTTGTATAAAAGTCATAGACATTACAGCCATAAATTCAATTATTCAATATAATAATTATTACTTACACTTGAAGTAGATATATTAAGTTAAAGTAATAAAAAATGTGTAAGGGATAAATGTACTCTTTTGTCGGGACAGAAGAAACTCTGCATTGTCAACTGGCGGTTGAAATGTACTAAGTTGAAGTAAGAGAAAATAAACATGTTATCTTCTTCCTTTGGCAACTTGAATTTAATACTTCACCTCCAAGAGCTTGTAGGGCTATTCTGCAGTGGAACTCAAATGTTCGTGTTGTAAACGGCTATTCCCTATCATTGCTCTGTCACGAGTAGAAAGTAAAGGCAAATAATAGTAATAACTATAATAATATTAAATTTATATAGCACTTTTTATATTAAATATTCAAAAGCGCTTTACAAAAAAATGTAAAATGAAATACAACTAAGAACACTTTAATATAAAAATAAATTAATAATGGATCAAATAAAAATAAATAAATAAGAAATAAAAATCTAGGTGTAACTAATTGTCATATGCATTTTCAACCAAGAACGTCGTAAAAGTATCTAAGTTCGCGGCCATTCTATTGTTAATGGAAGTTTATTCTACTTTAATGGACCAGCAAAAGCGAAAGCGCGATCACCGAAAGTCCAATTATATGAAAAAAATCTCAATTAAAAAGCCTAACCTTATTGCTTTGTGGATGGCTTCCTTTCTGTGTGGTTATTTTCCAGATCCGATTTGAGCTATTCAGTGGCTTACCACATTGTTATACATGTAGCTCAAACTGGATGTCCTGTCCCAATGTCAAGTCACGTGACATGAAACCCGTCAAAAGGCGACCGATTATCAGACAAAGGCGATTGATTACGATTACTTACGATAAAATCGATCGACTTCGATGCCATCAAACACATGGTTACTGTCTCTGGATAGGAAGGATATAAGCGATTTCTGTTTTTTGTTATTATTATTATTTTGTTAAAAGCAACTTTATTTTGTGGAGGCACGAAGGCTTTTCTGTATCCCATTTGCACAAGGTATGTTTATGTTCTTGCGAGTATTACAAACAAGATTATGCTTTGTGGCTGTCACGGCAAGTGCGGCTACAATAATTATTGTAAAAGCTTTTATCGTTTTTTTTTACTGCCACTCGCTACTTGCTCTTTTTGCTATGAATTGTCAAGTGCGCATCATTAAAAAGCCCGTAATTTTGGTTATTGATACCCGTTTCATCTGTCAGGTACATATAAAGAGCTGTACTGTCTCGCTTCCAATGTCTGGTAAAATATTGTTGACATCTTGGTTTCCGATTTGCTGGAAATAATTTGTTTATCATAAAGTTCAATCTTGCAAATTAGTTGGAGATGGACAAATGAAGAGATAACCTTAGATATGACCCTTGGAATAAAAAAAGCATCACAGTGACACGTGTTGGGGATCAGGAGCCATTAACAAAGGTCCGATTAAAATCTTTAAACTTTTTGAAGTCTCGTCAAATTTGAATAGTGAATAGAGATATTTTTTATACTGAATTGAATGATGCTATTGCCGTCATGATAGCTTAACCTAGCGACTGATAAAGCCGCTGATAAAGTTGTAAACATTGGCAACGTCGTTTCGATAGCTTTTAAGAAAGTCGCGATGCATGCTGTAGATTCCCATGTGCGCAGAGCCCTTGAAAATTTCTGGGGCTAACATGCTTTGAACGCGAGATATGGGCACCGGAAGCCACTGATGTTGTTTCAATCGCTTTGCATCGTTGAAGTACAAAAGAAACTTTATTTAAGTGTCTAGTTGTTCTAGCGCTGCAGCGCTAATTGGGGACACTGTAAACTGAAATGAACAATGAAAGTAAATCAAGTCAAATGTTGGTTTTTGAGGAGAGGGGAAACTGGAGTGCCCGGAGAAAACCTCTTGATGCAGAGTAGAGAACCAACAAACTCAAGCCACATATGACACCGAGTCTGGGAATCGCACACGGGCCACATTGGTGGGAGGCGAGTGCTCTCACCACTGCGCCATCCCTGCACCCCGAGCCACTCATATGTGATTTGTGATTTATCTTTCACCTAAATAAATACATTTCACTCGTCTGTGAAGTTTACTTAGTAAAATTTTGAACTGTGAAGTTCTTACGGTGTTCACTGCTTTGTAGGTTATCTGTGGCACTCCATACAGACAGCAATCGGCGTGAACGTGAACTATTGATCGGTGAATAGCGTGTATTAAGCTAAAGATATGGTGAAGAGAACCAACGATACCAAAATTGAAAGGTGAATATTGCAACAAAACAGCTTTCGAAGTAGTGCTTTATCACCAAATTAAAGTGGCCACGGCTTCGACCGTTGATAACAAACTGAGCCGTACCGGGGTGGCAGACCATAGTTTGTCAACCGCAAATTTCTTTATTCCCCCTTGGTCTCCCGACGTGACTGCATTGTCTCAGTCGTGTCGTCCAATCACAGTCACGCCTCCTTCGTGTTGACAAACTTCAAAAACACATTCGCGAAGCCGGAAACCGTTGAAAGATGGGAGAATGAAAGCCGTAGTGAACAAATAATAATAATAATAATAATAATAATAATAATAATAATGATAATGATAATAATAATAATAATAATAATAATAATAATAATAAGAAGAAGATCTTTATTTAGACTGAAAAGACCGATCAGCAAAATCAAAAGATTTGCTAGTATAAACCGGTGATCAGTAAAAATAGTAATCAGTATTGTAAAGAGGAAAAATGTATAGATATTAAGATATGTACAAAAATTATA
>NC_090877.1:29690270-29697770 GCF_036669935.1 Montipora foliosa | reverse complement strand
AAATCCAAAAAGAAAATTGGGGGTAACCAGGCATTTTTCAAAGATAATTTATGAATAATCTTTGAAAAGAGCTTTAAAATACAAAACAATGTATGGCGTTCGTTCTCAAATTGAAGCTTAATTATCTCTGAAAAATGCCTGGTTACCCCCAATTTTCTTTTTGGATACCAAGAGTACTTACTAAGATCTACTTTTTCCGGATAGTTTTAAGCTGCGCAAAAATATCCCTGTATTAGTAAGCATCACCGATAGGAAATCCGAGTATCTCGAGATGCGCAGAACGTGTGCGCAATAACAATAGTAGGCACCGTCCTTAAACTAGTGAGGGAGATTGAGTCGCTGGATAAATTTAAAAGGCTGTCTGCAGTGCAAATATCTGATATACATGTTTATCGTATTATTTAGTTTTTAATTGTAAATTACCGTACCTCAACCATTATCTTATTTGGATTTGTACTTAATTTAACTCAGTTTTGGCTATATTTTTGCATCATTTTTATTCTTTAGTAAGAGGACCCTTCTGTAAAGCACTTTCAGGTGAAGTTGGTATCCTCAATAATCGATTCACTTGAAATCAAAATCGATCCTCGATGCTCAATTCTCGCAAAATTCCTGAAGTGAAACCTTGTAAATTGTTCGTGCTTGATTCAACTTTTTGCAAAAGCGTTACTCCTCAATTAAATAACAACAGAAACTGTTTAATAAGAAAACGAGGTAGCGCCTATCATTCTTGCGAGTCCTCAATTAAAAAACTGGATTAATTAATTAAAATAATTGTAAAGCCAAAACAGTGAGCTTTACCAAAATTCCCTTGTGGGTAGTGATGACTCGTGGCACTTTCAAACACTTTTCTCTCTCAAAAATACTGTGCTACCGAAGTAACTAAAAGGCTGGCTAGGTTACAGCTAAATTGTCAGGTGGCTCGCACTATTGATTAGTAGCCTTGGAGTAAACTTGAAATACCACCACGATATACATGTAGTGTCAGACTGTTTACAGTCCATGTGATTGTTGAGTACGCAATCGCATAGAAACATACTGAAACATAGGGGTCTGTTAGCAGTCTAGTCATGTTGTTCATTGTGATTTTTCCCCAATTACAGAACAGGATTTGAAAGATGACTTTATTTGCTCGGTTTTCTGCATTACGCCTGAGCAACATTCTCTGAGAAACTTTGCCAGGCTTTATATTTTTCATTCGTATTCCCAGTTGCATTTGGTGCTATTTAATCAGTCAAGCGGCAAGCTGATTAGTTTCTCAATTTCCTTAACTTGATTCTTGACTCGATTTTTGTTCTTCGATCCTTGAGTCTTGAAACAGACTGTCAACTTACTTTCACTTGGTACTGTAGTAAGTTTAGAGTATGTTTGTGAGTGAGGTCAATGCGGATAAACTAACAGAAAATCAATTTTGTCCTACATGAAAAACTATTTCAGTCCCCTATCAGACATAATAATGAGAATGACCACCTACAGCATCTGTTTTTTGTTGGGTATGACTTCTAAATCGTGAATGCATGCATAAAAGCTCCATGCATGCTGGACTTGTTTTGATACTGGAAGTAGAATTACAAATGTGTGCTGAGAAAATAATTTGTGTATCACAGTTTCTTGTTATAATTCGAAAGACCCCACATGCATCTTTAGGTTCTTTGCCAAGAAGTAAGCATCAGCAAATGTCAAGTTGTTTGTTTTTTTAAACACAACACTCAAATTGATGTCATGGCACTTTCTCATTTCTAGCACTCAAATCTCTGACTGGTGGTGAGTTTTCCCGGCATTCATTCTGTTGATTTCCACTGTTTACACATGGTCTTAGTAGGAAAAAAGTAAACGTACATGTATAGGAAAACTAAGACCTTAGGTCTTAGGTCTTAGTTTTTGTAACACCTGCATTATAAGACAACTTAACAAGTCAGAAGGATAAATGGACGACTGCTCATAGTCTATATATTAACATTAAATGCAACAGAGTTCTTGGCAACAACAGGCCTCTCTTTCTTTTAATTTAACTACCATAGAAAAAATTACATAAATTCATAAATTTAAGATTGCTTGCTGGAGACATTAGAACATTCTCAAAAAGCAACAGTCGATACTGCTTATTATCGGGGTAAAAGAAAACTTCAGGTTTTAATTATAGTGAATTGTATTGTCAAGGGAGTGGATATTCGAGTTAATTGTGAAAAGCAGCCGTTTTGTAAATTTATCACAACAGATTATTCATTGATCCTTTGAGGAAAGGAACAGCCGACTGTGTGCATAATTATTTTGTCAAACAGAGATACTCACACTTGATATCTGACTTTCTTTTTCCATGTACTGTACCGCACACACAAGTGTGCTTCTCTTTCTCAATATCTTTCTTGAGAGACCAGTCATGCAACAAGCTCATTATTTTTCTGGACTCTAAACTCAAATGACTCAACTTTAAGTCGTGAAACTTGACTCAGACTCAATTCTCAAAATTTTAGAGAACTGAGTCTTGAGTTGAGCTTCGCGACTCACAAGTGACTGTAAACTTGCTATTGAGCAGTAATGTACATGTAGGCAGAGGGCTTGTAGAGATAGGGATCAGTCTTTAATCTGAGTCAAACAACTTTGGGATACTTGTCAAATTTGGGTGAAAAGTAGAGAATGCACTGTAAATACTTCCATTGCAATACAAACAACACATGTTCTTTCTTTCCAGGGGCACCCAACAAGAATATAGTCCTAAACCACTTAAACCACGCACCGGTGGCTCAGTTGGTTGAGCACCGGACTGTCACGCGGGAGGTCGCGAGTTCAACTCCGGCCGGACCAACACTCAGGGTCTTTAAATAACTGAGGAGAAAGTGCTGCCTTTGCAACTACATCTGCAAATGGTTAGACTTTCAAGTCTTCTTGGATAAGGATGATAAGCCGGTGGTCCCGTATCACAACCCTTCAATGTTAATAATCCTGTGGGATGTAAAAGAACCCACATTTGTCACTAAGAGTAGGGCACATAGTTCCCGGTGTTGTGGTCTTTTGTTGTGTATCATGGTTGGGAGGGTAAAAAAAAAGCGACAGTAATTGGCGCAAGCTGTTGTGGCGCTCTGCCAGCTTGACTGGCAAAGTTAATAACATTCATACATTAATACATTCAGTCCTGCATAATTAAGCTTATATTTATTAAATTTTGGAAGTGGGTCATTTGAATTTATTCATCTGTTGTAAGATCAGCAGCCTCTTTAAAGAACTAATTTGAACTTGATTTTGTTTTTTTCTTCTTTGTTGTTTTTCATGTTTTGTGCATTGATGTGGACCTTCAAGGGGGTAAGTGATATTAGCAAGACAAAGAGAATTTTATTAAATACTTTCCAAGTAAGGTTGCAGCTAAGATGTTGTTGCTACAGGTATTACAGTGGGTTTAATAGTCTCCCTTCATGAAGCAAGTGTGGAAAAGGGGCATTGATGAGTTTATTTGCTTGCCATACAAAGATTAGGGCAAAAGGCTGAGGGGATGCTAGCCTGAAAGCCCCCTAATTTAATTTGTTGGCTTTACCTGTGTCTGCTTTTTGAATATATGTGTGGTCATGGAGCACTGTGCAAAAAGGAAGCAATGATTTGCAACATTTTCATGTTGATGGCCATTAGCCACTCAGACAAAACATGAACATACTACTGACATTGTACTCTTTACAACCTTGTAATTTGGATGTTTGTCTAGATGCCTACCGGCTTTTTAAAGTTTCTTGACTGTCCCTAAGTACTGGAAAAAATTGGTTTTTACCAGAATTCCTGGAATGTCTGTTTCATGTTGTCATGCTATAACAATTTGCATACTGCCCAAGTCCATTCATTCATAGAATTTCATCCCACTTATCAAAGTGATTCAACATTACAAGCAAAAATTGTAAAAGGAAAAAAGATTATGTATGATTTTAGCAAGGGATTTTCCTCAGTAACCATGGTTGCTTGGAATAAAGGTATTGGCTTTTGATGTTGTCTGTAATTGGGTAACTTAAACAGCCTGAGGTAATAAAGTGTGCATTTCTCATTCTTGTGGGGTGTTTAGGGTGGTGTTCCCTTTGTATAATGCTCCAATTTTAGGGCATTAATAACATGGGAATGCTTGTTGTACAGGCTAGATTTGAGGCAGCTAGAACTTTTTTTAAAAAATGTATAAATTAAGGGGATATGTTGTTGTTCCAACTCTCTTTACCACCAATTGCTGAAAACAAACAGTCAACAAGTCATGTCTTTGCGCCCATGTTTTTAAAAGAAAATTCTCTCTTTCAAGTGGCATGGCAATGAGCTAAGGGAGGGGAATACGTTTTGGGGGGTCTTTACGTAAAAACAATACAAGTTATTTGGACTGTATTATGCTTCCGTGAACTGAATATCCATTGTTTTAATGCAAATACCCTCCAAAATGAACTGCATGATGAGACTGGTGGAAAAGTGAATTGTTGAAGAATTACAAAATATGGGGCAACATAATGCTCATTATTTTGTTATTTACTATGAGCGCCTTCATACATTTAAGGGGCAGCAACTCTCGATGCCTTTGTCCTGACAGTGTATGTGGCAATGTCTTCAGTGCACAGAAATAACTTTTAATGTACCTTAACATGTGTAATATAATACTTAATTTCTGCACTGCATACCATGACATGTATGACCTCCATAACATGTATCTGATGCTTTACACTTTGAGCTACTAGAACTCTTGGGGAGCCGGTCTGCTGATGTAGTTATGGGTAATTTTGGACAAGGTGTCCACTTACCTGGCCTTAACAGTGTTATGCACCGCAGATGTTTAAATGCAGCTATTGATGGTAAATAGTGTAATGCCCTGTGAGAAAGATGATAAGCTAGTCACTTGGTATACAATGTAACTGCCATAGGCACACCTCAAACTGGTACAAGACACCACACAAACCAAAAACGTAAGGAAAAGGGAAAACTATTTATTGACGCATGAAGGGCGTGAAGATGCGAAGGACATGGTAGATACGGAAGGTGTGGAAGATGGGGGTTGAAATTGGAAGGTACAACATAAATAAAAACTTGAATACTATGCATGTAATGATGAAACTGCCAAAACGGAGGCTATTGTACTTACATTGTTATGAATACTGAAGAGCTGTGGTAAGTGGAATTGGACACTGATCACTTGGAAGTTACTGCGACTAGTGCAACTAAACTGATGGAAAGAGGCTGAAAAAACTACATACAAAACTTTGGACTTACATACCAGGCAGAAACTAAATGTAACTACTTGCTAGAATGGAGTGCAAAAAAAAGGGGGTGAAGAGACAATAAAAGAAAGAAATGTGAAACAAGAGTGGCTAACAAGGGGGTGCGAAAGCATTAATAACAATGAAAACGAAACATTAAAGGACACCCAATCAACATACTATATTAGATCTTACATACTGGCCCCTATTAAAAGTGCATTGTTCAAGAAGCGCTTGTGCTATTAATTGAAGTAAGATCCAAGTGAAAAGGGATTAACCTTAAGCAAATTCTATTAACCTACGTTTTTAAATTACCCACAATGTCCACAAAAATAATCAAAGTTCTTCATACAAATGCTTGCGATTTCTTAACTAGAGTAAATGTTCTTTGGCCCATCCTCAACAAGTAAAACAAGTTTGTGTACTAGGCGCTCCAGAACAGCTTTTAAGTGGCCAGCAATTTCGAAGGGTGTTTTCCATGGCAACAAGAACAACATCGCCTATAGCTAGATTTCTGTGGGGAAATAGCAATTTTGACGACTCTGCAACAAAGGTAGGTTCTCTCTTGACCATCTCTTCCAAAAGATTTCTGACAAGTATTGAATTTGACGCTATCTACGTATAGAGAACAAATCTTCTCCTTGGAAAACACCTTGGTGGCATGGGCGAGTTACATTTCAGCAACAGGTGATTTTTCAGAGGTTCTGGATCTGCTGGGTCATCTGAGACAAAGGTGATTGGTCGGCTGTTTAAAATGCTTTCCACTTTGCACTTCAGAGTAATAAGACCTTTGTTGTTGGTGGTTTGATCTTGAAGAAGAGCATGCAAGATCTCCGCACTGAACGGATGCAACGTTCCCAAATACCACCAAAGTGTGAGCCATGACGGGGGTTCAAAATCCTCTTGATATTCTTCTGCAACATTTCTTTCAAAATCTTATTGTCATTCCATGCTTGGATTAACTCGCATAGCTCATTTTCTCCACTGGTAAAATTAGTTCCATTGTCTGATCACATTTCTCGAATTTGGCCTCTTCTGGCAATAAACTGCCTGAATGTAAGCAGGAATGAGTCCGCATCGAGGCTATGGGCAACCTCGACATGCACTGTGTGAACGGTGAGTCAGGTGAATAGGATGCTGTATCTTTGACCAGACTTCAGGAACGGGCGGAAGTAATATACTCTAACAGTTGTGGAAGTAAGATTGTTGGAGATTAAGCAATCTTCTGGTAGACCTGTACCCCCCGCACATTAGCACCCAGACTCCCAGATGTTTGTGAGAAAAACGTTTTCCGCTTCTTTTGTGCCTCAGCCAGCGGAAAACAACACTTCTCACACACAACTGGTACCCATGCCAAGCCGAACCATGCAACCATATAAAGCAAAGAGCGCTGGAAACTAAATAAGTCCGAGGAGAAACATGCTCATGCACAAGTTCAATGTTCCTAACATGCAGTGATCAAAACAAATATGGCCTGGCGAAGGTCACGAACAACTCATTGTTGCAAGGTAGACATAATTGTTCCTGGCCTTTACACTACACCATCCTCCGTGCCTCTGGAACAGCCGGTCTGGCACTCCCAAAGCAGCAGCTGCTGAAGCACCTCCAGAGCGTAGGCTGTGGATACCAAAAAGGCTCGAGTCCAACCCCTCACGCTTGCCGTATTTACCCATGTATAATAAGCGCCCGTGTATAATACGCACCCCAATTTTGGACTGCATTTTGAAAAAAAAAAGGTTTGAGCAGAAAACAGAGAAATTGTTCACGCCAAACTAGCGTGAAAAAAGCCATTTTCTGGATAAGAAAATTTGTTCCGCTACTTACAACAGTAAAGTTAATACCGTATATAAATTGTTTAGAAACTGAAACCATGCAAACTCTCAATCGTAGTCACAACTGAACAGTTCCCTCGAGCTGTTCTCTCGCTCAAGATTCGTTATCGAGAAGTTCATCTTGTTATCCGTCCACAAGATTGTGTTGTGTATCATCAAGGTTGTTTATTACTCCATACTTCACAAAGTACGACACAATCATCTCTTCAATTTTCTCTCTTCAATTTTCTTCCAAGGGCTTCTTTTGGTGGCCATCACTTCCATCTGCCATCCACCTCTTCCTAAACCCATCTTCAAACGGTTTATTTAAAGAAACATTAAGGGGCTGCAGAACTGAGGTCAATCCGCCAAGAATTACTGCTAAATTGGTGTTTTCTCTGCGAATGCTGCTTTCATGCTTTCAGTCACATGAGTTTCTAAAGCAGAAATAAGCAGGCGCTTTGTGTCCCCAGTCCACCATG
>NC_090877.1:29632770-29682770 GCF_036669935.1 Montipora foliosa | reverse complement strand
AAGGACACTGCTGGTATCCAAGACGCCTTTGTAAATTTCTTGCACACATGAAAACAATCATTTTGAAATATTCGACAAAGTATTAGATGGCGTAAATGGCGTTTTTTTTTGCAAATGAGAATATTCCTTTTTCCAGGTGAAAATAATTTAACCACATTTCACGGCGCCATTCGTTCAAATTTTACTTCATGATTTTATATTGATGATTTCATATTGTTGATATTGTTGATTGACTAATCGTCGATTTTTGTTGGCAAAAGCGATGTCTTTCGAAAGGAAAATGTTCCAGTTTTACATTTTAACCCATTGACTCCCAGGGGATCCCCATTGACGAGTAAAATCGTCTGGTGTTAGACAGAGTAAAATACGAAGTCCAGCCGGTTTAGGCCGGCTGTCCTAAACTATATGAAATTGCATTGCAATTTTGTCAAACAATTCACTGTTGACACAGCTATTGTGTTGCACTGAAACTAAAATAAAATGTAAAGAATGGAAAGACAATGGGCCAATTCATACATACTAATTATCTTTGAAGGCATGTTTTTGATGCGCATGTTATAAACGCAGATGCATGTGCGCAATTTTCTTATGCTCGTTTCACACACGTTTTTTGGGACGCTTATTTCTGGTCTGCACTGTAGTAGACACCGTCCTTAACACTCTATACTAGATGTTACACTTGAAAACAAGGTGCATGAGATTGTTGAACTTGCAGTTCTCTTGCATACTTTGTCAAAGAAAAAATTTAAGTAAACAACCTGGCTCCCCAGGAGTTTTTGTACAATACCAGACATAATTTCATATAGTTGGAACACTGGGCTAAAATCATCATGTTACAAGATTGTGGCTTATACCACATCCCCCTTCCGCCAATTCAATGTTGTGTGAGAATTTTTCAGGCGACTGCTAGTAGTTGTGAAAATCATCATTTGGAGGAGGGCGAAACAGGGATGGGTATTCCAACAAATGTGACCAGTATTTTAGGTCAATGGGTAGTTGTAAAAATCAACATTGGAGGAGGGGGGAAACAGGATTGGTGTTCCAACAAATGTGACAAGTATTGTTCATGTAGGTCAATGGGTAGCGCATCCAGTTGTTGTTACCGAGGTCGTAGGTTCAAATCCTGTTTAGGACTCAGCTTTTTCAGTTGTCCTTTTGCCCTTTGCTTAGCAAATGGCTTATCTTTGTCATTAATCTTGTGAACTGTTTACAGTGTACCATCAATGGTTGTATCTGGTTTACTCTGTCTAAGTGTTGTTGTTATTATAAAACACTTAAATCTGAATTAATTTGTAGGTCATTTATGCATGAGTACTGCCCTTAGTAACTGGTATGTTGATATACATGTAAGATTTACATGTAAGTGACTTGAATGTCTATTTCTTTTTTTACAAAACTGTGGACACTTCTTGTGGAAACATTGTCATCAGGGGGTAAGTGAACTGTTAGAATTACTTGTGGTTGGTTTTATCTCTACCACTAGGGATACATTTGGCTGGTTTATTTGCAATTTGTCTAGTTAAAAACAGCTGCAGTACTGTGCAAAAAGAATTCAAACGAATTTCGCACTTTTCTCTACTTTTCGATGAAATGTAATGAAATTTCGGGTGAAACAAATTTTCGAAACTCCTGTTTCAGTTAAAACGAAAATCACGTAACTTTCGCAACAGCCGCGCGAATTTTCGAGAATTTGCCCAAGAACCACTGCCCAACAATGCAAAAAGTCCACTTCCGGTGGCCGTTGAAACGCCTTATCTTAACCAGAAACGTCATGTGATATTCAAACAAACCGATAAAATACATCCTTGTGGGTTTTTTGTTTACTTTCGAACATGGTGGTTTTAATGTTTTGTATAGATAAACAAATGCCGGAAAAGAAGTCTTTCCAGAAGTTTGTGTTGTTTTAAGTGTCATTTGACGGCAGGAATTCCCTTTGGAGGAAAACCATTGAGTTTGCTGCATCGGTTCTTACAATGGCCTTCACTGGACGGAAAAACAGAAACTTTTCATCACCTCTTATAAAGAAATAAGTGATTCAATAATAGAGAAGGATAGGTAATTTAATTTCAACAAAAACGGTTCTAAAATCTAACAATAATCGATAATGAAAATACACTACTGCTACTAAATGATTTAAACAATTTCAAAAATTATTCAGGACAACTTTTCTCAAACTTACATCATTCGCAGAATGGAAGAAAAAGAAAACCTTTACCCCGTCAATTAGCTAAAGATGAGGCATAGTCCAGTTTGCTTTTTGAGGGGATCGAGTGAGGTTGCCAGGGGAGTAGCCAGCTTTTCGACTTGTTGTAGGCCTGGCTAATTTTCATTTCCACATATCCTGTAAATTGTACGCCTTGACCTCACCAACACTTTGAGCTCTTAAGCTTGTTATCTCACCCCAACAACGCATGAAACCAAAACTTTGTAGGCCTGGGCCTACAGTTATATGTGCTGGCTACGCCCCTGGTTGCAAAAAGAATTTCTGCTTAGTTTTCACAAAAGAAAAATACCAGTACTATAAATACTCGTGCTTAAAATAATTGCCATTAACCCCCTCCCCTTCAGAAAAGCTTACCGTAGGTCTATCCCAATCCAGCGTCAGCTTTGCAAACTAAATTTGATCAATGGCTAATGGGATTATAACTGGAACTTATCTGAAATATATTTCACATCTAACAATGCACATCATCCGTACCATAACAAAGATCATGGGCAACGCACACGAAACCACAATCGTCGTACAATTGCAGAATGTGGCAGTTTGTGTAAAAGCATTTAACTATATTTGATATGCCCTACATGAGCTTACATGCCCAATAGATAACGAGATTGAAACTGGAACTGTTGGTAACATAACATCCAGCAATATATATTATACCTCAAAAATCTTATATACGAAGCTCTATGTTTTACTTCGGCTCAACGAAACCATGTCTATTATCATTGTAATCATTCAATGAAAAAGAGCAATCTCTTGCAGAATGAAACTTAGTACTGTAAAATCTTTAAGAAGTATTTTTCCTGCTTTAGGCCAATTTCAGTGCCCAACATTTGAAATATATGAGGTGTTAAAAGACACATTTGGGTTTTCTTGCTCCTAGCACTAAAGCCTGGATTGCCCTGAAGAACAAGATGATTTAGTCCCAGAATGTTAACCTAGCTGTCATTTTTTTTGCCAAAAGATATAACTTTTCTCAAATTTTTTTCATGTTACATGATGAACAGGACGTTGGCGAAATGGAGGCGAATTTAGTTGGGGATTTAAGAGCTGTAACCATCCGTGTTTTCAAATATCATCCTGGAGCTTTAAAATTACATTTGCACCTTTCTCCTTATAAATAGTTCAATATGCATTTCAAGAATGGAATATCCGAGTATGTACTTTCCACCGGAAGTCGACTTTAGCATTCTTGGGCAAATTTTCAGGCAGATCGTCAATACAAATGTGGTGGCGTCAAGGCATATAAAAAGTGAAGAGGTCTTGCTTCCGGTTGCTGTCCGTCACTCAAACACGCCTGAGCTTAATTTAAACTTTATACGTGGCAACGAAAACGTCACGCATTCCGCACAAGGTGAAACGGCTCTTTTGGGGGGAATTTTCTGTTTAGAATATCCGAGTAGACGCAGCGAGAAAGTAAATTTTCATTTCGCAAACTACAGATTCTTATTTCACAAACGACAGATTCTCATTTCGCAAACGACAGATTTTCATTTTGCAAACGACAGATTTTCATTTTGCAAACTACAGATTTTCATTTCGCAAAGTACAGATCTTCATTTCGTTTCGTTCCATTTCGTTTTGCTCCATTTCGTTTCGCAAACTACAGTAAGCCGTTTGAGGTAAACCAGACTTTCCTGATAAAAATAACTTTACCTGGTCAAATTTAGCGTCGGTCAAATAATTGACATTCCAAAGTCTCATTCGGATACCATTTTGACCGAGATTAAGATCGAAATAAGACGAGGAATCATCTAGCAGGCCATGTTCACCTAAGTCGACGATTTGGTCGCTTGCCACAGAGGAGCGAAAAGTATCATCCGTGGGGAAAGAGAAACTTGAGTATGATAATTCGATTAGGTTCTTGAATTTTCATTTCAGTACGTACAAACTCTAACTGTGTTTAAACTTTTGTGTGGCTCAGCGAAATTTCTTCGGAATTTCAGCCTAAAAATCACACATCTTTCTCCTTTGAAATTTTGGTGAAATATCGAGAGAACAATAACCGAGTTTTGTCTAAATTTGTTTGCATTCTTTTTGCACGGTACCGTAAAATAGTTACTCTTGCAACCAGTCATGTTCCAAGTCAAAGATTGATATTTTGTGTAAAGCAATAATTTGATTTGATTTGAGTTAATTTTGTTAGTGTCCCCAATTAGTGCTCTTGTGCTAAATCCATTGACACTCAAATAAAGTTATTATTATTATTATTATTATTATTATTATTATTATTATTATTATTATTTGACAAAACAGAAAGGGACCCATCCTGTTATTGTATGTCAACTGTGCTGTGCTTGAGAATAGCTGTTGTTGGAGACAGTTGAAAACACTGATCCCCAGTCCATGGAATACCTTGATGGACTATCCAAATGGACTACCCCAAAAATGCTATTTTGAATTCCTACATCGACAACGGTCAACTAACAGTTTTCTTAAGAAAATAGGATGTATAGAGAACGAGAAATGCATCTTCTGTCAATATGGAAGAGAAAGTGTCTTTCATTTATTTTTGGAATGTTTTTTCATGGATGCCTCCTGTAAAATTGTTAGTAAAGAATATGCTTTTCAGGTAGATACTTGCTTGGGACTGAGGCCAGATACTTCTAAATACAATTTGCAAATGAACTTTTGTTTTTTGACAAGCAAACATTTCATCTGGCTGTGTAAATTCAAAGAACGAAGCCAACTTTCGAAGAATACTTACAACATCTACAATATAATTTATTTATAAATTCGAGAAGGACGATACAACAACATAAAGAAATGGGAACCGCTATTGCTTTAATAATGATAATGATAATAAATAAATAAATTAAAAAACAGCACCTTGTTCTCCAACCTTACAGGTAATTCCCATCTTGTAGAGTATAATTGGTCGCTCCTCTCAAAACCAATACCTCCTCTCTTTTTTGCTATCAGGTAAACATATTCTGTGTGTGTGGGTGTGCTTGTGGGTGTAAGTGTTGTGGGAGGGGGTGGAGGTGCTCGTGTGTTACATGTAAACATGTCAGGTAATTGTTGTTGTAACGTTTACTCTTATGTCATTCTTTGTTTAATAATAAAAAATATATATAAATTGAAATAATAAAATAAATGAAACAAAAGAAAGCCTAAACACCCATTTTAAATGGCATTGGTCAACAGTACAGTAAAGCCCACAAATAAAGCATGTGCGAGAAGAAGAACATGCAAGCTGGTGAAAGAAGTGAAAATGTGACCTCTCACTCTTTGAACGAACACAAAGGCTTTTGTGTTAAACGGGCAAAAACCAACGGTTAACCAACGGGTAGCTAACGCTTTTTCCAATGGCTTTAACTGCTTTCTCAACGCTTTCAGTGGGTGCGCAAAAACTTTCAACAGGTTTTAAAATTTTTCCAACGGTTTGTGCTGATTTTTTCCAACGCCTTCAACGGGTTGGTCAGTGGCTTTATTTTCAATGGTTAAAGGTTTGTTGTTGTTCTTCATGATTTCCAACGCTAAATACTATGCTCTTGAAGAATGTTTTCAACGCTTCCTGAACAAGGAGCTGAACGGCTTTAGTTTAGGTAACCAGCAAAGGCGTGATATTGGAGAGTGTGTGACCATCTGGATCCAGCATCAAGAAACTGTTTCACTTTCCCCACGAATTCCTCATTTTCACTACTTAATAACTCCAAATGATTGCATTCAGCCATTTTGATGATTTGAGATGAGAAGGAGTTGTGGCCAGTTTTTAAAAACTCTTTGTAGTTAACAAGACAGCTCACTGATGAGCATCGCATTACCATATGAAAATACCAAACATTGCAATGTGTATGCAAATTTTAGCTCATGGTAATGGTGCATGACACTGCTCTTCTCAATCATTTCAACAAATTAAAGGATGCAAGTTTCCAAAATTTCAGATGAAAATTAAGTGAAATGGGACCTTTTTCTGGGAAAGGTTTTGGACATCTTGTTTGTCTTTCTGTAAAGTGAAAACTGCAATATTCTTTACATTATAAAATGTCTTCGGTGATAATGCTCTAGTGAGTCCACAGTGTCAAAAATGTTAACTTTGTCTTCCTCATCAGTCGGTTAGTTTGTGTTGCTTTTTATAGGTCCTAAATATTCGCGCGTTTGCTTTTGTTTCCCGTTCAGTTTTCATAACACTGTGGACTCGTTTGATGCTTTGCCCGTCTTTGAGCACTAATACCGGTACATCTACGCACAATAACGTGGTGTTTTATCGCAAAAAAGGACCTCAGAGAAAAGTTTATGGTTCACTTCCCCTGACAAGAATTAATAGCCATTCGTAGACCCGAAGCGGTGAGCGGAGTTATTTGTGCTGTATATTTTCTGTGCGCATCACTCAGGTAACATAAGCTTAATTATACTGTACTGACAGGTTGTGACAAACGGTTTTTGTGAGCGCTAGAACGGCTTTTTCCAATACTTCCAACAGTTTGGAACATGCTATTGGCCTTCAATGGCTAAGGGAGAAAAAACCCAACGGCTTTTTGCAACGCTTCCAACGCTTTGCAACAAATTTTTCCAACAGCTTTTCTCAACACCTTCAGCAGGTAAAAAAAAACTCCCAATGGCTTCAGCTGTTTAGCGGGAAACCATTAGTGTACGTTTTCACATGAGAGGTCACAAGTACAACGTTTTTGGGGTTTACCCACAAGAACATTCGAAATAATAATGATCTACCCATATCTGTGATCCATATTTATACAATGGGACCTGAACTCAATGTTTAGTCATACATGTACCTTGAAAATCAAATGCACTAGCCACTTAAAAAAAGATGTTAAGTGCATGTGAGTTTGGAAATGTTTCAAGCCAGCAACCCATCTGTGCACTTACATAAGAAAATCCCCCTTCACTCACATCATTTCTCTGCAAGCAGAACAAACTGCTTCTAAATAATGAAGCATTTGAAACTGTTTTAGAGCAAATGTGTAGTAATTTGCATTTGGTGCCAGAAAGGTTTCTTCCGAAGTCGTTGGCACCAGAAAACTTATGGTGTGACAAAGGCATTAACAAATAAGAGGCAAAAGCCTCCAATCAAAACTCATTTGAAGAAACTCTGCAGAAGGTAGAGGTCTGTGAGACCTGAAGACCAGCTTGAGCGAATGGCTTTTTGCATTTCCATGATGTAATACCATGATGCACATCAATGCAAGGGTTCATAAGGAAGCTTTTGAATTTGCCTTTTTCATTCTTGTTTGATATTTCACGGAAAATGCCGACCAGTGATAGTATACAGCAGCAAAGGACCTAAAAGTCCTGTAAAAAAACAATTGCGTGCTTTTAATTTGCATAACAAGCCATTTTGCTAAAAACGAGTCGGTCACGTAATTCACCATAGCTCATATTCCCTACATTTGTAACATATATGTCTTGATTTTTGGTTGCTTTTTTATTTGCTGCAACAAATTGGATACAGAAGTTACGTTGAAACCAGACTTGTTCATTCGTAAATTTGCCTTATAATAGAGAATATTGTCTGTCAGGGACTCCAGGATACATTAAGTTTAGGCCATGCAGACGCATACTTGTCTTTTCAGCCGAAAACATCACATTGATCACAAAATTATGGTCGAATTCAGAACCATGAGATAAAATTATTTCAAATGCCTCAAACATGCGAGAAAATCGCATCGAACAACAACAACATGAGTGATGGAAAGGTGTAATGGGCCCATGGAGAGGATATAACACAAGTTGCTTTGCAACGGGCAACAGCCAAAGGACAACTGAAAAATTAGAGTCCTAGGCAGGAATGGAACCTACGACCTGCGTAGGACCTAGATAAAACGACCTAGGTCTCCAGCGAGTTGTAGTAGCTCAATGGGTAGAGCATCCGACTGGTTTTATGGAGGTCATACGTTCCATTCTTGGCTAGTTGTCCTTCGCCCATTGCCAAGGGGCCTGTATCAACAAAATATGAAGCTGATTGGAAATAATAAAAGGCAGCTGATTTGTGAGCCGCTCGCTGCTTATCAATGGAGCAGTGCGACTCGCTGGTGAGCATTAAAATTCACAAAGACAAATAATAACATGCCCTCCAAGGTTAACTTAACCAAGAGAGTATAACCTTAGGTCATCCATTTCATTTAAGAAATCGTAAAAATGGAAACAATTAATTATATGTGAAATTGTTTACACTCAACTTGAATTGAAGATCAAGGATTTTGTCTACATGAAAATAAGTCTTTATGAAATAAGTGCCCATCTTCCACTCTGTTTATGGCTTCTGAAATTACGAGATCACATGCACGAAATCCTTAAATGTCTTGTGATCACTAAAGTAAATATCCGTAGCTAAATGCTGAATCTAAACTCACAGAGGACCAGGAAAAACATCAACTCTTCTTTGCAAGTCTCTTTCCATGGTACGATATTACCGAAAATAAATTCTCATCTTCCAGTTTTCTTAATGCAAAGAAGTTCTTGGGGTTTCAACTTCTTACCGCAAGGAAGTTCTTGCAGCTCACAGGATTCAGCCTCAAGTGTGTGCAAGTAGCCACAAGAAGTTGCCTGCTTGCAGATGCAAAAAGAAGTTCTTGCGCATGCATTATTTTTGTGTTGTACCGTATTTAAATCTAAGCACCTATTTTAAAACGGCCAGCTTTCAATAATTGTAAGTAAAGTGAGGCCAATGCAATTTCTGAATTTAGCCGCACATAGCCATACGGCCAAAAATGAACAAGTGGTTAGAATGATTACGTGCAAACAGCACAAGGATTCCCATTATAGTACAGCGGATATGTGACAGAAGCGTGCACTTTTACCTAAAATCATGAAACTTTGTACAGTGAACAACCATCCCATAACATTTATTTTTAGATATGGAGCCATCTCAGATTTGACCAGTGACGTCACTAAAATGATAATGACGTCACACAGTGAAAAATGTCTAAGAAACACTAAATGTTATGGCTAAAATGGTTAAGAAAGCAATCTGTATTATTGCAAAAGCTGCAAATATCTTAATAAAGTGCAAAAGAACACAACCATATACTTTTGGCTTATATTGGGACCTTGACCTTTGACATTGATTGACCTTTTAATAAAAATGACCTATTTATCTTCCGATTTCACAGTTAAATGTTAAAGAAGATCTCTGTGGGTGTAAAAGCTTAAAATCGTCTCATCACTAAATAGCAAAACACAGCTGGCCTATTGTTTTGGGCTTTGACCTTTGACCTTGGGATATCTGTTAACGTTATCAAGCTTACAAAGCCTGTAGTGCCACTCCTAAAGTTCATTTTTATCTAAAACTATTAAACTTTCGACCGTAAACATAACACACATAACATAACATAACAGATGAACATGGCTGCATGCGTTGAAGTTATCTGATATACTTTGACCTTTGACCTTGATTGTGCTTAGTAGGTAGCAAACCGTTAGAATGAGCATTAAACTACTTCGATTCAGTGTACTGTCAGTGTTCCATTCGACAATGGATATTTCACTCGGTAGCTTTAACTGCAGTGTCAACAGTTTCCCGAACATGAGCAAAGTGCAGTACACTTCAGTGCTGCCTTGACACACTTGCATCGCCCCGTGCAACCCTTTGTACATCCGCATCGTATCAATTCAGCACAAGAAACCGAAGCTTCAGGAAGGGTTGTCCACAGCGGCTCCCACCCTTCACTGCCTTGTTTCCAGCCCCACTTGGAAGGGCAAGGTAATTGAGGAGTGAGAATCAAAGCCTGGTTCCAGATGTTGGCTTGGTAACAGGCCCGCTTGATATGCTCTACTAGTGCTGCCTGGGTCGGTGGTATGTTCTCAATACCTCGTGACTTCTGTGCAAATAAGTGTTTGCGGGCATCATTGACTCTCGTTAGGCCACTTGTACGTTCGTAAAGCAGTACTACAAACCTCTCCAATACAGACAGGACTGCATCATTAATCTCACTAGGCATCAGCATGATTGCCTCAAAGGCGTTAGTAACTTCTGGGAATCTTAACCATGTGTCCCAGGCGGTTTTCTTACCCCGGCCACTGAATGACGAGACGGTATCGCACCCTGACAGGGCGTGAAAAAATGGCAGAGTGCCGCACATTTGGGGCTGAATCGTGTTAACGAGCTGATGGATGGGAATGTACTTGAAACTTGCGCCACTACCAAAAGCCACCCACAGCTCATCTGGATTAATCTTCTCAAAACTGGCAATGGCTAACACTATAACATCTGTATCAACGGTGCGCACACACACTTTTCTACTCCCTCTATTTACAGCATCTGCAACGTGCAATAAAAGACGGGTATCTGCTTCTTCCTGGGTGCACGGCATCATGTTCGTCCCGTCTGCCTCTGCATGTGAACTGAGAGCACCTCTACCATCTGTTGCGTAAATGACCTTACCTTCTGTGGTTGGTTGACGAGTAACTTCATGTGACAGGAGACTGAACAATTCCGTTTTATTTTCATCAACGCGGAGGAAACCTTTCCAGTCTCTTGGAATCACTGTTGTTGAGAGTACTCTCCTACGTACACCCTTTCCGCGTTTTTCCCTGGTTGCGTTCTTTAAACTGTTTGGGATGTAAACATCCCAGACAATGTCCACTCTGTCGGTCGATTGAAGCTGAGATTTCACATACGGCATAAAAATCAGATCAGCATAATTTTGGAATGTCTTCGCTGTACCAGGATTGAGCATCTGAACAACGGCAGCACCATCCAAGAATTTAGCATCTACAGCAGGAGCACTCGTTGTCTGCAACCGTTCTAACTGTAAACAACTCAGAAGATCGGCTTTTTTTCCATTGCGTAGCTTTCCTCCTACTGACAATGACGGTGGGGCTGACTGATTTTCGTGCGCAAAGAACTGATCCAGGTCACCATCACGTATTTGGCACGAGATGTACAGCCTCGAAAATAGATGGCAGTCATTCTTTAGTGACTGTACTTGTAGGTTCTTCCTTGATGGTAACTTGATTGAAGAGCGACTAAACAACGGTAGGTTGTTCTTGCTAATTGTCTCTGTTACAGGAACCGTGCAGTCAGTAAGTCTTTCTTTGACATACTTGCTGAACTGCTCCTTTCCTATTGTTTCCACTTTCTTCACTGTTTCCTTTACAGACTGCTCCATGATATCTTTGGTGTCTAGAACTAAAAGGTCTTGACTATCATCTAGAAATGGATTTCCCAATTCTTCAAGGACCGACGTTAGTGATTTAATGTCCTTCTGGAATGCGGCTTGTACCCCATGGTGTTGTTCATGGTGTTTACTTCTGATTTCTGCAGTGCTGGTTTGAATGCTGCATTTTTCATACTCCGCTACTATTCTTGAAACCTCTGGGCCAGCAACCATCCAGCGTCTCAGCGCGGCGGGATCATCCATAAGACCAATTGCCCCACCAGAACCTTTCACATCTGCATTTCTCTGCTCGTGGCACTGATCTATGGCCATAGCTGAAAATTTGCTGTTGGTGGTTTGTACAACGAACTTTCCTTCACAGAACTCTTTGAAGACAGCTGCCTGTTTACTTGGGAGTGCCATCATGTCACGGATATGAACAGTTAACCACCTCGCATAGTGCGTATGATCCAGGGCAAACATCCAGGGCATAAGCTTCGTAAGTGACTCGATGTAAAGTTGGAAGTAACCCTCTCTGATGGATCTCACAAACAAGAGTAACAGGATTTCTAGGGATAGGGTCTTCAACCAGTAGTCAAACTGGGCGCTGTGACTTGCTCGCTGGACACACCATTCTTCGAAGGGCACAGGCTCAGCGGACTCAGTGCTTGCCACATAAGCGTTCCGGAGTAACACATAGAGACTTGCAGATGTCACTTGATGTGCGTGCCGGGTTTTAGTAATGTGGCTAGCCTTAACAAAAGAATCTGCTGTACCGGGGCTTGCAACGTTTGCTTGAACAAGTGCGCGAGTCCATCCACTGTCTTCTAACCAACCTCCAAGCATCTAAAAATAAGATACATTCCATTCTAGGTTACTTAGTTTAAGTGTTTACACCCTTTCTATTTGAAATATGAAATATAATAAGCAAAAAGACATATAATTCCTCTAAATTGCGCAATTTTTTTTACCTTAAGGATTGCATTTTCGATGTGTAATCCACCGAACATAACCACGAGGTGCTCTTCGCCAAGGGAAGTGGGGTAACTCCACTGTATCTGCTTTGCTATAGCGTAGAGAGGTTGATCAGCTGTAAGGACGGGAACTTGTCCTGGATTAAGATGCTGAACGGCAGCCTGAACAATGGACATTGCATGCTTGATCATTGCCACTGAATGTGCACTATCTGGGAAAAGAGGTAACAAACTAGTGATTGCAGCAGGTGGAGTTGCTGCTTTTTGAATACTGGCATGGTACGCTGCCCATGATATCCAATCTGTTTTGTCCAACTTGAGTTTCTGGAGGGCTTCTGACACTGTTTCTAGCCACTCATACTCTCTCTTTGTAGCCTGTTTAAGAGTGTCCAAACTTTGGGGTATTACAGCGCAACCAATGGTAGGTGCAGTGAACTGTTTGGTTTCCAGTGCTGCCGGCGGAACACTTGTATACGTTGTCGGCAGGGGAGCAACTGACTTACTTGAGGATGTAGAGGGATTGATAACCAAAACACCACGGTCGAATCCCGATGTCTGATGAGTTGGAAGTTGCATAAGTGAAATACCGGTGCCGTGGAAGGAGTCCTTTGCAGTTGCTGAACTTGGATTATAGTCAATGTTGTCAACTGCTGCTACTGTAAAGAGCCCCTTTCGCATTTTCGGCGGGCAGACAACATCATCGGCTGCAAATTGCTGGCAAACCCCATTGGCTATGTCAGCTGTCACCTGTAAGAGACGATCGTACGAGACGCACAACCCTATACTGAACATTGAATCGATGAGGTTTCTACTACGTGTTACGGCATGAATCTTCATGGCAAGGTATAGCGGAAGTGGAGTTTCACGTTCAGGGCTGTGACGGGCAAGAGTAGAGATTTCAGATCTTCGGCGTTTCATACTGTTGAAAATCAGGAGTTGGGATATTGACAGAGCTGCTGCATTGGCTGCGACTGCAGTTTGGCGCTTGATGCTGGGCCCTTCCAGTATCATGTTGATAAGGGCCAGTAAAGATGGTGGTACAGCAGCTTCCTGACATCCTTGCTTGAACGAGCCGTTGAACGTGAATTTTCTATCAAACATATCTCGGCGGACGACTTGTGCTGCCCTTGCGAGATGCATGGCATCATTATCAAAATTGTCCTGCTCACATGCTTTCCTTATAGCATCTCCGATATCTTTATCAAATGTGAGAAGTACGTTGCATCCCTCTTTGCATTCTCTTAGATCAGGAAAAACTGATAACAATCTTGCCTTTAGTCTTGTGCTGTGTATTCGGCCTTCGACAGCAGCTCCCAACTGTTCCAGGCGAGCCTTATATGTACTGGCTAGATCAGCTAGCTTAAACACTGGATTTACACCTTCTTCAAGACGGTACTCTTCCATGTAAGCCACAAGTTCCGCAAATGCAATGCCACGAAGATGATCAGCGGGCTCTCCTTGTCTATCTGCAGCCTTTTTTGCATTATCATAGAGCCTTAACAAGCATTTTGTGTGGTACTTTGCCTCGAGGGCGATCATATCTGCGGGCGCAAGCTTTGCGATCAGTTCAGTGTCCTCCAGCGCCAGTGCACATTTCCTTACTTTCCAGTCTACTTCTTTCGTCGAAACTTCATGAAGGTCACCAAACAAACCAGCTGGCTCATCACAAAAGAAGCATACACAATCTGTAATGATCCTAGTACTCTGTTTTCCACGTGTTTGTACAGCAGACGAAGTGCTTGGTTTCTTAGCTTCTTGCTTATTTTGCAAACGATTAAGCTTTGTTTGGTTAAGTTTCAAACGGCAAGATTTGTGCCACTTCGCGCGATGTGCTATTAAGGTAGCTTCTATACCATTCCCTTCATCGAGTCTGTTAATATCTAACTCAACCGGCATTTGACCGAGTTCATGAAACTTAATGAGGTGTTCTGCTAATGATTTGTAGCCACTGCCAATAGGTGCCTTTGTTGATTTAGCAGGGCACTGTAATACGTCCCCATTGTCCGACTGGCATAGAACACAAATTTCCCAGTCAATAGGGTCTCCCTCCTTAGCCTGTTTAGGTGGCGACGTTGAAACATCGACCAAGAGGTGACGTTTGGACATGCTAATCAAAATGACGAAAACAACCAGTACTGAGGAGCTGAAATAAATAAGAACCCTCTTTCAATAAAAGTTTTTTTAAGGCCTATGCTTTGAAAAAGCTTTATTTTTTAAAGCATAAAGCAAAGCTTTATTTTTAAAGCCGTTCTTTCCCGTTTGAAGTACTTTTCAAAAATGTTTTTTATTAGCGTAATCAAGTCTTTTTTTCGGAGATAGTAACGAGAACGCCAACTTTTCCCACAGCAATATGTTAATTGTGAGGTTTTTTTTAACGAACTACACCAAAGCAAGAACACTTAGAAATACTACGTACTTTACCTTAAAAGTGTTTTAATGAAATACCGCCAAAAACATGCATATAACTGTGCGATTGGTTTCTTTAAGGAAACAAAGAAAGGGATATATCCTTAGAATTCTTGTACCATGAAGCAGTCGAATAAAAAATGTCCTTTATAGATAAATTAAATGTTTAATGGTCGATATAATTTTTGGTCGCTTGTAAAGGAACATTTTTAGTTCGTTTGCGTGTATATGCGTGAAAACAGAAAAGTGCTACGCAGTTTGTCTTGGAATGTTTTAGCGGCCAGATTTTGAGACAATAAAACTTGATTAAATATATGGTGATGTTTCAAAACGTTTGAAAGTCCTGAAATTTATAAGCGTTCCTTGGAGTGGTTTAGAAAGCTGACAGTAAATAAAATCATGACACTCCATGCCGCATCGGGAAAATTTATTTTCACTCAAGGCGCAACATTTCAAAATAAAGTAGACACTTGCCAAAAGTGAAGTTACACTTTAGAACCAATGAGATATTCACGGTACTTAATAGTCAAATACATTAATTTTATGTGTTTAACTAGAAGAAAATTCCCAAAGAAAGAACTTTGTTATGATTTTCATTCAGCTGTTAAATACGACAAAGCAGCAATGTGCTAACTTGTGTGTGAATGAATGTAACGTTGAATCGTATTCTAAATACATGTAACAATCAATGTAACAAGTGTAAAACAGTTAAAATATTTGTCTCTTGCGTATTAGCGTTGTTTTTATTAAAATTCAGGTAAAAATAAAGTACTTACCACTCATTCTTCATTCTCGAAAACTGAGGAAGAAAACACGCCGCCACAGCTGGAAGCCATTTTTCACCACGTGCCGAATTTGAAGGCTACTAAAATGGGTATATCAGCTGACCGGTTAGATGTTAAATTACGTCATACACAGCGTTAACGGAAGAAATTTAAAAAAGGAACCGAAATGAGGGGAAAAATATGTTTATACAATTAAGAAATTAAAGTTTGAAGTGAAAATTAAGATCAAGTATTCTTTTCAATTCATAAATTGCTCTAAAACCCAGTTTTAACTTCATTTAAATCACTCTATAAATTAAATTAAACTCTATTTTTTTCAATTTGGATTTAAATAATAACAAACAAACCTTCGCGAGTGAAAAAAATGTGGTTGAACATAAAAAACGTACATTTAGGCCACACCAAGTAAAAGCTATCGTAAACGCTTTGCCCAAGGTCAAGGTCATCGTTATTGACGTTTTAATGACGTCACAGGCCGCATCTGAGATGGCTCCACATCTAAAAGTAAACTATATATTATAATTGTTAACTGTGCGAAGTTTCATACTTTTAGGTAAAAGTGCACACTTTGCCCATTTTTTTGCACCAGGCAGCTGTACTATTAACATTTATTCTGAAAGGAAGATGTAATGCCACTTTTTTAAACAGCTTGTTTGGACTGTGCAATTAAAGAAACTATAGTACACGATAACTGAAACAAAGTAAAATGCGATTGATACAACATTGTGGTACCTGAACAAATCTTAACTAGTACGAACAGACTGTAACTTACCTTTTGCTGACCATTTGTGTCGAGATACAAGGAACAAAGTCTATATAGAAAACATTAACGACTCCTCCTTTGGCTGAATTCGATGAAACTTCCGGGTTTGTCATTGTTGGATACAAAACATAGGCCACCACCCCATAACCAAACACTGGGCTGGAAGCGTTTCTGGGTTGCAAACATCTTGGAAATGTGACGTCACGCAAACTCTGAACTTTCTTGAATGATGTCTGCCAATGTTCACTCATCTCGTCAGGCAAAGGGTCGTCCCAATCATACTGCTTTGATCACCATATTTCTTGTAATGTCATCCTTGCCTTAATGGTTACTGCAGTTCCAAGGCCAAGAGGATCATAGAGCTGTGATATATTGGATAGAACAGATTGCTTACTTCACTGTGAAGTTTAAAACATCAGAGAGGGGTCTCCACTCACACAGAGGGTCTTAATGCCTTTCTCTCCATCCAAGGTAAACGCGGCTGAGTTTTCTTGTTTCACTTCAGGGGTTTTGTCAACAGCTGTGACTTGCTGAAGCCTACTGCACACTTCTGGCGAGGAACACAATCGCTTCTTTATACTGAAGCTTCCTGTTGCCAGAACGTGGTCCAATTGGTTAATACTCTGATTGCCTTAGGATGGTGTTGGACAAGAGAGGATCAGATCATCCATGTATCTGTCTGGCTTTAACATTTCTGCAGCCAGTTGGTTGTCCTTCGCATTTATGTTGCCATCTTGCACCGAACAAAACTGCCAATACCTGGTGATGGCTTATCTTCAAACATCACTCTCTGGAGAGCATATGTTATTGGGTTTCTTGAACGATCAAGGTTTCTCCATAGGAACCTGTGCATGTGTGTATCCGCTTCTGGTGGGAAACCTGATGGTACATCTATGCAATATCACCAACAATCGCAACTGGTTCCTCACAGAAACTGAGTAGGATGTCCAGTTGGTTGCCAATAATAATTTGCCTTGTACCCTTGTGGAGGAACAAATTCAATGAACACTTTGATATTGGGATGTGAACACAATCCTTAGTGGCATGCTCTTCTTCTCTGGTCAGTAAATATGATGCAGTAGATAATGCACCAATTCCTCTTTACTTAAGTGATGAGCACAACAATTTCTCTCGCACTCTCTAAAGGCCCAGATGTACATTTTTGCCTTTTCTTTGTTCTTCAGGAGACTTTCAAGAGAGAAGAGTCTCCTTTCTTCCAATGGGTAGTTGTTGGGTAAGGGGCTCTTGTCCAGTTTCCATGGGAGGCCTATTGTGTATTGATGGTTTTCACATAAGCAGGTATTCTCCATGTGGTTAAGAGCTTGTTTATCTTCCCGAGACATGACAGTCTTAGGGCAGGAACACTCTTGCGGTCATACTCCAAGTCATTCCAGTTACTAAATTTCTCTAGAGTCAATGGCTTCATGCAGATGATGGTCCAGATTGTGCTGGCTTTCCTTGTCTTGTCAGAGCCGATCACAAACCATCCTAACCTTGTTCTTTTGCGCACAGGTTCAAAGGGAAGGTTCAAAGGGAAGGTTCAAAGGGAAGACCCATTCTCTGCGTGTATATGGCTGTATTGCATGCCAAGAATTAGGTCTATTGGCCCAGCCTTGTGCTGGAAAGTGACGTCCATGAAGTGAGGGAAAGTGTATAGCCATTTATGATCAAGAGTTAGTACACTGTAAATTGTTTTCTCAATCTCATGGGCTTCTAATTTGAACTATTCACTGCCCTCCAATGGTGAGAGCCAGAAATTGAAACCCTCGCCCACTGTTGAGTCCAAGAAGGTGGGGCAGTTAAAGGGTTTGTGCTGTCCTTGGCAAACCTTGGCTTTGTGGGGAATGACCACCATGTCTTTGTTGGCTGCCTGCAAGAGATTCACTTCTTATATGTTTGTGTTCTCTTTGGATTTCTCTGGGTCAAATTCTGCCTTGACTCGTTTCCTAATGAAGTCACTTATATGCTGCAAGGAAGGAAGCTGCCCTCTCTCTCTAATATCACCACAGGGAGACAACCCTAAGGATGTGAGAGCATGTGACGTCATGTTCTTTTGAGACAGTCGTAACAGCCGATTCAACTAATCAAGGAAAATGTTCCATTAAAACTTCAAATTACGATGTTTCTTTTTGAAAACTCATTTTATGGACATCCAGTAAATTTCTACTCCGTCATTAGATAAATCATTTTCCCACTGATCTAGCACTTCATGTTCTTCTTCGTCATCCACAAAGTCATACAGTTCCCTGTTTTGATCTCGTACGGTTTCATAATCCTTATGAAGATGTTCAATCTCCCTTTTCAAGCGCCTCTGATTGTCCTCTCCCTGACCTTTATCAATGATTTCTAGAAGATGTTTTATTGCCCGTGTGACTCTTTGGCTGCTTTGCGCCCTCTTCTTCTTTAACAGGATGGCTGGATTGGTGTCTTCAGAGCTAGTTTCCTGTCCTGTGCCTTTGGATGCCATGTGTTGATACTTGAGGAAACACATAAAATTGTTCAAACCCAATTCGCAAATAATAATATCCTTCAGGGCCTGGTTGTTTGAAAGCAGATGAACTCAATCCGGAATTAGCGTTTCGTTGGTTTGTTTTTGTTTTTCAAGATTGACATCTTCTAATGTAAAGTTTTGCCAAATATCAGCCTTGAACAGCATTTGGGAGTAGAAAAATTAACTCCTCGGTTACTTTTTATACTGGGATGAGCGTTAATTGGCTTTTAAAGAACCGGGCCCAGAAATTTAGGTAAGAATGATTACGCACAAACGGCACAAGGATTCCATTAATATTTTATTCTGAAAGAAAGGTAAACTGCTACCATTTTAACAGATTACTTGAAACATTTTGATCATATTTTTATCCAACAACAGCTTATTTGGACTGTGCAATCAAAGAAACCATAACGCATGATAACTGAAACAAGTAAAATGCGATACAACATTTTGGTACCCAAAGGGTACATCCTTTTGCAGTTATAACAAATTTGGCAAATCTTAACTAGTACTAAGCTGACCGAAGTGACGGTAACTTTCCTTTCGCTGACCGCGGTGTGTCGAGATACAAACGACAAACGCTATATTGAAAACGTGAAAGGTGATACAATTCTTAAACTATGATCAAAGTGTTGATCAAAAATGTTAAAGTGCCCCTGTGACCAAAAAGCAATTCATATTTTTCTTTGGATTTCAAAACCATGTTAACAAAACACTAAGTGACCCACGTTTTAAGCCTTGATTTCAAAAAGAAACCTCTTTATTTTAACTGGAATTTTCCTATTTAATGGTCCGCCATTACGAACATTATGTTCTTGAGAGAGCTGGATCGAGGAGAAAATGACGTCAAAGGCTCACTAGTTTAAGAATGCAATACATGTATACGCCGCAGAATTATTATGCAGCACGGGAGTTTTGGGCTTTCAGACTTTTAAACTCACGCTTTGCATATATAATAAGCTGCGTTTACACGCTGAAATTTTAAGCTAGTGAGCCTCTGACGTCACGTTTCCCTGGATCCAACCGTCTGAGGTCCAATCGGTCAGTTTTGAACGTGAGTAATGGAGGACCGTGAAATCCAAAACTTACACCCAAAGTAAACGGCCTTTGGATAAAAATCAAAGCTCAAAATTTTGCCAGTCAGGTGTTTAGCAAACACACTTTCAAAATCTGAAGGAAAAAAGGAAGTGGTTTTTTTGATCACAGGGGCACTTAAATCATCAGTTCATAATCAGTGATAGTAATCAAAGTAAAATTTGAAAAACAGAACAATAAAGCGTAAGTTATTCACAACAACAATGCGCATGCAGTGTAAGTACATGTATATTTATAATCAATTCAATTCTTTCAGTAGTACTCATTTGAGGGGTGACTAGTCCATAGGCTGAGGTCAGTGTTTTCAGCTCTCCCTTTGAACGATCGAATTATATATGAAATGGATCATATATGAACTGCGGATATGATCTCCTTTTGAAGTTGGGTGATCACATATGTGAGCATTGAGCCCCAGGCTACTGATTTTATCAAAATCAAGAAATAATTAAACACAGCCCTGTGTATTCTTTGGATTTTAATAATCTCAGCCCCTCTTTTTCAGCTTGGATATTTTTCTCCTTTCCCTTTTTCTCCTCAAATAACAATTATTTTCCTTCAGTACCTTTATTCAGAAAGTGTGAATATGTAGTTGTTTGTCAAAATAATGCAAACAAAATAAAGGGGGCCCACACAAACAGTGTGTTTGTATGTTCGAAATATAAAGAAATGTATGGGAAATATTGAAGAGTCCTAATATCGTAAAGTTACATTGAGAAATGACTGTTAAAGCTCAAGATAAACGTAAACCTACCTCAGTTGTTGTGTATTGTCATTTCTGCGGCTGAAAATGGCGATTTGAGCGACTGCTCCAGTGCCAAACCGATTTTCACCCAGAAATTATAATTGCCGGGCTTTCAAATCGAACACCAGATAAACTGAAAGGTTAACGCTTCTTCTCGTGCGATTCAATCGAAGATCCATTCAAAATGCAAGCGCTAGCCGCCAAGAAATTTTCGAGAAATGCAGCTTTTCAAGTGACCAACAACCGTGGCTGAGATTTCGTGGGACACCGAGCAACCGTCACACTGTTTGCTCCACACTGATTGGATGATGCAAAACAATCATCCAATCAGTGTGGAGCAAACAGCGTGACGGTTACAGATTTCACAACAGGTTGAATGTAGTGCAAATACTCTAATGAGCAAATAAAGTTGTTTTGGGTTTACAGGCACTTACAGTTGGGGCTACAATCTTGGACAAAAAGGGTTGAGAATATTAAAAACGGGTTATTTTGCGCACTATGTCCTCAATATTGCACATTATTTGCCATCCCCCTCCCCCCTACAACTATTGTTGATAAGCCACGGTTTGACATGCTTTGTTTCGTCTAGCAACATTGAGCAGGGGGGGTGGGGGCAAAAACAGAGCTTCTTTATCTTCCTTGTGATCGGAGTTTAGCCCAAAAGCAGAGTTTTCTCAACAATTTTGTCCAAGATTGTATTTGGTATAAACTATCAAATATCTGTGTATACGAGAGTGTGAACACTCATATGTTTATAGTATGTAAAACGCGTCTTCTCATAGCCGATACACATTAAGTTGTCAAGGATTACTTGTCATACAATAACATTGCCTGAAACAAACATTATTAGCCCATGTACGTGAATTGTTTACATAAGATAGGGTTCTGTTAACTTTACTTTACTGCACTGCGAATTGCTGTTCTTTTACATCGTGGAATTCATACATTAGTACGATTAAGAAGTAAGAGATCTACTGAGTCCTATAACGAGGACAATGTTAAGGAGTTATATCAAAACCAGTCGGCCTTGCCCTAGCTGTTTTTGCCCACTTTGGTTTACACTGATCAATACATGTATGTATATACAGATATGAAATTATCGCAGATATATTTATGTAAGATTACACACAATAAGAAAATTGCACGGTTAACAACGGTTAATTTTGTGTGTTCTTTAACTGACATAGATTTACGGCAAAGGAATGAGAAATTTTGGTCGGTTTGCCATCCCCCTCCCCCCTACAACCAATGTTGATAATCCCCGGTTCGACATGCTTTGTTTCGTCTAGCAACATTGAGCAGGGGGGGGGGGGGGGGTGGGGGCAAAAAGAGAGCTTCTTTTTCATCCTTGTGATCGGAGTTTAGTCCAAAAGCAGAGTTTTGTCAACAATTTTGTCCAAGATTGTAGCTTTAGTCAATATGGCTATGAGAAGGCTGATTTACAGATGTTCACTGTCTAGCTTGCTGGCTATTGCAGTTTTAAATGTTGCTTTTTCTAGCCCTGGATATTTTTATTTTCACGGCTTAACACAAATTGGGTAGTGTGATGATATTATTATTTTTATATCACTACAGTATGTTGATGCTAATTTTCGATGTTTGTGCTTTTGTTTGCATGTCATTGTCACGTGCTGTCTCCTTCTTAGATGGTAAGTGTCCTCAACATTTGAAACATTCAGCATCATGTGACATGAAACATCAGTACACACTACGTAAAAGCATTATAAGTTATGTTGTATGTACAAAGACCTCTGTTTGACCCTGATCACTTTTCAACTCTTGGTTTGATGGCAACATTCTGTCCTTTCTCATTTGCTTCCTCTTCCCCTTCCTAATACATCTAAACCATTTTTTACCTGATGTTACTCCATCCTCCAATACTTAAGCAGATGTCCTAGCAAATCTAAGGAGGACCTTGCTAAAACTATAATCTAACAGCGTTTCTTCTCTCTTTGCAGTGTCAAACTTGTGGAAGACTGGATAACCTTGAAGGGTGTATGAGAGGCTGGCATGTGTCTGCTGACCAGGGAGGGAGCAAGATTGATGAAGTCACCAAGTAGTCTCTTTTTGTTACATAGAGGATGTTGACACGATGAATCACAGTTGCTCCTAGCATTTTTTTGCTTCAAAAGGTACCTGATATTGAGGGTGAAAGCCAAGTGAAGACTATTTTCTTTTATAATGAAAAGTAAAATTACTGGTATAATTATCTTGTGGCAGCACAATTCCAGAGACAGTTATATTTTTCCGCAGAATATGAGACATTTTTACAAAGTGATATTTTGGTTTTTTTTAAACATATATTCAACATTCTGTTCGACTGGAATTAATAGCAATTGCATTGGATTATCTATGGTTGATTAAAGGATCACATATTTTTGATGCAATGAATTGTGATGACATTGCAGGATTGTATTTCGGTTTAAAAAGGTACATGTAGAGACATTAGAAGGTTGGATGTGGGAAAGCACTTGCAATAAAATGAGAGGAGTAGGGGGTCATGCATTGGTAAGAGCACGTTCCTGCCACTACTGTTGCCCAGGTTCAAATCCTTGATCATGCAATGTGTGGGTGGGTTACCAGCAGGCTTCTGTACTCTGCTTTGAGAAGTTATTCGTGGGTTACCCCAGTTTGTGGTATTTTTTTCCGTAGACAGCTCTAACAAATGATTTTTGTGCATCCCTCTTAAAATAAAAGCTATTATTATTATTTCTATGGCTTGATTATTTTGTAACTGACCAGGTAGGGCCATTGGGGAGGGGGGGGGGGGAAGTGGGGTTTAAATACTTGACAGGGACAACCAGTTACCCACCAGATAAGCTGCTGCCAATCTTACATCTATGTGCTCACAAAAACCAGCGAGGAAGTTAATGATGTATACATTAAATTCTTTTATCTGTCACATCTTCACAAAGGTCACCCACAACCCATGATAGGAACAAAATCTCAAGTTACATTAGTTATAAGCCCTACAGCACTCCCCCAAATGCAATTTTGTGTTCCAGTACGCTAAATTACATTGCAGCTCAAAAGTAGTTTGACAGTCTTGACTTAATCCTCAAAACTAGATTCTCCTGTCTTGAAGGTCGAGATGTTAGAGTCTCTAGAATAAAAAAACAAGGAGTTCTGGGTTATTAATAAACTTGAACTGGTGGGAGAATTAGCAATTCATCTCCCGAAGAAAAAACAATGACAATATGCATGTAGTATTCAGTTGTTTGTACATGTATATGTCCACTCCAAGCAGGCTCTCAATGTTGCAGTATGGTGTCTTGGTTTGTGACAAGGAAATATATCTTACCAAAATTGAAATGTCACCTAAAAATTGTTCTGCAAAGATATACGAGTTCCAACTGTGTTCTACAGTATCTCAGAACAAACTGGTTCCATGACCATGACTATGTAATTTTTGGAGCCACAGAAGTTTAGCACTTAGATAGACACACGATAGACAACTCAAATTCTGAAGTCTGTGCCTTTGCCTACAGCATGAAAGCTGAAACTTCGTTATATGAAAGATGATCTGACACTTGTTTTTGCTCATGTCCATAATATGCATGAATTGACACAAATCAATTCAGAAATAATTCTTCAAAAACCCGTTAAACAACTCCTTAAAGAAACGAAGACTGAAGGGAACCTGCAAAGAAGTGACCGCCAAGGTAATAGTGATGTTTCTTGTTTATAAACATTGACGTCATTCTTAGACATGCGCACTTTTGTGGTTGGCAAAAAGCCGGCTTTGTTTTGGTTTGATGGCTTCCACGTGTGATTCCAAGTACATAAAAGTTCTCGATCCTGTTGCAAGATTGCGATATCATTTGAAATTAAGCTACAACAAAGGTGCAAGCAGCCTTCCCGATCCACATAATTTGAAAGGATGGACAAATCCCAGTTCTTGGCCAGATTTAACATTTGGGGATCTGTACACGTATTTAATCGAAACGCCGGGTATTTACACGAAGGAGAGTCTAAAGGCCTTCAAGTCCCTTGAAACGTATCAGTTTGTCATCAGTGGCCACGTTGAACCATTGTGGTGTCATTCAGTTGGGGACAATATCCCTTACTGCTTCATTAAAGGGAAAGTAATTCCATCCCAGAGAATAAACGATCAGCTGCACAATGCGTGGGTTTGCCTTCATAACAAAGACGCCAGTCTCCACGCGGCACATTGCACATGTATGGCCGGGTAAGAAAGATGTTGCCGCTTTTTTGGTTACTTTCATTACTACGCATACTGTTGATTTGGAAATGGCATCAACTTAGAAATTTCTAGATTTAATATTTTTTGTAATACTCACTGTTCAGTTAATAAAAGGATGTGAATAAAAAGCGAGACAGACAAGGGGCATTTAAGGGGTTTATTTCCTTTCTCTCGATCGCAGGCTTGGAGAGGTTTGTAGTCATGTCGCTGCTATCCTGTTTAAAGTAGAAGTTGCTGTAAAGCTAGGTCTTACCAAGACTTCCAGCACTAGTGAAGCATGCAAGTGGAACAAAACGTTCAGAGAAAAGGTTAGTTCGTTGCTTGTCATACAAAATGTTCTTGTAGGCACTAATAAGTGTGTGTATGGCAATTGCGTTAAGATAATTTATTTTCATTATGCTTAATTATCATCTTTTCCAATGTTTCAATCAGATAAATCCCAGATAAGTTGCTGAATTTACCGACCTTGTTAAGAGGAATAGGAAAGGAGATGTACCTTCAGTCTCTTACACCCCTTCACCACCCCTTCCTGAGCTGTCTGTGTTAAAAAGCCTAAAGGAAGTATGTCCAAGAGCAGCTTTCTTCAGTTTAATCCCCAAACTTGACCTCGAGGAGACTGACAGTGCAATGGAAGATGAAGATGAGAGAAACCTACCTCAGCAATTGACAGCTCTTTACTCAGATGAATATGCTACACTTTCTAAACGTCAGCTAAGGGAAAAATGCAGCCAGCTTGCTAAAGAATTGCAAGTAACTCCAGAGTAATGCAAAGAGTTGGAGAAAGTTACCAGGAATCAGTCAGTCTGCTCCCTATGGTTTGAGTATGGCAAAGGAAGAATCACAGCAAGCAAAGCACATAGTGTTCTAAAGAGGAAAGAGAGTACACCTCCTGACAACTTACTGAAATCAATTATGGGCTACAAAGCCTATGATCTCTGTAAAATTAAACCGATTCGATGGGGTATTGACAATCAGGCCCGACTGAGGTATATAGAAGAGAAAAAAACTAACTCATGATAATTTTGAATGCAGGTTGTCTGGCTTTCTAATAGATCTTGACAGGCCGTATTTGGGAGCATCAGCTGATAAAATTGCAACATGCAAATGCTGCCCCACAAGAGTTGTTGAAATAAAATGCCCTTTTAAACATAAAGGTGTACTACCAATGGAAGCAGCTGAAAGTGATCCTGATTTGTTTCGAGATAGCAAAGGTCACTTGAAAGATACACATGCATACTACACCCAAATAGAACTAGAGGCACATGTGAATAGGATGGAATTGGGAGACTTTTGTGTCTTCACCAACAAAGATTTGCACATTGTGGAGGGAATCCCTTTAAACAAGCATTTCATAGAACACTCCTTTACCAAACTGGACAGTTTCTTTTTAAATGTAATACTTCCAGAGATCCTTACAAGGAATATGGAAATTTCAGAAATGGGAGATGAAAGCAGTGAGCAAGATGAGGAGCATTTGTACTGTATCTGTAACCAGCCAGAATATGGAAAAATGATCGCTTGTGACAATCCAACATGTGATATTGTATGTTTTCACTATGCCTGGGTCCACATCTGCAGGAAACCAAAAGGAAAGTGGTATTGTCCACATTGTAAAAATGAGGAGTAGAAACTTGACCACTCTTCTTACACTCCTTCATGTACTAGTGATCAATTAATTGATCAATTAATATTCAGACTTGCATAGTCATCAGTAAATACTAGTTAATCAATGTTTGATAATTTGGTACCACCTTAAGGCAAAACAACATTTTAATAACTTTATTATCATTAGTGACACATTATTTTTAAGTATAAGAAATGCAAAGAAACAAAGGAAGTCATTGTTAAACAACCTTTATGTCAAAAGACAAGCTTGTCCTACACAACCTGTTTAATCAAAGTTATATACAGTGATTTTTTAAATAATTAGTCTGTCATGCAATGCTTACGGATGCTACAATATCAGAGCTATTCAATCCATTTTGTTAATAAAAGTTACAATGTATTGATGCACCAGGCATCAGAATACATGTACATTTATTTTGTTAACGAAGGTTGTAAATTAGAAACAGCAGTAGAGATCTTAACTATGTTGTCAATATGAGGAACAAGGGAAAGTGGTAATATTCCAGCAAGTATTTTAAAATTCTTGAGACGTTCCATCATTCTTTCAACATGAATTCGCACCCTTGCTAGTCTTCTAGACTCCTCTACATTTTTCATGCTTAATTGTTTGACTCCTTTTGTAAAACTAGGAATAGCAAGTGTGGCTCCCCTGGATGCCAATTCCTAGTCAATTAAGAAGCCCTTGTCAGCAAGAACTTGGTCTCCATACTCCAGGTTTTTAAGAAAACCAGATTTCTGTGTTATTAGTTAGTCAGATGCCCTTCCCCCAAAAGCATTAGAAATGAAAGATACAGCACCAGTGGGGGAGATCGCAACCAGTATCTTAACTGTATTGTGATGCTTATAGTTGGACCATGTTAAAGCTCTTGATGTCAAGTTTCGTGCTCGTTCACAGAAAACTTCAGTGCAGTCTATAACCACTCTACATTTTGTGAAGGAGGGTTTAAAAACGGAAGGTAATGTTCGAATAACTTCCTCTTTAGCTGGCCATCTAACTAAAAAAGACAGTTTTTGTGCCAGTGCAGGCAGGCCAGCATTTAGCAGTTTAGAAACAGCAGATGCATATATGTTAAAGCTGTAAGCCAAATCATGGTTCAGTAAATTAAGTCTGATCTTCATCATTATCAAAAGAAACACATTGGCAGGTGAAAGTTTTTTTGAAACTGGCAACACCTATGAACAAAATGTAACCACTAAAGTAAATAATTCATAGGTGGGAAATCCAGTAGAAAATTTAGTTTTGAAAGATGTATCGCCTTGATTCAGAAACTTATCCCCAAATTGTATTCTTTCCAGTTCAGCTTTAAGGGTTCTGTTTTCTTCCTGGAGTCTTTGAAGTTCTTCATAAAGAGACTTCTTCTCTTTCTGTGCTAGGTGTTTGATGGTTAGATGAGATATTTTTGTTTCACTTTCTTCCTGGATTCTTTCAACCTCTCTATATATAGACTCATTTTTTTCTTTCAGTGCTTGGTATTTCTGGCTTAGATCACCAGGATCATGCATTTCAGTGTCTTCCTTTTCTAAAGAAAAGGACAACAGAAAACGTGAAGAGAATTAAAATCACAAAATCCACTCATAATAAAGAATCATCCCTCAGAAAATTTTTGAAATTATGCTACTGTAAATTTTGAAAGTTAAAAGAATTTTTGTGCATTAATCAGAGATGTAAACAATGCATTTTAACTTGATTGATTGATTGATTGATTCCATGCATTACGTATGAAGACAGATGCTCCGGTTCCTTCTTCACTGGATACTATATTTTTCTCATCCTTAGCTTGGGACCTACGAAGTCTGCTTCCGTGCTTTTTCTTCAAGGATAGTTTAAGAGCCAAGCTGTCGTCACCATAACCCATGGCCAAGTTTGGAATATAATCAGGATCATTTGGTTCATCACTAGTCCTCCCTGATGAAGACGAAGAGCACATTAAGCATTATCATGTACAATTCGATTTTTAAATTAAGTTATACGAGCGCGAATATTACTTCCTAAATTCGATGAACAGCTTGCAAATTCAAGACAGGACACAAAAGAGGAGAATTTATGGTAGAAACAATCACTCCGTATTACTATATGGCTTACACAGATATTAGCTTTGTACCTGACAAGAAGTGAACACTGCAGACTCTTGAGGACTCAGACGGCGCCCAATGCTTCTTGCGAACTGCATTGATCCAAGCTGTCCTTTTCGGTTCACTTTCAGGAGATCTAAAAAAATGTATTCCCGGTGCATTTGTGAACCGATTTGTACAATTTGTTACGCAGCAGCTCACCGGCATTCTTTCCATGAACCCTTTTCTTTGGCAGTGAATTTAGTAAGAAACATAAAGCGACATCGTCTTTTTGCCAACCACAGAAATAAACAATGCCACGTGGCCTAGGCGTGACGTCACGGGAAACATCGCTATGCTATACTTGAATTCTTCAAATAAGACGACCATTTGATCAAATGATTTCGTACTAAGTTAAAATAATTACTCAAATTTGCATATGCCAAGCAAAAGTTGAAACAAGGTAACCTCAAAAAAAAACAGGGTGAATGTTCCAAACAGCCTCACTTTATTTTAAACAGCAAATTGTAATTTACTCTCACTAATGTACTTTAACTTACAAAAATCTAAAAGCAAACTTTAATTAATGGTTAATCTGGCATGCCACTGGCTTCCTGTTTTTCGTTGCAGGTACTTGTCAGTTGCTATTATACATGTACACGTCTTGCACTGGTCTTCCTTAAAAGTCAGTGGAGTGGGAAAGAATTTAAAAGTACACTCTTACCCGTGCTATGTGGTAGGCTCCACAAATCTGAAATTGAAGATTGCTTGCTCGAGGCATTACATTCTATATAAATCAAGGATCAATACTGCTTATTATTGGGGGAAAGGAATCTTCAGTTTTAATTACTGTCAAATGCATGGATGTTTGAGTTGATTGTGAAGAACATCCATATTGTGAATTATCGCAACAGATTATTGATCGTTGATCTTTGAGGAAAGGAATGGCAGGCTGTGTGCATACTTGGTCAAACAGAGCTTGGTGTACTTGCACATTTTTATGGGAGGGTTAGGGTTTTTTGGGAGGCAGCGTGGTCGAGTGGTTAGGACGTAGGGTTTGCATGCGGCTGCTCCGGGTTCAAATCCCGTTCTAACCTCTGGTTAGGATTTGTTTCCGGTTGTCCCGGATTCAACTCTACCACGCTTTGTAAATAGCCAACTGGTTGCCTCCTGCCAGTTGGGGTTCTTAATAACGTTTCTGTTTACTTTGAATTGTTTCTTTCACATTGTTAAAAGTGGGGTGCCTGTAAACTAGCTTGATAGCTAAGTGCACTTCCACTATAAACAAAGCAATTATTTTATTTATTTATTTTTTTTATGGGACATGCTTTTTCCACGCATGGAGAGATCAGTGAAGCACCGAGGTCATTATTTGTCTTGACTCAAAACTGCAAACGACTCAACTCACAAGTTGCAAAACTCAAGTCTTGAGTCGAGTTTTGCGAGTCCCAAGTGACTGTCAACTTGTTCCTTGAGCGGTACTGTAACATCATCATTGTACAGCCATCCAATAGGCTTTTTTTATTATATTAAAATTCAGCTTGAAAGAGACTTTGTGAGGACAAAGACAAAGAAAGTGGATGATTTGCAAATATTTTTCACATTCATTCCAATGTGTTTCTGTTGTTTTTGTCCTCACTGCATCACTATCAGGTGAATATTTCATATTTCGTCATATTAAGTCAAGTTTGAAGAGATGTCTTTATTGATGGTGACTGGGGCATACTCGGAAATAGACCCAAGTGTTCCTTTGCAGGAATCAGGCCTATGACTTTCCAATTACGAGTTTGATACTCTATCACTGAGCTATAGGAGATGCGTGGAAGCTAGGACATTAAACTAGTTCAGGTGGAACTCAGCATTTATATGAGTATCCATGAGTCGTCATCCTTTCATTCACAGGGTTTAGCACATGCAGTGTTTTCATCAGGCTGCGCCCTTGCGATATTCCCACAAGAAAAACAGAAATGGCGCATTAAAAGCCATGCAAATGGGCCCACATGGGTGCACAAGGATGCTATGAGCAAAACAGACTTTTAGGAGTAAGTTAGCAGTTTTGTAATGGTCAAGCGAATACTCCAGCTCTTTGCTTCTTCAACTCAATGAAAACAGTTCATCAAACTATTCAACGCCTTTAATTTTATTGACTTTTGCCTTCGTCAGTCACATGAGAATAGCATAGCTTCAACGTCTTGACTGCCACATTGGATCAGTTAAGTACTTTGTGTAACAGATAATTTAGAGTGGAAATTAGATTCTTCCAAGGATTTAAAAAATTGTAGAAGATCATTGATAAGAAGCAAAGATCAAAAAGCTGTTTTATTGAGGAAAGACCGTGTTTTTCAGAGTGAATGTCAGTCGAAATATGCATGGCTTGCCTACAATGCCTACGAGAAGATCATGACCTGTTTCATCTGTCTTGAGGCAAACAAATCAAATGCATTTACAATATTGTCGAAGACCCACCATTGCAAGAGTACCAATTTGAACATGCCTTGATGAAATGGACAGAGAAATCATGAAGGATTTTTTCCACCCTTGTCATGAAGCGCAAGTATTAAACTTTGTCTCACTTGAGCTCCTGCAGCGCCCCTATTTTTCAGGAAAGGGGCCCCTGGGACTCCCTAAGACAAAATCCTGGGGAGAACACTCCATGTAACATTTCTTTCAGTATGATTGCAAATATGTTCCATTTTGACAAATTAGATTCTCACATTTTGGTGAGATAATTCTGTCATTAAAGTTATAATAATCATCCTCATAAGACATAAGCTCAGAACATAAAAGTCATCAAACTACTCAATATACTAAGTGGTAAAACGAATATCTGAACACAATCTTAATATTGTTCTATTCAGAGGAGACTTTAAAGGTCCTAGCAATACTGAGTGTTCATGCTATCACTACCTTTTGAATCCTTCCAAATCCTTCATTATCATTCTGATCTCCTTTGTTATCTAAGACAAGCTGTCACTGCGTATCTTTATGGTGCATGTTTTTGACATTGTTCTCTGAAGAGGAGATTCCACTCGTGGTAAGCATCAGATGGGTCCTCGAAGACTTCACAGACCTGAAAAGGTGCCCAAGCGATGTCAGTTTGGAATTCTCTTTCATCACTCTTGTTATAACACTCATTTCTTACTGTGAACCTTGTATAGTCTCAAACCTGGAAACATCTATGAACTGTCGATGAACATTGAAATGCCCAAACCATGTCTTGCAAACTCAAGTGCTGTGTCATTTTTCTTAAATTTTTAATTTCCTCTGGATATAAGTTCGAAATACCTAAGACAAGCACCCAGAAATTTGTGTCATCAAAAAACTGTAAAGAAGATGTCCTTAAATTAGCAACCAGCACAAACAGGTAAAATGTAAACTTATGCCTGGCGTGCCGTACATAAGCTGAATAACATCTGGCACTCAAATATGTCGGACGCCCTAAAAAGGAGGATCTTCGTGGCCTCGGACAAGTCTATCCTCACTTACGGATGCGAAGCCTGGACATTAACGGTTCGGGATGAGTCAAGACTTGACGGTTGCTGCACGCATGCTTAGGCAAGTGCTCAACGTCACCTGGCAAGACCAGATTCCCAATGAGGTGCTTTACGAAGGCCTTCCACTGCTTTCAACAAAGATTCGAAACGAGACGACTGTGGCTAGCGGGACACTGCATCTGTCACGATGATGTTGTGGCGCACAGTCTGGTCCTCTGGTAACCCCAACAGGGCGGAGCTTCTCGGGGCGGACAGCGGAGCACCTTCATCGACACCTTGAAGTGTGACACTGGCCTGCAGTCAACAAGCGAGATTCAAACACTCATGCTGGATAGGTCGTTGTGGCAAGCCACCATTTGTGGTTCCCGAGGAGACTCTACTTGATGATGATGATGATGAAACTTAATACTGGTTCAAACTAAATGTCTGCAACAACAGTACAGTACTTTGTGTGTTCAAATCAATTTACATATATTTGCTTTGGCTCACTTGCTTCCAAAATGGAAACCAGTCACATTACTGTGCATTGCTAAGTTCAGGCATCTATTTCCATGTCTTACATCGAAATAGTTGCTCAACTGGGCAGACATCTATTATGAGGTGGTATTTGGTAAGCTGCCAGATGCTTTTACAGGTCTTTCTCTTCCAAACTGACACGTTTTGATGCTCCACCCACCATTAGCCAGAGGGCGCTTTGCTGTGGTTCTGTGGTGTGTAAAAAGTTCTTTCTCCATTAAGTTTGCAAATTCTGTTGAGATGACCTGAGGGCCATCATGTGATCTTAGGCTCTCCAGTAGGCCATATCTTGGAAATGTTTCTTAAGAGGCTTTAGATGATCTTTGGTGTGGTTGTGGATCTATGGACATCAACTTCATAGTACCCAGAGTAGCAGTCTACTATCCCATTAAGTTCAGTCGGTAGGTGTGTTGACCTTAGATTGTCAGGTGGGTTGGGACAGCCAGTCAGCTGGCACCCATAACAGACCTTGCAATGCTTTTCTGCATCCCTTTCATCCTTTTATCCTTTTCCATTCCTGGTGAGCAGACCTTACTGCATTATTTCTCATAATACTCTGGGTCTAAGCTTCTTTGGGATGACAGTTCTTGTCCCTTTCAGCATCTGTTGTCCAATGCAGAGCTCCCCGCCACACAGAAAGGTATTTTGTGTAGCCCACTTGCTCCCATGGTCTTCCATTAATACATTCTCTAACAGCACCGAGTATTTGATCAAAGCAAATGCTTCCTCTACTTGTTGAGTCATCATGACACCAGGGTCGTGGTCTCTTCTACAATTCGTACAAATTCCACTGGTTGTGTGCAACTTCTGGTTTCATTGTTGACTTCTATTTATTTATTTATTTATTTATTTATTGCATATATGGATTAAAGAATAGAAAAAAGAAAGAAGATTACAATAAACGTATGGGTCAAAGGATAATCTGCAAAGGCATCCTAGACGTGTATCCTACAGTTTATATAAAACCAGATCACCTAGAAAATAACTTATAAAGCAAATGTATAAGATACAAAAAATGTAGCAAGGACATCATTATGAACCTTAATGCTAATATCAAGACTCCATAAAAAATCTCGTAGCTGTTGCCTTAAATTCACATTTGTAGAACTACGAATATCCATTGGCAGTTGGTTCCAAGTATCAGATATTCTGTGAAAGAAACTATATTTCAAGGCATTCGTTCAAGCATACTTCTTTCTTAAACCTATGTTTTCCCTATATCTAAAGGATTAATTTTACAATTAAGTGCAAATAACAAGTAACGATTGACAACGTCAACATTCAGCAGATTATCATCAACTGCAGATCTGGAGTAAATTAATCATAAAAACCTCTTAAACAACTCCACCTTGGAAATGAAGCCTTTGGACCTTGTGTCTTCATTACTTACAGTCTCAAGAGTTCTTTTGGTTGTGGACTTCATAGGGTGGAAGGACCAGAATATCTTAGGATTATCCTGAAAGTTTTCAGATAGAGACTGAGAATATTGCTAATAACTTGAATTAATAAGCTTCTTTGTCCTCTTTCTAAGCTCCTTGAATTTTAAATGTAAATCCTTTGATCTAGTAATTCTCAAGTGTCTCCAATGTTTTTTCTTTTTACTAATTAAATTCATAATTGTATTGCTAATCCATGGAGGCCTGGAGTGTTGTTTGTGGCATGCGTTGATCGATGGCAGAGAACACAATATTTTGGAACGTTTCAAGCCTTGAATTAATGGAGGAATCTGACTTTAAAGTCTCATTCAGACCCACAAAATCAGCCCTTTTATAACAATAAACTTTCCATTGACCATCGTGACGCCTTGTTCTCTTTGCATGTAACTTGATGAGAGCGTGGTGATCCAAAGCAAGGGCATATGGTCGTTTTGCTACAAAACCATGAGAACCAGGATTACGTACGTCGCCAATCACATGAAGGCTCTTCTGAGTAAGAAAAAAAGTCGTCCAACATATTACAGAACTCCACAGTTTCAGAATGTAACAGCAAAGGGCAGCCATGGTTCCAATCCATGTTGGGAAAATTGAAATCCAGTTACAACTAGGCTTGTTAAACCAGAACAGAACGAAGTGAAGGAGAAAAACATGCCTCCTTTGTCAGTTGTTAGCATTTTCATCATTGATAATCAACACAAAAAGTGCTTAAGTGGTAATAATGCTGGTAGTAATAAGCAACACTTGGTTCAAGAAAGAAAAATTCATCTCACTGCATCTAATTTTGGAAAAGTGCATAATGTCTTAAAAGTCTCATCCATTCATCATGGTAAACAGAGTGACAATGTAGTAAGATTTTTCTGTGTAAGGCAGATGCAAAAACAGTTGCATCAGAATTGTGTTGTTTATGACTGTGGTCTTGTGATGGATCCCTCCCACCCCTATCTTGGTACTAGCCTAAATGGGGATCTAACCTCTGCCTATCCACTTGGGTTGATTGAGCTGACTGGGCTGATATCTTGAGAAACTCATACATTTTCTGGAGTTGCGATACTTCTTTATCCAGAATGCTTTTCGCCCAGCCACGGGAAACCAAAGAAGAGTCTAGTGATGGCGAGTAGAGGCCACCAAGAGGTGTCTCAAAGGCGGTAGATTGCTCTGATACCTTTGCAGCTGGTGCTGGCATGCTCTGTGCCAGCAGTGGTGATTTAACAGCTGCACCTGCAGCAGATAGTGAGCCAACTTCAGCTTGCTGTGTTTAGAATAAAACAACGGGTATCTTATGTAGATTTTACTAAATGCCACTGTAAAATTAGACTATTTTATCAGGTATAACAACAAAAGGAGATGGACATAAGGGGAGGTCACCAGTGGAATCCAACTTTGTAGCTTTTGCTTTCATTTTGAATAACAAAGGCTGATTCTATACCGGTCCTAGATTAGAGCTTGTTGTGTACACATTACTATTTTATGCCATTAGCTGCCTTTTTTGTTTTCCACTTCTGCTAGTTATTGCTGAATAGTCATCTCTGTTTCAAGAATTTCTGGTTTGTACTTTGTCGTTCACGAGCAAGCACAAAATACTCATTCTCGCTCCCAGATCCCCTCAATGATGCAGACAAAAGACGTAACATTTTAGTCTGATTTACTTTATGTTTTCGGGTAACCATTAGTCGGAGAACTAGTTAGAATCGTTTTGACTGCTGCAACCAGATCCTCCAACATGAAGTGTCCCTATGAAGTCTAAGCCTTTGCTACCTATTTCGTTATTCCAGTGTCAATATTTTTTTTACTGTATTGGGCTACCTGTTGTTTGGTAAATCAGAATCGCATCTCTGTATGAACTGGTTGGGGGTCAGGGACTGGGCTGAATGTATTGACCAATCAACATTGTAAAAACACACTATCCTCCCAGCATACAGCATCTCCAACCCCCCCCCCCCCCTCTCCATTTTCCAAGTAAAGAGAACCATGAGAGAGAAAATGAGCCTTATTTTAATCATCATTCCTTCCTTTTTCGTACTGCTACTGACAACGTTCATAAAACACATCCTAACAGAAACCTCTTCAACTTTTTGTTCAGGGGCCCCTCGTTTGATCTTGCTGAGACGCTTACGGCAGCAGGAGCAGACACCTGTAAATATGCGTGCATGAATAGTGAGGTTTGATACTTTAAGTTTTTTTTTTAATCATTAAGAAGCTCACCTGATCCAACGGAAATAAATAAGCCAGTATTGTTCAGGACCGTTTTGAGCATAGTTTACTAAGCCGCTTCTTTGCTGGTGGCCGGACAGGAGAGATGGGATGGCACAATGCGTTGAGCTGCATTTCCAGCCAATACCAAGTGTCTCCCAATTGTCTCCCATTGGCGAGGACATATCTTGAGTTGATTCATGTTTTTCGGGTGTGGAAAGAGATGTGCTCTTGCGATTATTATGCCGACTTCATTCAGAACATCTGTGAAGGAAAATGTAGATTTGTGCTAATCAATATCACGTGTGCAGTTGAGCAGTGACATGAGTTGGACTGACTTTGCTTTATCTTTGCTGCTGAAACCACATTGCCCAACAGCAATCTCTTGAAACGAACATGTTTCACTGTTTATAGTGCAAAAACATGATTTGTGCGCATCTAAAATAAGATTTACTCTCTTCCCTGAGTGTGGGAACGGATCCATTTGTTTGGTTGATGTCCTAGTGCAACCTGAAATAACTCTGGTGGACTAACAACATACAATTCATAAAGTTTGATGAAGCAACACAATAATGCAGATGCTGGTACGCATTTTGCTGATATATGCAAATGAACCGTTCACGAGTATTATCCTGTATTTCCTTAATACCTCTCAATAGGCTAAATATGAGCTTAGGTTATGTTTTCGACAGTGGCTGCCCTTCTCTTAACACCAGGTACACCCTGCGAGGATTGCAGAGCATCCAGCATTTGACTTGCTGTTTCCACATCATGACCTTCATTCAGATGAACTCTAATGTGGGCCTTGATTGTCAATAGGACAGCTGGTTATACAAGAAAATTAATTTGCTATACCTCAAGTGTTTTGGTTTCCCTTGCACTTATTTTTAGACAGAGACAATCGTTAAAGGGTTACTCTACCCCTCCAAACAATTTTTGCTCAAAAGGTAGTGTTAACACCATAAATACGGAAAAACTATAAAATTTATGAAAACAAAAAGTAGAAAAGTCTGAAAATCGCTGAGAAACAGCAAAAATATTCCTTATTGGAGGACCAGAAGTGAAAACGACATTTCTGAAAACATGTGATTGATGACGTAGAAAGAAGAACCCTTTCTCGAGTGTCTTGTTTACTTCACTTTAAAAAATGTGCAATGGAGTCTGAGGATTCGCGAAATTGTTCTTCTTCTGATAATAGTAGTGATTAAAGTGCCGAAGGACCTTCATTTATTGATTGTGAAGGAGCACAGCCATACTTATTTGAGCCGTACGACAGTGATGCAAGCTCGGGTACAGGTCTTCAAATGATTCTGAACAACGACAATACGAACGACTACAAAATACAGACTGGTGAGCGATCAATTTCAATTTGCAATGTGTAGCAAATGCTGTTGTATTCCAAACTTAGGACGGTGTAATTGTTGATTGTGTCAATAAACCAAAACCAGAAATAAAGCTTTCTTGTGACAGAGAAATGGTATTTGTCCCATTTTAAAATACATTTTTAGATGACGCGATGGGAGCAGTCCGAACCAATTGAGACCGATTAACAGAATTCCTCAAGTGAAAGTTTATTTCGCACTATATGAGAAAGTTTGCTTTGACTAATTGTATCTATACCTTAGGTGTACTTGTGGAAATTGCCAACGTCTTCAACGTGTAGAAGAGTGCATCTGTTGCTCCGAAATTGGCTGTATGGTCGCCAAAAACAACAAAGCAGTCGAACACGAAGGGCTGACCGAGCCGCTTGTTTGCATTATGCAACACCCAGGTTTTAATTCTGTCTGCTTGAACCACTGGGTACTGCAGACGGCTTGGTACCAGTACAAACAGCAGTACCATAACTCTTATAACGGCCCAGAACATAAGCAAAACCTTCACATAGCTTACAGGCAGCTGGCAAGGTGGTGCTGGGGGATTTTGAAACGTGAGGTTAGAGTTGTCCTTCCATCTTGTGCTGTTTGCTGTATTCGAGCACACTTCCCTCCTCCAGGCATTGAAGAAGCAGGGTTCTTGTTAAGAGCCGGTAACCGGTTATTTTTACCGGCTGTTCAAGTAAATGTTACCGGCTGTTTCACTGAAATATTAACCGAAATTATCCAACGAATGTTCGTCTGTTCAAAGGTGAAATTACATTGCGTTTATGGGAAAATATTGCGTTCCCCCTCCAACTAATCCTGTGAAGATATCTGGCACATGTTATCGCTTCGAAAATATACCATTTATTAAAGCAATCCAGCTTGATTTTGCCAACTCATCCTTCGAAACGATGTCCGCCATGTTTCCCTCCCATTCCTCCCGCGGCCAGGGGAAACCCCACATAACCATTAAAAACGTTTTACAACATGGCATCCACGCGTGGAAAACGCCAGAAAGGTCTTTCGGAGTTTAGTTTTCAACCGAAGCGTCAGAAAAGCGGTGGTGAGTGAAAATCAATGAAATAGTATAACCTTCTTTCCTTTTGCTGAGTATTAAATTAATTTAGCAGCCGCTGGCACGGGACAGCGATCGTTACGAACGTCAAGTTAAGACTTGAGCTCGCTAGCCCGTGCAGGGGCAGGTAACAAAGTTACCTCCTATTTTTGGTTTTTTACCTCCTGTGCAAAAACTTAACAAGAACTCTGAGAAGACTTTTCTTTTTAAGGATTTCGCTTTGCAGACAAGTAAAACATGAAAAAAAAACCTCATTTAAGCATTTTTTTTTAAATGTTAAATGTACAGCATTCACAATCTGGTATTCAAACATTCGTAACAATTGTCAAGTTGTTACCTCGTGCTTTTACACGCCTGGGTTAATTCCTAAATGAAATATATAAAATGATTAAATCTACTTTGTGTTTGCACCGGTTTACTAAGTGTAAAAGTGCCAGATGTTCCACGCAGATAGCAAGTCAATCAGACAATCGGCGAGAATTGTATCACTTTAAATCGTGATTTCATTGTGCTGACTGCAGTATTCTTGTCAGGGCGAATGAACGTGGAGCAGCAGATCTTGCCAAAACACTGCTCTCCTGTCCCTGGAGAATCCTCATGACCATTTCCTTGAGATGGGCAACATATTCTGTGCAAAAGGATAATGAAGCAATGTAACAACAGATGTGTTACAGATACATGTATACAGTATAAGACAAGTGGAATAAGCTCAGGGGTCATAATTGTCTTCAGGGCAAGTCCATTTAGTCTATAATCGTTTTGTAGAGAGAAATTAAACTTACTGTAGGTGCATTTGACTAAAACCTTTTTGACCATGTGTTCTCCTTGTACTTTGGAAAGGCAATGTTCACTCGTTCAGAACCATCTTTTAGTGTGGCGTTTTCTCGATTGCTGTTCTCATTAAAGTGCAGGATTGCTATCTGCAACCTAACTCAGTTAATTCTTCAATTAGGTCAATGCATACGTTATTGCTATGGTTGTCTTTCATGGCCTTGTATTGTAAATTACAAAGGTATTATCATTCAGTTTGTATTTACGTAACGTTGGTACAGCTCGTTCAAAGGTCTTGTGTATACAAATCTTTGAGCATTGCAGGATCTCTTTACTTGTCTATTGACGCCTAATGCTAACTGTATTGTTCTATTGTGTACCATCTGCTTGTCATCCCGTGATAGGAAAATGCAAGACGTTTTGGAGCAAAATGATTTTGCACGAAATGGAATGCCTCCAGAGATGAGGTGGCGTGTTGTCCTGACGTCCTTTATAAGAGAAATCTTCGTCAGAAGTTCGGTCAGTTTCTCAAAAGGTGGTGTGCCTGCAAAATAAAAGAAATTCAACTGCATTTACTCACTCAAGACAGATAATTGATACTGCAGTGTAATATTTATACGTACCTGGCTTAAGCCACTTTTTTTTTCTTTCCCAGCCGTGCAACCTGCCATGAAGACAGTTTGGGAACAGTGGATTTTTGTGTCCTGTAAGTTTGTTCATTATGTGGTTGGTGATAGACAACCACTTTGCTTCCTTTAGGTCAGGGTCATCATCCTCACAAGATGCAGCACACCAATACATGTGGTTAATGACACTCTTCTTCCACTTTTGAAGAACAGGGCAGTCTTTCTTCTAGGCAAGGGCATCAATCTTTTTTTTATACCTGGAATAATAATTACGACATGCAGTGTGATTATTGAAGTCACTTGTTAATGCTTCCTTCACATCAACATGCACGTGTACATGCATATAGAGCTGTACATAAACATGCCAGCCATCCAACCGGTGCTTCACTGCAGGCCATCTCTCTCCTTTCGGATCTGTACATGCCTGTCAGTTACCAGAGTGTTTACAGACTGCCCCTCATCCATTAGGTGTTTGATACATCGTTCGAGTCCCTCCTTTTTCATGGCTGCTGAATTTTTCACCTCGTTACTCTGTTGAGTGCAGAACGAGAAAAATGTGTCCTAGCTCACATTACAATTAGGATCGGCATAAAATTGTGAATTTGAATTACTAGGCGAGAGTAGCTGATATTGTTCTGCACTAGTAAAGTTCATTATTTACAAACCTGCACCAATTGGGAATCTACGATTTTGGTCTGCTTGAGATCCATGAGGGAGCAAGACCCATACTTAGCTGAATGGCCAGGGCTGTCACAGCGACCATCTTCGCCGACTAATAACTCTCTCCCTTCGGATTTTATTTCATTTAGCAGGGTAGCTTGCGGCTGCCTGTATGTTCTCTCCACTGTGGGATGTAGATATGATCTCTGGTGGTGCATAAATGTTGAGTAGGCAATGGTAGGAACTCTCATATGCTGCATAATTGTTACGAATTTCGTTGGGTTCCTGCCGCCAAAGAGAATTGCAGAGGACATCACGATGTTCCCCACAGGGATATCTCCAACTGAGGGTTGTGAATCCCAAAATTTCCTGAGTGCAAGACAAGCATTTTTGTTCCAGTGTTATCTTCGTTGCAGCTCGTGTTGAACTGAATTGCAGACAGGGCAAAATTGAAATAAAGAAAGAAGTGATGATTCTGCAACCAAAAACAGGTTTTGTTGATGAGCAGGGGCATTCTTAGGAGATTTCCTATAAAACGAAAAACAAGACCGTTAGGAGGTTTTTTTTAGCAATCATGTCTCTCTTTCACAAATGTGTTTTTGTCAAACTCACTCGTATTTTAGATCGTCAAAGTCGTCAAAAGCGGGATCCTCTTCCACTTCATCATCTCGGTCAGGGACGTACGATGGATCGTCATTGGTTTCCATCTCTTCCTCTGGATCTGATTCCTGGTCCTCGCTTTGGCAGGGAGTGGAAGTGGTGAAAAACTCTCTCTGTAGACTACACTGAATGCCTTGAGTCCTTTTTCCAATGGCGGTTTGACTACATGTACGAATAAGACAAAGAAAACTATTATTTCAATCGATATTCATTCTTGACCATTCGTCTCAGGCGAAACTTCCCTTTGCTTCTATGTTTGCTCCGAAATTGTACAGACACGTTTTCCTTTGAGGACTGGATCTGTGTAGAGGCCTCCTTTACTTTGGGTTCACTCTTTTCCTCAGTTGCTTCTGCATCTTCTTTCTGTTTCCTGGAAGTCGAACTTTCCTTTCCTACACTTTCGATGATCTTTTAAAATATATCAAAAGCAACAAACAAGTAAGTGCGTATAACTAGTATTTTCAGTTATGATATCGCCTGTACCATAAAAGTGTTTCTAAGCTTACCTGTGCAGCTTCTCGTTTTCTGTATGCCCCTCGAGGTGGATTGCTTTCTACCTCTGAAGTATCAAATGTGTCGTTGTCGCTGTCACCATCTCGTCTTGATTTTTTAGTTTGAGGAGGACCAATTTTAAAAATTGTTGGAACGGCATCGACTTTAATTGAATTCTTCATCTTCAAACCTAAAGACTTACCGATAACAGTTTGTGCCTCAAAGCAATCTTCAGTGAAATGAGCACTGCAAAGTCTACTTGAATTCGTATCAGAATAAAAGTCAGACCGTGTGTTTTTGGCAGCATTCGTCCACAGTCTTGCAAAGTGGGGGTCTTCTGGCCATTGATGGAGACTCGCTCCCGTTTTTACGGGTGTTAGAACATCCACCAGCTATACAGTGATGCGGCATAGATGTCGTCACAAAAAAGCAAAGAGAAAATTTCGAATCAGGGTATTGGGAAAGCGCAATGACCCCTATATATGAAGCAATCTTAAGAGAATTTACCAGAAGAGGTTTGCGAGGTTCTCCTTTCTATGTCATTTCCGCTTTTTGGCCATAGTGCTTCATTTCAAATCTCGGGCGAGATGCTTTGTTAATTTATGGGGAAGAAAGAAAGAATCAAACTCTTTTGATGGTTAATATGTTTCAAGTAGGCATTAAGCCTACTTTTTGTACTCTGGAATAGAGTATCCCTTTAATTGCCTGGTCATGCAATAGGAGGTACTGTACTTTGGTTTGTTCACTCCCCGTCGCTGTTCAGCAAATACACTGCTTGCTACAAAAGATCCAAATTGCACTAGAGTGTTTTCCGGCCTGGCCAAGTTTATCTCGGCTCTTTTATTTATGAATGCTAGGGTGAGAATGATTTCTTGATGTCATTCAGTGATTTCACAGTCACAGGAAAACAGACCTATATTCACATCTGCTCGCAGTCGCCATTCTCCAAGCTACAAGATCTCAAGAGCAGAAATTACACATTGAACGGCCTCTCCTTTTGACGAGAAGTTTAATTTCATTAAAACAGAATCATATTTAAAGAATCTTGTCAGTTTTTGCCTTCAAATAAGCTTAGATTAATGGGTAAAACTAGCGTGACTTGAACCTAAGAGTCAATCAGCAGTTGGCAGGGGCAAAATAACCTCAAAATAATCAATCTAGTTTTGGAGCGTTCGCAAAAAACTCACACTAATTTTCAGAAAATGTTCAAATACTATTTCTCCCCCATGTAGAAAATTTGATTTTGATTTTAGTGGTAAATTGTTGCATTTATAAGTATTATGCAAATTATGTATCAGAATTTTGCTCGTTCGCTGATATTTTGCTCGTAAAATTTAACAATGATAATAATAATAATAATAATAATAATAATAACAATAATAATAATAATAATGTGTCTATTATTCAAAAGATAAAATTACATATCTTATGTTACATTAAAATATGATAATAATAGTGGGCTATTTACATCAGTGTGCCTCTAAATAACAATATATACAGTACTGTGCCAAAGTAACAATAGTGAATTTCGTCGAATTTCGTGCTTTGTTCTCAACGAAATTTCGCCAAAATTTTGTCGAACTTTTGCTTTGGAGACATGCGAAATTTCCTGTAGGTTGAGCGAAATTTCGAAAGGTCTAATGAAATTTCACCGAAATTTTGCTCCGGAGAAGTGCGAAATTTCGTTTTGCTTTGGCGAAATTTCGGAAAGTCTAACGAAATTTCGCCGAATCTTCGCTCTGGAGGTGTGCGAAATTTCGAAAGGAGAGACGAAAATCTCGTTCAAAATGCGTACGAAATTTCGAAAGGTGAGACAAATCTTTTTTCAAAATGTGTAAGAAATTTCGTTTTGCCAGAGAGAGCTACAGTAAGTTTCGACGTTGGTAGTGTGATGGTTGCCCTGATCTTGGCCTACAGATGTAGGTCTTGAACATAAATACGCATGTATCATATCATATTTCGCAGTTTTCGAATTGTCGTTAACTGTGAATAGTTCGTAGTTATGAGAACATGGAACGACCTGCAACCACCTCAAAAGATTCAACAACCACTCACAAACAATCGAATGCCTCTTTAAACAAGCGAGATGACAATACATCACGCATATGAAATACGTGACCTGAATAAAACCTCCAGCTCCCCCTAGAATCTTATTGTCAACCACGAGAAACATCGGCGTAAAATAATAATGTTGTCGAGGTGGTTGTTCAATTTTTTGAGGTGGTTGTAAGTCATTCCATGTTTTAGTAACTACAGCGAACAGTTTATTTTGGTAATATTGTCTGAACACAAAAGATCGCAGTTTTTTTTTTTTCAACGATATTTCTCGAGTCCTATTGTTTGAGCGAGAATGATATTTCGCTGCAATCTGCGTAAGTTCGAGCGAAATTTCGCGGCACTCCGGAGATATTATTTTTTCCACAAGGTCTTCGGAAGGCTTTGGAAATACACATCTCGCAAGTGACTTGCGGACGCGTTCGAAACAAAAGAATTTTTCTTTGAAGTAAAAAATAACTAAACGTGAGCAGCGCGCCATAGAAACTTTGATAAACAATTATATGGCTAAAGAAAGAGCATTTTACTGTTTGAATGAACAATTTGTGTCAAATATAACCGGATATATGATTTTTTCCGCAAGGTCTTCGGAACGCTTTGGAAATAAACATCTCGCAAGTGACTTGCCGACGCGTGCGAAACAAAGAATTTTTCCTTGAAGTAGAAAATAACTAAACGTGAGCAGCGCGCCATAGAAACTTTGATAAAAAATTATATGGCTAAAGAAAGAGCATTTTACTGTTTGAATGAACAATTTGTGTTAAATATAACCGGAGATATGATTTTTTTCCACAAGGTCTTCGGAACGCTTTGGAAATTAATTAATTGTCAAATTGAAGTGTGGTTCACTAATAAAAATTTGTTATCTGTAAATGCGAGACCAAACTGCAGGAAAAATAAACAATTAATACTCAGCAATGACACCCGCTTATTTTACAATAATTCCTTTTTATTAAAATCGCGGGAAAAGGACTGCATGACTATCGATGTCTTTCAACACGGACTGCCATCAGTGAACTGTTTTTTTTTTTTTTCCTCAGTTTGCATTCTGCATTTTGTGACCCTCGTGTAATGACCACAAATGGCGAACGAAATTTTGTCTCCAAACGAGATTTTCGTTCGAAATTTCGCTCACAGAAACAAAGTGTTGGAAATTTCGTTTGAAATTTCCCACCCACTTGCGAAATTTCGAACGAAATTTCGCTCCCACTAACGAAATTTCCAACGAATTTTGCCACCTTCAGCGAATTTGCCACGTAAAATTTCGCACATGTGCATGAAATTTCGTTAATGGTGAAACAATAGAGGCCAGCGAAATTTCGCCGAAAATTCGTTCTCCTCGAAATTTCGCAGATTTACGTAGAATTTCGTAGAACTTCATCGAAATTCGCTATCATTACTTTTGCACAGTACTGTAAATAAAAATAATTGCAAAAATCCAATGTGAAAAGTACACTATTTACAAAGCTACATTATACTTAAGGACAATTCTGTTAAAGAATGTATTATTAAAACGTTCCGTGTTAATGGCGGGCATTGCGGGAGATTTATTCCTTAAATTGTATCTTGTATAGTCTTGGTCTCGGGGAAATTCGCTCTAAGAGGGTGGTTCGGGATACTAGAAACCTTCCTACAGATTCTGTGATCTTGCACTTTAAGTAATTCACCTATCTCTAATTTCTTGGATGTGTATCTACGTTTAAAACATCGGTCTAAAAACTGCTGGGCTGTAGTTAGCTCTGATTCAGAGGACCCATACACAGATAAAGCATAATTAATATTAGGTAGAACTATGGATGAGAATAAATGGTCTACCTCTACTTGGCTACAACCTTCTTTTCACAGGCATCTGATGACATATAAGCATTTGTTAGCTTTACATAACTTTTCTTTAAGGTGAGTGCGCCATGTATCAAAAATCATCGTTAGTTAAACCCTATGTTTTTTTTAAATGCAAAGTGGAGAATGACATCATTGTAACAAGGCGTAACAGTCATATTTTTGTTCCTTTTATTTGGGTTTTATGACTTTGGTGTGACGTAACACATACATCAGTCACAGACCATGTATGGTTATCAACTTGTAGCACTTTATTTATAGACAGAGAGCACTTTTGCCTCATTTTCCAATAACTGTGACGTTTGAAAGTTGAAGAAGAAAAAGAAATTTTGCTTTATTTGCTTTTTCGTTCTCACTAATATTTGGTTCTGTGGGCTTTACAGGTAAGAATTGCTTCTATTCTCTTACTCATGCTTAGCATGATGTTATCTATCACGGCTACTGGAATACTATCAAAAGCTGTAAACACACGCTGTTTTAATTCCTTGAAACATTGCTTTGTAATATTAAGAGCATTGCTTCTTCCTCTAAAAAGTGTTTCACAAGGTGAAATACATTTTCTATACAGTCCACATCAGGTGAGCGTGCAGGGATCCTTAAAAGTTCAGCTTCTATAGCTTCAAGAGCTTTTCAGCAGGCTTGCTTTATTGTAAGGGATCGTTGTCCATTACAAACAATCTTCTTCCATTCGTTTTCGGCCCTGTTTGTGCAAGTTAAAATGACTGCGTATGAAAAGGACAAAAAATTTCCCACTCACTTTTTTTCGTAAGAACCTTTCAATATCACTCCCTTACCATAAGCGGTAGCAACAAGGACATGCAAGCTCCTGCCACCTGCTTACTTCTTGGAAGCCTTTGAAGTAAACTTAAGGCCTTCTCCCTTTCGTCGCCATACAGGAGATTTATTGCAGGAGGCACTGCTCTGTGGGTTATATTTACTGATGAAAGAGACTCCATCAAGAAAAAATGCATCATTTGTCCAGAAATCTGGATTTTGTCTCACCTTGCGTTTCGTTTCTATAGCAAATTGTAACCACACCTTTTGATTGTTTTTGCTCAACAGCCCCTTTTTTCTCGCTTGAAGTAGCTATGGCCTTCGTCGTTCTGATAACACGAAATTGTCCTTCTACTTGCTACTTCAAGAGACAGCACACTCTTTTCTACCACCTTTTTCACGGTTATGTGAACATTTGTGATTTGCATGTCTCTCAATGTGCGCAGTAGCTTTCGCACCATGTGATCACTTACTTTTCTTGGTCTCCCCCTCCAACAAGTTAGCTTAGTTGATGAATTTTCAGTAACATTGTTCACTCTCGCCAGCATATTCTGGCAGTGGAAGATTTAGAAATCTCACATTCATTTGCTATGTCATGAGAACACGCATGTCCATACTTCCCTGAAAACAATTCCATTGCTCTCTGCATGGCTGCGATGACTTTCAATTGTATTAACAAACGCAGCATAAAAATATGCGGCACTGAGTAAAAATTCACTGTAAGTAAGTGTAACTGAATTTTTTTCTGCGAACTAAACACACAGGTCACAGATAGAAAAAGAATGCATTTAAAAGTCACGTTTTTGACGCCCTCCTGGAAAAAATAGAACAGTGAATTTACCCGAAACACATCCACTTCATTAGTTGTAGACTTATAAATTGGTTTCAGACAATCCTGCCCAAAAATAATGGGACAATTTGCTTCATTTATCTCAAACTTTCTCTATTCCCCCTCCCCCTCGCAATGCTGTTACGCTGCTGTGTTTATGCACAGTCCAAAGGATCCCAGTTGCTGTATCTACATTGCGAGGGGGAGGCGGGATTCTGCAAATGACAATGAGAGCTTGATTAAGGTTATGGAGACTGGTTATTGATGTGTAGAGTAAAAATGTGCACTGCCTGAGCCATTTTGTGTTCTGTCCCGTAACTTTTTGGCCAGGATTGTAGGCAGGTACCATTCCTAGCCTTAAAATAATTGATTTCTGGTTAACCCAAGTTATTACTACGACTCACCAATGCGAAAACTGATTACGTTACTCATTAACACAAAGAGAGACAGCTTTAGATTTTTCAATAATATATCACTTTAATCTATAGTCAAAACTTCAAATTTATGACCCCTTTCCTTCACTTTTTGTTTGTCGGCATTATGACTTGTGGTACTTCAGGGTCACATGTTCATAAGTTTGTTTTTACATTTCACAGATGATTAGATTTTGAATTAGAAACACTGTTTTGATTGGCCACTCTACCTCACTGTGTAAATAGTTCACCCTGCATTCAAAAGAGATATGTTTTGTTTCTGAGGAAACACAACAAAAAGAGAAAGTGATTCGTTTCCAGAATGATAAGGGCAGGAGAAAATACAAAATACTGTAGTGTGGATCTCTCGGTCTGTGATTGATTTGACTTCTTGAGAAATATTTTACAATGTAATAACTTGAAGGATACCTATTCATGCACTAAAATAGATAAAGGCATGTTATCTGAGCTATTGCAGAGATGTACCAAGGGATGACAGAACAGCGTGACCTTGTTTGTTTTTCAAACTGATTGTCAGATGTCAATTTTATTCATTGACCATTATTTTGTTAATTATGAGCTCTTTTTTTGGCAGAGCAAGGGTCTTTCATTTGCAAAATCACGGTCACATAACAACTGAGAGTGATTTTCCAGCTGTGTAAATGACCTTTTGATATAGACTGATATAAATTTGAAAAAAGGTGGGCCGACGTTTTTCAAATTTACCCAAATTCAATCCATTTCAATCCTCTCCAGTTTTGTCCATCCATGTCCCTTCTTGGCTTCCCTGTGTTTTGTTAGAGTTCTTCTATAGTTTTGAACAGTTATTTTGATATTTTAGTTAATTCTATGACCATTCGATCAGTGCTGAAATTGCCTAAAATTGCGTGACCCAGCCTCTTTAAAGAGAAGGACAGATTACTTGTCTATTTCCACAATACTTCTCATTTTACTTTCAAATACATACCCCTGCATAACATTCCAATTCTGTTTTCTGTGAAAGTTCTATTACATGTGTTACATGTGAACCATGGCAATTGCTAGCTTTAGAATCACTGGTTTCTTGTTAACCCAATTTCGTTTCTGAGAAAACGAAACAACAGCATTCTTTTTATAAATTGTACCAGGTATTCCTGATTTCTGTACGGAATTTAATTTTCATTTTGCATTTACCTGTTCATCCATGCTTTTGGAAAGGTGCTACATACGTGTTGCTTAGAGATTTAAATGCATACCTGAGGTAGCTCCTATACTTGTGTTCACGAGCAAGTAATCTCCTAGTAATATGATGAAATGTGGATGACCTTGGTACATTGTTAACCAAATATCTTCCAGCAAGTTTCCTCCTTTTACTGCTTTTACAAAATAGACGTCTTGGCCTTTTCTTTTTAGTTCTGGTTGGTTGTGGATGACGTCTGTGTCGATGCACATGCAAATCACAACTAAAGTAAATGCACTTTTGCATATCAAGACACATATTTCTCCTTTGGAATCAAGTCTTTATTATCATTGAGAATCAAATTTAACTTTACGGCCTTTCAAACTACATCACAATTATTTTCTAAAGAGCTGATCACAGTCTCCACCGACAATATCAAACTCGAACAGAACTATATACACAAAATGGCAATGAACACGATCAGTTTCGTTCAGTTCGACCCATTTCGAAGCTGACACTCTGTCTTTTAGTGTGGGTCTACCGTGAAAAGCATTTGCCTCTCTTTGTATGTATTTTGATCGCCCCAAGAAGAAATTGATTAAGGGTGCGTTCCTTTCAGGGAATCCAAAACAGATTTTTGATTTAAAAAGCGGATTTTGTGTTTTGGCAAATCCAAATCTGGATTTTGAATCTAATGAGTCCTTTCTAGGAAAAGATTCTCTGGATTTGTGATCTGCTCCGTCCCTGTGGCATTGGTTTTGAACCTAAGCTCATTGATCAGCGGCTTTTCATAAATTAAACAGTCATGTTGAGTCTTACATTTTCTTAAGACTTTAAAGTGCATAATGCATGTATTATCAGGCAAACAATCGTTTTAATAGTGAAATGTTTCTTGGCGCTAGACGAAGTAAAGTTATGTTCCTCACAACGTTCGTGTGGGTGCTTCATCATAAAACCGATACATCACAAAAACTACAACTGGTTTGATTCTCAATACAACCTAAATATCAGCAGACAAGATCTCACAGACCTCCTTAACATCGCTACAAAGGATCAACTTTTTCAGTTCGAAGGAACACTCTATGAACAGTTCGATAGTGTTGCCATAGGATCCCCCCTAGGGCCTCTGATTGCTAACGTGTTTGTGCTCTATTGAAGAACAATTAGATCTCAATGGAAAAATGCCTGAATTCTATTGCCGGTATATGGACGACACCTTAACAATTATGCCGGGT
>NC_090877.1:29617770-29622770 GCF_036669935.1 Montipora foliosa | reverse complement strand
AAGTCTTTATTAGTCTTCGGGTAGTGTTTTGGTGAGGCAAATAGACCTTTTTGAAGTGACATTGTCTGAAAATGTAAATTAAACAATCGATTCCATAATTTTTGTTAGGTTAATGAATTTTTGTTAGGTTAGGTGCAACAAAGTCAGAAATGGCGAGTTTAATTTAAATTTTGATTGACATCACTCCAAAATGTCTCTTTTGCCAATGCTATTTTTGGAGGCTGCATCTTCCTTTAATATTATTGATGTTTTCTGTCTTCATGAAAATCTGGGTTGAGTTTTGGGCCCCAGAGAGAGTAAAATGATGGCTCAAAATTAAATGGATTCACAATAAGAATGTTTTACATTAATGCCTTTACTCTCCTTCTTGATGTTATCCTTCTTCTTCTTTGTAAGGGTGAATGGCTTTGAGTCTGTCGAATCTGAGTCTGGGTAGCATGAATATTAATATTTTTACGTAAATATACATATGTAAAATAAATTTTTTTCCCTTGACTTGCTTTATTACACCTTCCTGCATGTGCTTCAATAGTGTTAAAACATAATGGGTTACCTGCATGACAGTCATTGAGGGAAAACGACAAGTCCAATGGCTCTAAGTTCCCTCCTTAATGAAGTATACCATAGGTGAGATTTCACAAAGGTTTCCCAACATTCGGTAATCAAAAGCAGAAACTATTATTATGTTAAACAGTAATGGTGCTGTTTAATACTGGACTGTAAATGGCTTTGTCTAAAGCAACATAATTTGGGCAGGGATGATGGTTAAACATCACTATTACATGTCGTGATCAATTACATGTAGGTACTTTATTAACTGGACAAGAAAATCTGATCAATGTTGATCAATACAAGATTCAACAATAAAATAAAGGATCATGGGTGGATGAAAGGGATAAAATGGTACCAATTGTAACACTTACCACACAGGAGCAACTTGGCTTAAAAAATATTGGCATCTTTCCCTTTACCCCATAAACCATTGACAATTTGATTGAGTCTCTTTGATTCTGTCCACTTCCACTACAGAATATTTCTCCTCGTTTTCAACAAACACCCATGCAAACTTTTCATCATTTCCTGTAGGGTAAAAATTAATTAGCATCATCAACACAGAAAATTCTAAGGGCGAAGTCCCAAAGGCAATGTTCTACATATAGTTGCACATGGTAGTCAGCGTACGTTGAAGGCAATGCACAAAAACTGTCATTGATTGATGACAATTCTCTTGCTTAGTAGCACTTAAGAAACTTATGAATGAAGGGGTAGTTTCTAAAGAAACTGTGGTGTTGCGGTCGGTGGGGAAGTAGTATACAAGTTTTATCAACGGAGTTGATAATGTAAATTGGCCACCGTTACAGAGATTCTAGAAGCTGACGTTTCGAGCATTAGCCCTTCGTCAGAGCGAATCCTCCTTTAAGAAACTGAAAGCATTTAGAAAAAGTGGGCTGAATGTTGGAACCCATTAGAACCCACAAATGACCAGCTCCCAACATCAGTGACTTCATAGCTCAGTGGGTTAGAGCGTCACACCCACATCATGAGGTCACGGCTTCAAATACTGTTGAAGTCCTGAATTTTTCAGGCTTCTCTACAACAATTTCAACAAAATTGCTTTCACAACTGCGAGGATCTAGCTACACTTGATTTCATATCTGCAGTTCATTCAAGTGCGCGCGCTATGTACTAAAATGAACAATGATAGGGCAGATGGCCATTGCTATAGATTTGCTTGGATTTAACGATCTTGGATGTTCGGGGACCCCTACTTTTCGTTTCAGAAACAGATTTTATTTACAATTATCTCCACATTGTCCAAAAATAAAAAAAAAAAATCAATGTGGGAAGTTAAAAAAATTTTCAAGATTTCTGTCCTCGGGAAATGGAATCCTGCAATCTTGCGGCTGCAAAACGCGTGAAACTATGGTCGCTAAATGCGAACTTGTTCTCTAAGGAACCTCCACAGTTAACTAAATTCAATTGATGGGTCCACTTAAACAAAGTTTGGTAGAGAACATTTGACTTCAAAGATGTAATTACAATATTTTTGGGCTTACAGACGCTGTGGCTTTATTCGCTAAAAAAAACCGGATTTTTTCAGATTTAGGGTGTTCTTCCGGGCAAGTTCTCTCCAAAACGAAATCGGTGAGCCCCCTTTTTTTTACATTCTGACATCACTAACTCATCATCTTTCAATGGTGAAATTTGCAGAAAAAAATCAATGTTAGAAAATTTTCGTGCGAACGTCCTTAAGACTAAGACATTAAAGTAGTACCTGCCCATACCTTCTTGTCGAGCGTGCTAAAGCCAAACATTAACAATATCATCCCTGTGGTCAAATGGTATCTTGGTGACGAAGATTTTCTTGCGAAAATTTGCACCCAGTACCCAGTTTAGGTCTCGTGTCGTCAGCCAGCACACTTCCCGGATCCATTGCCACAGCAAACACCATCTGTATATTTCCAACTAACAGCGCGCATTATCCACTCCGGCTGGCTACCATAGATACCACCTGGGAATCCCGGATGTTGGTGAAGGGATGAGTAGAATACCTCGTCAGGCGAGGAAGTGTCATTAAGCCAGGACAAAAAATCAATCGCTACTTTATCATAAAGAACATAATTCGCTGCTTCTCGTGTGAGTGCTACAAAATTGGACCCTTTCTTGATGCGAATTCCCCATGGTGGAGGACGCTTCGTAAAGATCGTCTTCGCCATGAGTTACTCGCATGAAACTGGCCTCCTTCCACCTTTTCAGCTCTATGGGAATACATATATCGATGCCAATTATTGATTGGAACACTTGTAGCACTTTATTTATAGACAAAGAGAGCACTTTTTTTGCCCTCATTTTCCACTAACTGTGACGTTTTGAAAGTTGAAGAAGAAAAGAATTTTGCTTTATGGTGCTTTTTCGTTCTCACTTATTTTGGTTCCTGTGGGGCTTTAACAGGTAATAAGTGCTTTTGTTCTATTCTCTTACGCATGCTTAGCAATGATGTTATCTATCACGGCTACTGGAATACTATCAAAAGCTTGTAAACACACGCTGTTTTAATTCCTTGAAACCATTGCTTTGTAATATTAATAGCATTGCCTTCTTCCTCTAAAAAGTGTTTTCCCAAGGTGAAATACATTTTCTATACAGGTCCATCATCAGGTGAGCGTTGCAGGGAGCCTTAAAAGTTCAGCTTCATATAGCTTCAAGAGCTTTTCAGCATGCTTGCTTTAATTTGAAGGATTGTTTTCCATGACAAACAATCTTCTTCCATTCGTTTGCGGCCCTGTTTTGTGCAAGTTTAAATGACTGCGTATGAAAAGGGCAAAAATTTCCCACCTCACTTTTTTCCGTAAGAAACTTTCATTCACTCACTCCCTTACATCGCGGTAGCAACAAGGAACATGCAAGCTCCTGCCACCTGCTTACTTCTTGGCCCCCTTTGAAGTAAACTTAATGCCTTCTCTCCCTTTCGGGTCGCCATACAGGAGATTATTGCAGGAAGCACTGCTCTGTTGGGATTATATTATACGGATGAAAGAAGACTCCATCAAGAAAAAATTTGCATCCTCATTTGTCCAGAAATCTGGATGTTGTCTCATCAACCTTGCATTTCGTTTCTAATGCAAATTGTAACCACAAAGACCTTTTGATTGTTTTTCGCTCAAACAGCCCCTTTTTTCCTCGGCTATTAATAGCTATGGGGGCCTTCGTCGTTCTGATCACTTGAAATTGGTCCTTCGACTTGCTACTTCAAGAGAACAGGCAAGCCACTCTTTTCCCTACCACCTTTTTTCACGGTTATGTGAACATTTCGGATTTGCATGTCCTCTCAATGTGCGCAGTAGCTTTAGCACACACATGTGATCACTTACTTTTCTTTGGTCCCCCCCCCATCCTACAAATTAGCTTAGTTGATGACTTTTCAGTAACAATTGTTCCGACTCTCGCCAGCATAATTTCTGGCAGTGGAAAGATTTAGAAATCTCACATTCATTTGCTATGTCATGAGAACACGCATTTTCCATACCTTTTCCTTGAAAAAGCAATTCCATTGCTCTCTGCACGGACTGTTGTTGGGCCATGCATCTTTCAATTGTATTAACAAACGCAGCAATAAAAACTATGCCGCACTGAGTAAAAATTCACTGTAATTAAGTGTAACTGAATGTTTTTTCTGCGAACTAAACACAACAGGTCACAGATGGAAAAAGAAATGCATTTAAAAAGTAAAGTTTTGTTGAAGGACGCCCTCCTGTGAAAAATAGAACAGTGAATTTACCCTAAACACATCCACTTCATTTAGTTGTAGACTTATAAATTGGTTTTCATCAGACAATCCTGCCCAAAAATAATGGGACAATTTGCTTGTCATTTATGCGTCAAACTTTCCTCTATTCCCTCTTTCCCTCCCCCTCCCCCCGCCTGCGCAATGCTGTTGACTCTGGTGTGTTTATGCACAGTTCCCAAAGGATCCCAGTTGCTGTATCTACATTGCGAGGGGGAGGCGGGATCTGTCTGTCAAATGACAATGAGAGCTTGATTAAGGTTTATGGAGACTGGTTATTGATGGGTGTAGAGTAAAAATGGTGCACTGCCTGAGCCATTTTGGGTTGTTATGTCCCGTAACTTTTTGGCCAGGATTGTAGGCAGGTACCATTCGATCCTAGCCTTAAAATAATTGTTTCTGGTTAACCCAAGTTATTACTACGACTCCCAATGCAAAAACTGATTACGTTACTCATTAACACAAAGAGAGACAGCTTTAGATTTTTCAATAATATATCGCTTTAATCTATAGTCAAAACTTCAAATTTATGACCCCTTTCCTTCACTTTTTGTTTGTCGGCATTATGACTTTGTGGTACTTCAGGGTCACATGTTCATAAGTTTGTTTTTACATTTCACAGATGATTAGATTTTGATTAGAAACACTGTTTTGATTGCCCACTCTACCTCACTGTGTAAATAGTTCACCCTGCATTCAAAAGAGATATGTTTTG
>NC_090877.1:29597770-29602770 GCF_036669935.1 Montipora foliosa | reverse complement strand
CCTTCTGCAGAGAAGAATGGGGAGCTTCCCCCGGAAACTTTTGAAAATCAGGGTGCCTTGATTAATGAACTTTAGTTCCGTGTATTTTTGCACCCCTAACTGATTTTGTTGACCGCCACTGTACACTTATTAACAAGGATTAGTGTTCAAACTTTGTAAAATTAGTTGCTTTCAAAGTTTTACAAAAATGGTACAGTATGCTTTTACATTTGCATGAGTACAATACTTATTACATCGACTTCTTGTACCTCCAATTGAAGTGCAAAATATAACTGAACTGTAATACAATACCATTTCAAATTAGTTGTGTAAGTTAAAGATAAACACTTTAACACTCGATCAGTTTGCAGCCTCAAATCGTTTTAATTCTACTCAGAGTCACTGAAATCACTTTCCATTGCACTGTCCCTGTCACTGTCATCACAACCTGGATCATCTACAAAGTGCGGAAGACCTAATTTAATGAGGGCCTGTTCTTCTTCTTGCTGCTCTTGCTCTTCCCGATTATCTTCTTCTGTAGATTCAGTCTGGATGGATGCGCTGGTGGTCTCGATCAGTGTAGGTTCTTTCTATGAGGTCCCGAGAGCTTCTCTTGCAGCAGACTTTCCTTTGCTCAACTTGTAGCGTCTTCTAGAAAGCCATTTCTCAGTGGTCATCTTAACAAGGGTGTCACATTCATGGGAATTGACTTCTGGGCTATTCATTGCAATGTTTAGAAGACAAGCTAGCATATCATTACTCATCCTACTTCTCAGCCTTGTCTTGATTAACTTGACTTGACTTGACTGGCTCCCCTTTCAGGCCATGCGTTGCTGATAGGCATTGTCAGTGCTATCTCAACAATTTGCATAAGAAGAGGAAGAAGAGAAATGAAAGACAACCTTTGTTTCATCAACTGGCACATGCACCACTCTGCTGGCATGATGGTCTTACCCTCTTTCACATCAGATGGAAGGGTCATTTCTTTCATATGAAACTTCAACGTGTTCCACTCAGCCAGTAGTCGATCTTGTTGGTCAGGGAAATAGTGCTTGGCGAGTACTTTGATAGAATCTACCCCATAAGATGGCAGTTCTGAAACATTTGAGGGAATAAGAGTAGGATCAAATATTGAAAGAGCACCAAGAAGAGGGAGTGTGTTTTGAAACCTCAGAACAATATTTTCTTTCAGAGCAGAGATATACTTGAGTAGCAAATTTCGCATGTATGCAAGCTGGTGTTCAGAGGGAGAGAACTGCAACAGCGCCATTTTTCCTTCCTTGACATCGTGACTAAATTCCTTAACAGGTGACTCACTGGTTGTTACTTCATCTAGAGCGGCCTTAGCCCTAACTACTTCTGGTTTCAGATGACTGAAATTGACTGTAGAATGCTGAAATGATTTTGACAAGTTGTCAAGATGGGGAAGCACGTGCTTCAGAACATACAAGCAAGACAGAAAACGGACATTGTTCATTTGCACCAGGAGGCCCTGGCACGTGGGATCATCATCCTTCAGCTTGAGAAGAATTTGGATAATTGCAGGAAAGCTCTCCCAAGCAGACTGAACGGCGCTGTTAAATGACAGCCAGCGTGTTTGGCATGCCTTTTTCAGCTTCTTAGCTATTTTCCTCTTGGAATTCCTATTTTTCAGAGTTATGTCATTCATGTGAAGTTGCACTTTCAAAAAAATTGATGTTTTCTTGTTAGAATTGTCAAGCAATCGCCAGAGGGTGTTAAGTGTGTTTTGCACCTGCTTTATTGTAGAAAGATCATTCAAAGTGTCTGTACATGCTAGAGCTAGCTTGTGACAAACACAATGAACAGATATTAAGGACTGGATTCTTTTGTCAGCTTTCAATCTGGTAGCTACACCTGACCTTTCTCCAACCATAACACTCGCACCATCTGATACAAAGCTCTTAAACCACTTAAAATTGAGACTGTGTTTCTCGATGACTTTAAAAAGGACACCTGTGATGGTTTCAGAATCTGCTTTGTTGGAGTTGGCAAGAACATTTCCAGACATAAGAATTTCACTTCAACCTTTTCGCTACTCCTACTATAATACTGAATAAAGCCAAGCATTTGTTCCAAATTTGCAATGTCAGTCATGTCATCAACCATTATCCCAAATGGCCCAGTTACAGCTGCAATTACTTCATTTTGAATCATTTCCCCGAGGAGAAGCAGCATATCCCGTTGGGAACCCACTGATTTGTGGTTAAAACCACTCATGTCACAACCCAGCTTCTCAACCAACTGCAACAGACTTTTTGCCTTTACATTTGCTATCTCTTGCTTGGCCAACCAATTAAGGCAATAGAAAACCCTTTCATACACGCCAACTTGAACTTCGGCATTGTGGTCAAGCTCTTTCTGAAAAACAGACAACCTGTTCATAAGAATGGCAGTTATGGCGTCTCTGTGCCTCTTTGTTGCAATGTGTTCCTCGAGACACTCCTTCTTCAACCTTGTACTTGGTTCTGCTGAAAAAACGTCCTTCTTGTTTTGGGGATTCTTGGAATCAAACTTCTTGCAGATCAGACAGTATTGGCCCTCTCCTTCTATGTAAACAAGCCACCACATCTGCACTTTAGGGCTATAAGCCAAATCCTTCTTGAAGATAAGGTTGTGGTTAAACATCTGTTTCTTTTTAGCTGTCTTAATGCGAGCTCTTTCTTCTTGTGACACATCCAAACAGTTGCGCTTCTTGCAGAGTACATAATGATGAATTTTCTTTTTTCGCTGTTCTTCAGTGAAACTATCGGTGACATCACTAACTGATTGTTCACATACAGTATCTGGATAACGAAAATTAAAGGTTGTGTTACTCTTTGTTCACTTGGGTTGAATGTAGTGCAACGAAACTTCATTGAAACCTTGAAAAAGAAATGTATAGCTTATACCTGAAATGTTTTCCTTACAACCCATGGTGACTTGTGACCCGAGCGACTCGCTAGACACACGAAGGTGGGAATTTTCCCTTGAAGTTGCTGCAGCATTCGATACAGACACATGGAAACCTTCCATGTCTGTTGCATCTAACAAAATCAATGAGTATTTGTGTCAATTTTTACTGTTTATTCTTTACACCATAATACCAGTGAAGTTTACTAAAAGAATTCATTTACAACAACCAGCTTAAAATTACCAAAGTAAAAAGTTAAAATTTTACAATATAATATATCAATACAAAAAAGGTAACGATCACATTTGCTTTCTTAATGAAAGAGAGCTACAGATGAATCAACAGAATAACGAAATATTGCCATAAAGCGGCTTCCGTTGATATATTTCCTTTTACATACATGAAGTATTATCATAACAACGTCAGCGGTCTTGTTTCCTTTCTACTTCGATTCAATGCAATTCGCAGTTTCGTTTGTCTGAATTTCGAAACACTTGCGCTGTTGAAGGCTTTTTTCGTTATGACTTCTTTCAATGTTTTCTTGAAAATACATTTGGTGCAGTCAATGAGTAACATTTCACGAGAAAGACTGCCTTCTCATTTAACACGTGGATGCCGCTACAGATACTGTGGTCATTTCAGCCTCGGCATATTGTTTTATCGTCACTTTCAGAACAGTGAACTGCAACAACACGTAATATTCGTTAACTCTTATTCCTAAAATTATTGTTACCTGTTTCTCTTCGAGACTTCTCCGCACTTGACAGAAAAGACAACAACATTTGCTGCCTCCGCTTCATGTTGCAACTTTCATGTGAGAACAAATCTGCTGCTGCGCCGATACATGCACGTTCAAATGAGAGTCCGTGAACACGAGCAGACTTTCCTGCTAAAAAAAGCTCTCGCTTCGAATATCATCAGTCCGCATTCATTTATTTCCTCGAAAAAATCAGATTATGATTTGGTGAAACAGAATTGTGTAGTTAGTAAAATTTGGAATACAAAAAGTACCCGACGCAAATGCTTGCAGTAGCCGGTGACTTGGGCCGGGCGCCGGCTAAATTTGAAAACCCAGTACCAAGATTCTGTAATTATATTGAATCCCTGTTCTTATCCACAAGGTAATATACTACATGTTTTGTGGAACCGCAGCAAGATTGTGACACAAAATTTTTAAGCTAACATACTTTTTTAAAAAAGGAATGATTGTCATCGCTACCTCTAAAAGGAAAAAAAATAACTTTTCATGTAGTCATTAGTAGTAACCTGTATGTTTGTTCTGTTAACCTGAGCAGTGTTTGAGCTTGAAAATGGATCCGGTTCTTGTTGGGAAATCAGAGAAAAGTGTATTAAAGACTGTTTTCTATCGCAATCAGAACATTAAAATATTGTAATCTCATATTATATTCTGCTATCTTTCAACGAAAGGATAGGTTTGCAGCGACCTTTTAATCTATAAAGAAAGTATTACTGACAGAACATGTTGCATAGCTAACTACAGATTTTCAGACATTAAATAATAAAGAACCTTCTAAGGTAACCTGAAAAGTTTGGGGTAGGTTCTTGTGCTTTTACTGTGCAATAAATCCAAGTCAAACAAAGCTTATTTACTTTAGGTGTACATGTGGAAATTGCCAAATACTAAACAGAAATGAGGAATGTACCTGCTGTTCAGAGTTTCCTCAAATCTGCGACAAAAACAAGGAGGCAGTAGAGATGGGGGAGGTTGCTGAGGCCCCAGTTTGTATAACTCAGCATCCAGGTTTCCAAGCTGTTTGTCTCAACAGATGGGTGCTGCAGACAGCCTGGTACCAATATAAGCAGCAACATTCTCAATCATATGAAGGTCCCCAACATAAACTTAATAGGCACGTAGCCTATCGTCAACTTGTCAGATGGTGCTGGGGTGTTCTTGGCAAGGAAATGAGAGTCCCTTTGCCATCATGTGCAGTTTGTTGCATTAGAGCACACTTTCCCCCTCGAGGACTTGAAGATGACTTCCAGTTTTAGGGTTATCATTTTCCAGATGAATAACAAACAGAACGTTCATTTGGTAACACAAAAATGATACACCCTTTGTGCTGAGACTGTATTTTTTCAATTTGATTTT
>NC_090877.1:29572770-29577770 GCF_036669935.1 Montipora foliosa | reverse complement strand
CGATGGTCTTAACTCTCCCCAAGTCTGCGGCCCTGCACCCAGACGAAAAGGTCACAGTGAAAAAGGCTAGATCCTGTGCGAAGATATAATGATTTGGTAGGGATAAGCTAGTGTCCTGCAGCAAAATGTGAAGATGGCAAATTAGCTTATGAAACTTGTCAAAGAACAACGAGCTCCCCTGCTTTGATACAGTCCGGGCCTGGGCTTGTTCTTGTTGAATCGATTGCAGGTATGCCTTAACAGAGTGAGGTACGGCAGGGTTGCCCTGGAAAGTATGATCGTCCCAATTTCCAGTCCCGCCTCAAAGCTTGCCAATAAGGGAATCGAGAGAGCCAGCTGAGAATCTGGTAGGACAACTGCAAGGATGTCTACCCAGTTCACCTACCAAAGGGCATTGATCTACATGGACTAGGGTCCTTCCCTTAACATCCTTCCAAACCAGAAAATGCAAAATGTTGTGCGGAGACACAGAGTGTACTGTCTTAGGACAGGTGGGCATGGACCCTAGAAATAGTTGGAGTTCCAACTCGAGCTGGGACTTCTGTTTCTTGTAGGCACGGTAAGATGTGACTTTGTTCATTTCCTCAATTTGTGAGTGAATAGATTCGATAGCAAGCCTGGGGTTCTCTGGGGCGTGGGTTTTGGTGAGGGGGGTTAGCGTGTTTATACCCACACTGCTGACAAAAATGAAAACAGTTATTGTGGGAATACAACTACTGAAAGCACTTTACAGCTAGATGCCATTGCGGGGAACGCCCTGTTGAGATGAAAGTAAACAAGATGACCTAACCGAAGTGCTAAGGGCAAGGAAAGACGAAATACTTAAAATAAAAAATAAAGAAAAACCATAAGCAAAGGAGAAGAAAATATTTATTTACTCATACATGGGAGTGAATATTTAATGAATATTAAGTTCCTGTCTGCAGGTGGTATTGTATAGGTAAATTATTACGTAAACATAGTTGCGCGGTAGCAAGTAAAAAGTTCTATAGCCTAAACGCCCATAAATCTCAGGGAAGAGGCACCAACGAGACGCCTGTTGACTGCCTTCTTTGATACAAGTGGCCACCAGAAACAGTGTGGATGAACATCGGGAATGATGATGGTTACTCTCAGCTCATACGAGGCTAGAAAACATAAGAGAGGACCCACTAACATCAAAGGAGGGAAGACGTACACATTATGCTCTGGTGAGATTTGTTGGGCAAAGATATTTACTCCGGAAGAGTTCTTGGTGGGCCAGGGAGTCTAATGGGGGAGGGAAGCCCATCACACCCCCACAGGACAATGGAGTTGAGGGCCATAAGGTCCAATGTATAAGGACTCCAACGGGTCTCCACTTGGTTCTAAGCCACAGGAGCCAACATACAGTCATTTTGGGAGAGAGCTGTTGAGGGAGCATCCGCCAAATTCCCCAGTGAAGGCACATAGAAAAGGGACAGAGCCATGTTAAACTTCAGGGCTATCTCGTAGATGGATTTAATAACCTCTGAAACCTCTTTACCTTTGGTACCCTGGTTACACCATGCTTGAACAACCACCAGGTATACTACTTGAGCGTCCATTCTGCAATCTTTTAGCGAGCACCCCAAAGCTATCAGAGCGTTATGAAGAGATAGGGCATTCCTGATTACAATGGGCTTTCCATGATCCTCACGGCTTCAGTAGTCACAGAAGTGATGAGACTTTCCTGCCTTCAAACCATAAAAAGGGTGCACAGTACACAATGGCATTCATCGAACCAGGGAAAGTGACCCTCCCAAGAATCCAGGACACGGCAGTACATGATTTCCTTTCAGAGCTCCCCTAAAACCCGGACAAGCTGTGAAGGAGTCTTCGAACCTGCCCCAAACGTGCGCTAGCAAGCTCTGGTGTATAGCCTGGTAGCAGGAACCTTTTTCATCATGATTTAATGCATTAAGGATTCCTTTTTGCATTTATTATATTTACAACGTATATTACACAGGCATCATTGTTTTTGTAGCTGAGCCTATTTAAGTTCTGAAAGTCTGTTAAATGTCACTTTATACATTTCATCTACTTGATCAATGATCGAGGTATAGACCAAAATATGGTTCAATGCATGCGGGATATTATTAAGTTGCTTTCTATCTTCTGTCATTTCAATAATGGTTAGAAGATCCAGTGCAAAATATTTGGTATGCTGTTACTTTCCTCCTCAGCCATAGTCAGAGGTATACCATAGTAAACACAAATGCGGTCATCTTTCTCGGGATAAAGGGAGGCTGTCTTTGATTTGAATTCCTCGGCTACCTCTAGAATAGTCTCCATTTTCAAGGAAAGCATGGTACCCATGGCCCTTGGAGCATCTTTTAAGGTTACTTCCTACCTTCAGATGCCAAAAAAATTGGGGTTTTTTTTTATTTGACAAAATTGAAGTCAGTCATTTTATCTAGCGTTTACAAAAGGAAAATGTTAAAAATATCAAAAAGCGGCCGAGTTATTTAGAAAAAACGTATTTTCAAATAAAGTTAATAAACTACAAAGGTGTCATAATCTTGTCAACGGGCGAGACCCCTTGGGGAAATTTTCGCGGCAAAAGCTCATCACTCATATTCATGTTATTTGCATATTTTTATTTACATCACGTACTTGACAAAATTCCCATGTGGAAGCTCGTCACGCTAATTACTCTTATCGAAAAATCAAAAGCAGAAAATAGTCCTTGGGTAAAGAAAAGAAAAAAAAACCGTCCCAAAGACGGAAGAAATATCTTCATTTTTGCAAAGAAAGATCTAATCTAAATTTTTTGCTTCTGATAAAACCTAAATTTGTCCTACATAAGGTTAAACGAGGTTCTAATGAATAAGCACATAAATAAAAAGGCAAGCAATCGTATGATATTGTCATTCCAGGAAAGGAACATCTGTTTGGGAATAACAAAATTATTGTTCACTGCTTCAACTTGTAAGACCTTGAAAAAAGTCTGTACAGTCAAGAAAAATGGAGGTGGGACAACTTTTAAGTGTGTCTTAACCATCACACTTGCTTCTGCAGTGAGATAAAGTGAGATAGTGTCTTTTCATGATCAGTTCAGTTAAAGAGATTTGGCTAAAAGTTATTTTGTAATAAACTATCACATATGTACTTCATTGATCAGTTTTGTCAGTTATTAATATTCATAAGTAACTGGGACTACAGAAATGTCTGTACAATTAGGATCTTAATAATAAACATCTGACAGTTGTGTCCTCATTACAATGACTTAGGTCTACTGGCAATGATTCCTGTCAACACTTGCTGGTAATCCTGAGAAATCCCATCAAGAACCTCCCAATTTAAGGTGACTAAAGGGAATGTCTTTGGAGACATCTCTCTGGCACATATGCCATCTTTACCACCATTGTAGTATGCCAAGGCAATCTCCTCCAATTGACAGGCATTTTTAAGGTCATCTAACACAGGGGTGAAGGATGACCGTGAACAAAGGTGCGGAATGAGGCATTCCCTTGCCGATGAAAAGAAATGTGTTGGTTTCCAGCAATCGAAGAGCAGCTTTGGCATACTTTTACCAAGGCGATGCTCCCCACATACAACAGGGATAGGACAGTGATGCCCCTCTTTTAAGATTGCTTCATAATGAAGGCCTATTGCGAAAACAAAGAGAAAAAAAGAATATCTGTGTTAGCTTATATTGTTGAGATGCAAAGGGGTTCCTTGCCGACATCTTCAACTTGGAAATTGCCCGATTACAGTCATAAGAAGTCTTAGGAGAACAGAAATGTCTTTAATCATTCCGGTTAAGGTGCAAGTGAAAATGTGTCAATGAAATCCATATTCCATTTAGTAGGACGTGTATTAGTTGATAGCTGAGAGACACTGTAATGGAAGGTTTTGATAACTCTAGCTAGGCCAGTTTAGTTAATTCATCTTTGAACTTGTGTTTCTTTTAGGTACCACAAGGCTCTTTACAAGCTATGATTTCAGTGGATTTGTACAGAGGATGCAGCTTTGTTGTGTTTAGGGTTAGGGGTCTTTATGTTTGTTTTAGCTTTATTTGTTATTATTGTTTTCTGAATCAATACCAGGGGCAGTTGTGGTAACACCTGCTTAGTATCAGTTTCATTTCTTACCTATTGTCAAACCTGCAGCGACACAATTGTCGTGGATAGTCTGCTTTAGTGATAAGATGGGGTGATTGAGGCTCGACTTGTCGAACAGTAACATGACCTCTGGTGCTGTCAATTTCTCGAAGAGGAGTTCAGGTAGAAATACATATTCGCATTTGTTTTCTTGTAGGATATTACCCTCATTGTCCACCTGAGTGTCCCCAATCACCAAGACCCCATGTCCCCCTCCTCCTGTCATCCAAGTGGGAGAGCAGCTCGATATGTTTCACTCCTGTTTTCCTTGATACAAGTTCTGGAGAAACAGAAAGTAAGGTGAAGACCAGTGTGGGTTGCTATGTGGTCCTCACGTGAACTGGAAGTTAAGTAAGTGTTCATTAAGTATTACATACAGGCTATTTTTAATACTGTGTGAGGTAATTTAAGAGTTCTTGGTGGGTCAGGGAGTGTTGACACATTGCAACAATTTTAAGAGAGCTTCTCACTAAAAGAAGATTGACAGGACATTGATGTATTGGCATGATAATATATAACATTCATTGATTGTCCTTGTCAATAGTTTTGGATTTTTCCCTCTGCAATAAAAGTAGATGATTTGGAACATGATGGGTTATTTGCTTGATCCATCTCTTCTTATTGCAACCAGCCATCAGCCTGGTAATAGTTTTTAAAAATTATATGACTATTGTGCATACTTGTCCTTGTCGATGATTGAGCATTAGAATTGATAAAGAAAAACTGCCTCTCTCAAACTACTTTGGATTTCCCTTTGAATCTGTCCCCATAACATCCATAGGTCTCTCCTTTATCCCAAATTCTGGGTCACCCATCTGCAGAGATTAAGACAAAAATGACATTACTTGTACATCAAATGTTTTAAATTTCATCTTCAGTTTTTTTTTTTCCACTTTT
>NC_090877.1:29562770-29567770 GCF_036669935.1 Montipora foliosa | reverse complement strand
CAGATCGGCTAAAACTGATGCGCAGTTCTTTAAACTTAGTTTCGTTTAATTGAAACTTGTTCTGGGCGACTTGCTTTGCAACCTCATCAACCTCATCATTAAAATAATTCTCTAGCATGTGCATTTTCAACTTCTTTTAAAATGATGTTAAAGATAACTGCTTAAAGTCGTTCTCCAAATTGTTCCAAATGTTGACTGCTCTGGAGAGGAAATGTCACTGGCCGGACTTTGTCTTACTTGGAGGAATATCAAGGGATTCTCTGTTTCTAGTGTTGTGATGGTGAAAAGACTTGCACTTTCGGAAAGACTCACACAAGTATGTCATGGCGTGTGGACATGACATGGCTGGCTCGGCAAACATTTACCAAATATTCTAGTTTTCTATCATGTAATTTGCTGTATTAGCAAGTGGTTCATTCTTTTATTAATCTTCGTTTTCAAGAAATGGAAAGAACACAAAAACATCAATCAAAGGGTGCAGCCGCTCTAGATTCTGAACAGGATTCATCGCAGCCAGATAGCTCCGAAAGAGATTACGTAACTCTAGCCACCGTTCCAATCTCGACCCCAAAGCTCTTTTGTGCATGACTGCCAGGAAGAGAAGATCTCTGGGGAATCCTGATACCAACTACACTTGTGATTGGTTTGCAACTGGAACAAGGCATGAAATATGCATGAAAATTGAACTTACAGTGCGGGAAGCATTACGGGAGGCACCATTGGCGAGGAAATGGAGGAAGAAGAAAATAGTGGCACTGCCATGAGCGAAATTTCGAAAAAGCGATGTAAAGCGTCGCCTAAAACGTGTCATTGCTGTAATTCTACTTTAGAAAAGATCTTCGACAGCATAGACTTGTTTGGGAAAACAGCAAAAAAAGAGAATCTTGTTAAAAAATTAAAGGATATAGGAAAAATCGAGGTACAGGAGGAGGACGTAAATATTCTTCCAACGAAAGTGTGCAGAAAGTGTTTCAGAAAGATTGCAAGACCAGCAAAGGACATGCATGCTTTCAGAGACGTATGCCTGAAATCGAAACAGATACAGGAGATACACATAAACGCTCGACAAAAGCGTGTTCGTATTCGCCAGCACAACACAACCCGGAGAAAAAAATAAGACAGTGTGACTCGTCAGAGTTTACTGTGGGGCACTTTAATAACACACCAGCCGATACGGAAAATAGGAGATCCGTGGGCTTGTGAGTACGAACCTCTCTGTTTCCATCTGAGGAGCAAACTCCTCAGAGAGAGATCCTACCTTTCCCTGCTCTTGAGAAAGCTACCACTACATCCACCAGAGAAAAGCCGCAGGCCTCCGAGATATTAAAAGATGCTGGTTTACGAAATACGGAGGTTTGTGTTATCATGGCTCTACCTGTTAGTTTTACTCCCTTTACCGTTGTACAAACAGCAAATAATTTTGAGTTTTTAAAGAACGGTAATGCATAAGTAAAACATATTTAAAGTTTCAATTTCTTAATAAACAATAGGGCTGATACAAGAGAAAATAAGCGGCGGCTTACTCTGGCCGCGGCTTACATAAGACGCAAACAGCCCGTATAAATGGTACAAAATCTACGTTCACGGCTTTCTCAAGCCGTGGCTTATCCTGGCCTGGGAGTTTATACTCGTATAAATAGTTCCTTTCGCGTATTATGTTCGCCACGACCAGAGTAACCTGCGGCTTATTTTCTCTCGTATATAATAGGGCCGTTTATACGAGAGAAAATAAGCCAAGGCTCACATAAGACACGAACACCCCATATAAATGGTACCAAATGTACCGTTCACGGCTTTCTCAAGCCGCGGTTTATCCTGGCCGGGGAGTTTATATTCGTATAAATAGTTCCCTTTGCGTATTATGTAGGCCACAGCCAGAGTAAGCCGCGGCTTATTTTCTCGCGTATAAATGGCCCTATTGACTTTTACCCGGTTAGATTTCCAGTATTAAACTCAGCCCCAAAGTAAACGGGTCAGTTAACGTGACATTTCAACAGAAGAGGCTCTGCGTGGGAGGAATATATTAACCCCAACTCCCTACTCGTTTCTGCATGTACCCTGCCACTTGACTCTTTCTGCACCTGATTTTGTAATTTAGGAAACGCATTTGTGACCGCAAACGGAAAAAAAGGGGACAGAAGGCGGCTTACCTTAGACAGTAGTGTGTTGTTTATCAGGACGTTTCCTTTTGAATTACCAAAAAAATAGACGTTGTCTTTTGACTTAACCCTCTGTGAACTGAAGACCCAACATTTTCAGTACTTCCCCTTCCCATTCAACTTTGCAATAAATAACTAACACTCCCTTACCATGGAAGATCAATGATTGATAATAAGCAGTGATATTGACACATCACAGTGTCATTGCTAAGAAACTTTTCCAGCCACTTTAAAATTTAAGTCATGATCATGGAAATGTTTTTTTACCCAGCTCTCCAAATCATTCACAGAAGCTATCCCAAGAGTGGTCGCTTTAAATCTTTTGAAATCTTTCCAGTGGGGAATTCCAAGAGATATAGCCAAAGAACTTCTCAAAGTAGAAAGCATACAGAGAGCAAGCAAGCTTCAATTGCTTCAGCAAATAGATAACCAGTGTCAAGCATTATGCATAAGAAGTTGTGGAGAACCATCAGTGTTAAAAGACAGCTCTGTAGGAGCTCTAGAGGTAGTCAAGTAGAGTAATATCATGCAGGAAATGAAGGACAGAGCTTCTCATGTGTTAAACTTTATAGCAACAGTGGCTACACCCAGACTTAAGAATGTTGAAGACCAGGTTCCTCCCGTCTGCATGATATATGCCATGATGATGAACCAAAGGTGGCAGGAATTGAGCCTTATGCAGAAGATTGCTACAATTATTCTGGGAATTGGACACAGCAACAAAAAGGTTAAACTTATTAGAAACTTTTTTTATTACAATTTGTAAAGGTTTCTCTTTGTGCAAAGACAACGTACTGTTCACAAACAGCCAACCAGTCTCAGTAAAAATACAAAGGAACACATGAGATGCAGAGAAAGTATGGGGCACAATTTGATGTCTCCTAGAAACAACTTGAAAACATTTCAGTCATATTTTATCCATTTTAATACTTTCAACACATCACTTTGTTTTTAATTGATTTGTTCTGTTTAATTTAAAAATACAGACCTTTGAAAGAATGAGGAGTCTGGGCATTTGCCAGTCAAGGGCCAATTACTTGAAGACCATGGACACCATTGGTACACCTTTTGAACACTTCTCTAAGCAGAGAATTTTATAAGTTGGCAAAACATATTAAAGGTCCAGGGATTTATATCTGATTGACATAATAAGCATTAGATAGGACATGACCACCCATCTTGAGAAGTGAATTAATTTTGAAATTTTCATTATTCACTATCTTTCTTTGCAGGTGATGGGCTTGTCCAAGAGGTTCGAGAATTAGTGAAAAACAACAATTCCATGGAACTCAGAGCAACCTTTGATAACTTTGATTTTAAGGTGTTGGCTAACATCATCCTAACAAATCATACGAACTCCGATATTCACAGTATTTCGCCTTCAATCGTGTTTCAAGCTCATTGGTGCAAGACGTGAATGCTTTTGAAAATTCCAATTACTTGCTTAGTAACGAGGAGCTTCAAATGTTCAGAAGGGAATTCATTGTACTGGTCAGCAGAGTGCTAGTGGAATTTTTCCCATGCCTTAACCCTCTAAAATCTCTAGTTTCTAAGCATATTAGGCATCAATACTCTGATGAAATGTCAAAGAAATCTGTGATCATCAACCTGCCAATAGTACCATATAACCAGACAAAGCATGCTGATGTTGTTCAGTACTTGGAAGTCCTACAAGACCTCTTGACAGAGGTCTATGCTCCTGATGAAATCTACCCATTAAGCAAAGAGGTATGACATTTACAAAAACTGGAAAGAACTGAGAAAATTTCAAAAAGTAGGAATGATAGAAGAAAAATGGTTTCTGAGAGAGACAAAGTTACTTTTTGGAAAGTCACTCAAATGTGAAAACAATAATGTAGACAAAATGACCAAGTGTCTTTCAATATTTCAAAGAACTGATTCCTATTTCATAGATTACATGCTGAAATGTGATACTAATAGATGCTTGTAAAGTGGTACATACCACTAGTTGACCAATAATTGGTTGACTACCGGTAGTTATAACTCAACAAGTTATAGGCCAATTCCGAGTTCATGTTTGCCTCTTCTTCAAAGGAAGTCTAAGTGCGAAGTTTTTCGTATTAAAATTAGTTTTTATTCATATGTAAAGTAGAACTAATTACAGTGTACCATCACAAAAACGTTGCACTTAAACTTGTCTTGAAGAGGAGGTAGGCATGAACTCGGAAATGGCCTATTGCTGGACCTATACTTAAGTGGTCAATAATGTGCGATTATTGCAAATAAGATCTATAGCTAAGTAACACACCTGTAGTATATAACTGGCATTCATTCAATTAATTATAAAAAATAGGAGAGCATATTCCACTCTTTGGAGACCTCCTTGGACGTGAGCGTGTTACAGGGGCCAAGAAAACGCGTGCAGGGTGCGACTACAGTAGTGAAAAATTTGAATGCATTATTGAAGCTTGTGCTCAGTGACATGCAAAGCAGTCATTCCTTGGGGTAAGTGAAAAGAAAAAAAAGACATTTTTTCCAAAAACTTCTTGGGAGGGTAATAGGTGCAACCCAACAATTTTAATAACTAACATTTGGGTTTTAAATTCTTCAGTAAGCTCTTAAAATATTTGTGACCCTCTCTCCTCTTGTAACATAACTCTTTGCTCACTTCAGTTAGCATTGCTTGTTTAATCCTTTTCGCCTTTGTTCATTCACCACATCAATTCAGTCCAAAGTGTTAGAAATTGATAATGGGAAAATCAGTATTGGAGTACTGTCAATTTTTAAAGATAGTTCTTAAAGTGCAACTATGACGAAATTCACATCTTTTCATTTTAAGACATGAACATGTAGTCTGTACGAGAAGAATGCTGTTTACTA
>NC_090877.1:29540270-29550270 GCF_036669935.1 Montipora foliosa | reverse complement strand
TGGTGAAAAGCAAAATAGCATATGTACATGTATGCACAAAATGACCAATTTTCCACACACAAGCATCAGTCATGTGTAATGTTTGAATCAGTTATCATGAGCAATAATAAATAAATGAAGACAACAATATTTTCCTTACTGTTTAATTTTATTTTGACCGATCAAAATATCCAAATAAACATGTGCATCTGCAGGAGCAAATCCAGAAGAAAGAGAAGCACTCACCAGTCATCCACTAAATGTGCCTCATCTAACACAATACAGCGCACATTTTCTTAAATGTGGCGGTTTTCAGTACTGTTTTTGTGTTCTTTTCCAGTAGAACCTCCGGATGAGAAAACACCAGTTGTAATTTACCTTCCCTCGCATGGGAGACAGCCAAGTCTTTCCTCGTTCCATCCAAAATCATTGCACCAAGATGGTTGAGTTTACTAATCTGGTCTCGCACCAGCGCATTCAGAGGAGATATGACCACTGTGATGCTCCTCCCCTTCAATGGATGTTGTGCGGCATCCATGAAGTCGAAGACATCGCTCAGCAGATGAAATACGAGGGACTTTCCAAATCCCGTGGGTAAAACTCCTATAACATCTTTCTTAAAAAGAACAAAGGCTTCAATTATCTGTTTTTGCTCCGGCTTCAATCGAAATTGGGTCTCTTCCGGCCTTTGTCAAAGCAAAATCTAACACTCCATCCAGTAAGGCCGCCATATTGTTTTCGATGTAAAGAGCATGCACTGTGAGGTTAAAATAGCCAGATTTTGGCTACTGTTACACAGAGTTCCCCAGAGCTTACGCGATGAAGCAGCGTAAGCACTGGGGTCGAGAATGGCCACCGTTCGCGAATTGTTAAAGGTGCAGGAATCCACATTTAAGTCGCTATTTGAATCAACGATTCATTCATTGACTTTGAGGGTTGACAGTGTGGTGAAGGATGTGCAGGAGATCAACAAAGAACTTGTAGTTAACTCAAAAAGATGTCGAAGATTTGAAACCTATTCATGTTAAGATGGAAGGTATCAACAAAGAACTTGATAAAATAAGCAGGGACCTCGCATCTCATTCCCAGAAGATGGAGTATCTCGAAAATCAAAGTAGGAGAAATGATATCCGTGTGAATAGAATCCCAGAATCTGACAATGAAACTTGGCAAGACACAGAAGCTAAGATTAAACGAGCGATCAAGGACAACCTGTGTATTGAAATTGACATCGAAAGGGCTCACCGGGTGGAAAGGCGGAAAGCCAAGTCGGGACAAGCAAACCAGAATCATCCGAGAACCATTGTTTGGAAACAGAGGGAGCAGCCAACTGATCTTTATATTAGTGAAGATCTGTTGCCAGCAACCTTACAGAAGAGAGAGCCTCAAATTCCTAAACTTAAAGCTGCTAAACAGGTGGGTAAAATTGCATATTTTGTCCTTGATCGCTTAGTCATTCGTGATAAACCAGCAAGTGAATAGTTTATCTTCCTTACCATTTTATAATTTAGACGATGATCAATTTCGGCTAACTCTGTTTGAATTTAGGAATGGTGGCACTATTAATTTTGATCCTGACAGATTAGCTCAGTTAAAGTTTAATCTTTTGTTATTTGAGTCCTATAAAAATAAGACAATGACCGAGACATAATTTTGATTTAGCAAACAGTAGTTGTGAATGTTATACAGAAGATAGCTTTAACAACATGTTAGCCAATGAGCAAAGTCGCGTAAACTTGAATCAGAACTTTCTTTCCTCCATATGAACATTCGTAGTATATCTAATAAATTTCATAAGCTTACAAATTTTCTAGGCCAACTGCAAGTGAAATTTCCAATTGTTGGGATTTCTGAGACTTGGCTTGATGATTGTCATCATTTTTCCGATATTGCAGGTTACAATTTTTTGCATAAACCAAGCCTTACAAAGATTGAACCGTTTCACTTTTTTTCTTTTGAGTGGAAAACACCGACTCTAAGTAGCAATATACTTTTCAATAAAAATTTTATAAGCGCAAGATGGATCATCTTACCTAGGTCATCTTTAAATGCACTTAGATTACGTACTTGTCTTTGTCACCAGTACTATTATTATTTAAAACAAGTGAAAAAATCGGCAAATGATCAGATGTCATTAATAAAAAGACCGTTTATTGAAGGACAAAGTGGATCATTCGTGAAAATGTTATCTATCAATGAAGCTTTGTTCGCCGTAATTCTAGTGGGACGTGTAATAAGTGGGAAAAACAACCTAGAGTACAACAAATCCAGGAAATCACTTGTCGCTTTATGACAATGGTGATTGATAAGATTTAAATTCCAATCACCCATTAAAAATACAAGCTTATTTTCTTTGGCAATTTTTTCCAGTACTAGGTCCAAATCAGACAGAAAATTACTTAAGTTTCAGTCGGGTGGTCGATAAATAATGCCGACAATTACATTCTTTTCTTTTGTCCTATTAATTTCAACAAACAAAGATTAAGCACTTCCGTCGACAGGGAACGCTAGATCAGGAGGTTCTTTGTAATTTAAATGTTCACCAATGTAAAGGCCAACACCTCCACCAACGCGAGTGACTCTAGGTTTACTGAAGGTCTTGCTAAATCCATAAAAAAGAAAAATATGTTGTATAAGCGTTTTCTAAATAACCCTAACTCTTCCATTAAATGTGTATACAAGTCTTATAAAAACAAATTTACCCATTCTCTTCTAGTTGCTAAGCGTTTATATTATGAAAAACAAATTGAGAAGCTAAAATCAAATGTTAAGGCCACTTGGAAAGTTCTCAATGAAATCCTAAATAGAAATAAAGGTAAGCGCGGTTTACCATCCGTATTTAGGGCAGATTCTCATGACGTTTCTGATCCAAAGGAAATAGCTAATATTTCCCTATTATTAACTTATCCATCACCTCTTGTATTGTACCAAATCAATTGAAAATTGCTCGAGTTATTCCTTTATTTAAATCTGGTGAAAGGGATATATTTACAAATTACAGACCCGTGTCTGTTTTACCTGCATTCTCTAAAATTCTAGAGAAACTAATGTATAATTGTCTTCTAAGGTTTATCAATGTTTCCAATATTCTCCCTGATAATCAGTATGGTTTTCGCAAACATCACTCGACTGCTTATGCCCTTGCTTGTTTGTATGACAAAATCTCTTCTGCTAGTGAAAATAAGGAATATACAGTTGGTATTTTTATAGACTTGTTTAAAGCCTTTGACACCGTTGATCATCATATTCTAATCTCAAAACTAGAGCATTATGGTGTTCGAGGCAGGGCTCTATATTAGGCCCCCTCCTCTTTCCCCCCTCTCCTCTATATAAATGATCTGTGCAATGTGTCAAAGGTGGTGGACTTTATTCTTTTTGCTGATGACACAAACATATTTTTTTCTCAAAGATTTTAATTTAGTTTCTGAAACCGTAAATTCTGAAATGTGTAAATTAACACAGTGGTGTCCAGCTAACAAGCTGTCAATTGACTTTAAAAAATCGAATTTTATGGTTTTTAGACCACGCCAAAGGAGGCAAACACTTGCTCTATCTATTCAAATTGACAACAATAAGATTGATTGTGTGAAAGAAACAGCATTTCTAGGTGTTATCCTTGATGAACATTTGTCATGGAAACCTCACCTTCTTAGCACCTCCAGAAAAATATCAAAATCTATAAGTCAAGTTTTTGCCTTCCCAAATCGTCTTTACACTGTTTGTACTATAGTCTAGTTTACCCTTGCTTTATATATTGTATTTCAGTGTGGGGATTGACGTATCACAGTAATATAAGTCGCGTTATTATTCTCCAAAAGAAGATAATAAGAATAATATGTAAAGTTTCTTTCGATTCTCACACTGATGTTCTTTTTAAAGAACAGGAGATTTTGAAATTCTCTGACATTTATTTATACCAGATAGGTAAATTTATTATGTAAAACAAAGATCCGTGTCTATAGGGCTGTTGTTCTCACCACTCTTCTTTACAGCTCTGAGACTTGGGTCACCTATCGCAGCCACATCCGCCTCCTGGAGCACTTCCACCAGCGTTGCCTGCGCACCATCCTTAACATCCACTGCAGCAACTTCATCACCAACGTTAAAGTCCTAGAGAAGGCTGAGGTTTCCAAATTCTGACGGACTTAATTGGTGCATGAGCATCCAGTGTGGAAAGAAAAGTGTCATTAAACGTTTCGAGTTTGCGATTTATATCTTCCTCTGAAAAAATCGAAAGGAATTGGTCTGACTTGGTTGCTAGATCAGGATCATAACGCTTGTAACTCCTTGTAGCAATATAAAATGGTGGAGGTTTAGGTAGTTTCAGCTTAAACTCCACGTATACAGGTTAGTGATTACAAATAGGAGAGATAATAATGTCTTGCACGTGGACGAGGTCAGGAGATGACACTGAAATGACATCAATCAGAGATTCGCAGGTGTCTGTTATCCTTGTTGGTGTTGAAATTATTTCCTTCAGGTTAGTCTCAGACAAAAAAATAGACAAAGCTTTGCTCTCTCGGCTTTGTTTTAAGACGTTACAGTTAAGGTCTCCTAAGACTGCAATGGGCTTAGTTATGGTAAGTGCTTGAATGTGAGTGGGTTTCAGCAACTCTTCAAGACACAGGACTATCAGGCGGTCTGTAGGATACGCAAATCACGACTGATCGTAATTTCCTGCATTGCAGTTTTAGCCAAAACGAATTGAAATAATTATCAGATAAATGGGAAATGTCCTTCAGTACAGTGAATGTGATGTCTTTGCAAATATAAGCACAGACTCCCCCGCCGCATTTACGTAACTGATCCTGTCTGCAGAGCTTATAGCCATCAATGCTAACCTCAGAGTTGGTGACCGTGGTATTCAGCCAAGTTTCAGAGACGGTAATCACTTCGGTCTTATTCGCTGCAGCCCAATCCCTGAGCTCAATTAAGCGTGATGGACTATGGAGGGAACGAATGTTCAAGTGGACAATCTTGAGCTTTGATGTTGTATAAGAACGCTGGGCAGAATTACTACAAGGGTGACCTCGAGCCATAGAAGTTAAGTTTGCACAGGAAACAAATTGGAGCAAATCTAACCTGGAAAGGACTTGTCGTGTCTTTGTGACTAAAATATGCCTTAGTGGTTGGGCAGAATAAGAAATGAAGTCATATTATCTTCCTTTTATCTCCTGAACATTTTTACCTTGAATCTGTATTTCTTGACGTTACTAAGAAATTGTGCGTGGATGTTGAATGTGAACAGACCAGCAACAGGTAAACTCTGAACTTGCACCATCCAGGAGTGCTTTCTTTGAATGACAAAATAAAAAAAGGTGTGGACGAGAGTTCTTTTTTCAGTCTTTTAACTATGTACAATGCAGTGAATACAATACAATACATACTTAGTTGACCACTTCCCATAGGGGCTTTTCAGGGCCAATGAAACACAACGAAACGACAGAACAGAACAACAACTGTTAAGAATCCCAACTGGCTGGAGGCAAACCAGTTGGCTATTTACAAGTGCAGCTGGGAAGTTGAACCAGGGACTACCAGGATCAAATTCAACGAGTGGTCAGAGCGGGTCTTGAACCCGGGATCTCCGGATCTCAAGGCAAGTGCCCTAACCACTCGGCCACACTGCCTCCAGTGAACACGGTTTGCATAAACTTAAAGACAGTATTGTGCACATTATTATAATTGTACCTTTTAGTGCTGTTTGTAACAGAGTTGTCTCACACATAAAAATGTTCCTGGTCTTTCACGCTTGGTTGCACGTTTTGAGAGGTCGAATTGCACAAAACTGGGAAATGTTATCTTCCAATTGCCGCCAAAAATGACCTCTTGATTACTATTGGTCGAGATGTACCATGTGATTTTCACACGTAAGCTCTGGCTCATTTCGATCTTGGGGTGTTGAAGGTGATAGGCCTGGAATAGACGATGAAACCAACAGATGTAAACAGTTCCGTTGTGATTGGCGATGGCCTATAAAAGTTGTGTAACAAGGCTTATGGTCTTCCGCAAAGCAAAACAAAACAAAGTGAAACAAGAACTTATTACACAGGCCAGAGTGAACGATGCCTGGTGCTAACAATTGTTGTCCTTGCTGCAACCCCGGTTTTGCAAAATACCATTATCGGTCGATTGGTAATCGACCAAACAAGGCTCGCTAACTATTTTTATAGGCGCTCTGCCATCGTGAATTTTCTTCTTAGATAAACCAAATACTGGCTTACAGATGACACAAGTATTTTGCCCTCTATTTGAAAACTGTCCTCTCTGGACCCCTTGTCCTCGCAAAATATCAGTAGTGGTCTGTTGGTAATTGATGAAACAAGGCTTGTAATGAGTGTACCTTTAGAAGCTGGTAACACTTCCCCTGAAAAGCTTTGGAGATGATTCATGAGGCAAAATGTTAAGAAACGCTTTTCCCCAGAGCTGTAAGCGCGATTGGTATTCTTTGCAAGGCCCCGCTAGTGTAGGTTAGAACCTCAGCCCTTAAAGGGTCATTAGCGAAGGCAGGATGGTACAAAGCATCTGGTCTGTGTCGGGGGCGAGAGCCTGAAAACGCTGCATCTGAAAGCTGGAGAGCGCATCAGCAATGCCATTAGAAATCCCGGGAACATGACAGGCTCGTACCAAAAAATTGTGTTTCATAGAAATGAGAACTAAGCACCGTACCAAATCCCCTGAATTAATTATAGAGACCACAGACTCGTTATCACACCAGAACTGAAGGCGTTTTCCTGTAAAAAAGGGGTGCCATATTGCTCATGCGACAATGATGGGGAGAAGTTCCTGCCATTCAATACTAATGCCCCTAACCCTATCAAGGCGCAAGTGGAGAGGCCAACGACCTTGGAACCAGACACCCTTAAGAAAACCGCCAAAATCCACCGAACTGGCGGCATTGGTATAGAGCTTGAGGTCGGAGGTTGGGGTGCTGGAGGAGTCAAGGAAGAAGCAACGCTCATTCCAATCGCTAAGAAAAACCTTCCACATATTTATGTCCTTAAAGAACTCCCAATTGAGGCGGATATGGTGGAAGCAACTGGGGACCCCTCTGGTCAGATTGATTATGCGTTGAAGGAAAGTCCTGCCCGGAACAACTACCTTACATGTAAACTGAAGGGTGCCAATTAACAACTCTAGCTCTACCAAGCGCACCGAACGGCGTTTTCTGAACGAGGCTAGGAGATCCCGGATACGTGTAAATGTGTCGTTGGGGAGGTGAGCCTCCGTGTGAACCGAGTCCAGGGCAATGCGCATTAGGGTGCTTGCCTTGAGATCCGGAGATCCCGGGTTCAAGACCCGCTCTGACCACTCGCTGAATTTGTTCCTGGTAGTCCCTGGTTCAACCTCCCAGCTGCACTTGTAAATAGCCAACTGGTTTGCCTCCAGCCAGTTGGGATTCTTAACAGTTGTTGTTGTTGTGTTCTGTGGTTTCGATGATTGTTTCAGATTGGCCCTGAAAAGCCCCTATGGGGAGTGGTCAATTAAGTATGTATTGTATGTATTGTAACTCAAGGACTTGAGAAAGGCTTATAGTTTTGGATGTTACCCTAGGGGTGTTCAGCGACATGAAAACCCGGAGTGACGTGCTAAAACTCTCGAGACACAACAATTTTGAGGGCTCTGCGATAAAAAAATCATAAGATGCGGACAACATGTTTAAGGCCGTAATTGTGCTTAAGAATGCATTCGATACCATCCGACAGTTGGTTGAAAAGAAAAGGGGAACTACGCAAACCAAGGGGCAGATACATATCCACAAAATAACAGGATTGCCAGTAAATACCCAGCAAGTTCCAATCATCGGGTGGACAGGTTTTAATCAGAAGGCAGACTTGAGGTCGGTCTTAGCCATGAAGGCCCCTTTACCAAGAGACTGGATGATACTAATGGCATTGCCCACCCGAACGTAAGACAAAGAGAATGGCACCTTGGGTATGTGATTGTTAATGCTATCTCCTTCCAGTAGGCCCTGCTACCCACCCAAGGTTTACTTCCTTGTTCAAATTGAGGGTAACCACTTGTGAATGCTGAACAGCAGAGACGAGGTTGGGGGAAACCCAGGAGGAGCGGGGACAAGAGTAACCTATGCGCGTAGCAGATTAGATACAAATAGTCGGTTGGGATGATTAACTAATTCAATGCCAGTGGGTGTAGAAACCCATGGCCTGTGTAAACGCCTGAGCTGTTCCACTTTATTTTTTGCTGCGTTTGCTAGCAGAGTAGGACCCAGAGGGACTGGAGCTGCTGGAAGATTGCTGTGGGCAGGATGAGGCAGCGTGGTTGCTGGCGAAACAGCGGCTGCAGACGTGAGGGTAGTTACAGTTGCGGCACTGGCACCCTGAAGGTTTGTTGAAGTCAAAGCATACGTTGAATTGGACTCGGCAAGGTTTTCTGTTGGGATCAGCAGAAGGACAGTCGTCCTGAGTGTGGTAGGGTCTCGAACAAACAGAGCAATGGGGCTTAGCTAAACACGAAAATGTTACGGTCCACCGCTCCAGGGCCCAGCTGATAGACAGGTTATGCGCAGCGTGCCGGCGGAACTGCTGGTCGTACGAATACCAAGCCATACCCTTAAACTTAGTTGCTGGTGTTTGATTAGCTCAAGTGCTCTTCGAGGGTAGGCAGCGTCTAAGACCAGCATGTATGCAGTATAGGCATCCAACCAATTCTGGAAAGAGTCAATTGTGGGTCTCTGCTTCCTAATCATAGTAACAGGGGAACCCATTGGACCTAAGGCCGAGTCGTCCAACCTTAGCTGAAGTTCGGGGGTCTGGGTCTCATTAAGCGATTCGGGTAACAACAACGCAAGGTCTACGTACTCACCGCGTAAGATTCTGTCCTCCAGATTACAGTCGACTGGCCAGGAAAGACCCAAAGATGAGACCATTCCAGAAGTATGAAGGCGCAGAACTGCTTGAGGTGAAGATTGCGGTCGTTCGGCGTGCAAAAGGCCTCAAACACATTGGAAACCGACTTTGCAACTATCTCTTCAATGGCAGCTCGTTGGGCTGGACTTAGAGGAGTAGATCCATTGGGTTGTTCCACAGGCGTTGTTGCCTCATCGAAAAACTCGTTGATAGAAAAGAACTAATCTTTGTCAGACTGGGTGCTGTCCTCGATGTCTCATTCCTGGGCAGGTGCGGACGTCTTTGGAGCCATTTGGACTCCGCCATTTGGACCTAGCGTGCGAACAGCATTGGAACACGAGCAACAGCTTCTAGTGGTTGCCTTCTCAGTGACCCTAAACGATGGCTTTTTCCCACGGGTGACTGCCTTGGAGGGATTGCCGAACAAGGCGGTTGCAAGCTGAGCTTTTAAACCCGTTATGAGTAGGTTGAGAGCCTGTAAACGAAGCTGCAGTACTTCACTCGAGAAAGGTCCTCCCTTTTGGCTTTGGGACAACTGAGGTTGAGAGCAGGACGAGAACGAACCATGATGAAAAACTTTGAAAAACTTTAACAAATTGCAAACAGCTAGTTGGTTTACTATAGAAGATAAACTGCCAAGTGAACCTAACTATTTGAGGCCTTTATAGCTTGACTCTATTATTGGAAACTGCATATGCTGTAATGGCGGTGGGTCGGGTTTGAACGGCCTTCCACTCAAAACAGCGCAAAGATGGCTGTTACTCGAGAAGAGATTAAGAACCTTTTAAAAGAAGCAATAGAACCCTTAGAACGAAAGTTAGACAACCTGAACAACGGTTTTCAAGAGTTAAAACGTTTAGTTGATTTTGTGAATGACAAATATGATGATATACTTGCACAGTTGAAACAAGCAAATGAGAAGATTCAAAGACAGGGAACGAGCCTGAGGCAGATACGAAAAGATGTAGACGATGCAAGAAAGGAGGCACTAGACGCAATGAATGGCTTTGAAAACCTTGCGGAATATCTAAGGAGAGATTGCCTTGAAATTTCGGGCGTCCACCGAGTGAGAGTTACACGTGTAATCAGCTTGTAATGGCGGTCAAGGAAACTATTTGTGTACAAATGAAGGAGGAAGATATATCGACCTC
>NC_090877.1:29517770-29525270 GCF_036669935.1 Montipora foliosa | reverse complement strand
AGGGGAAAGGGTGCGTTTTAAGCTGAACGTTTGCATAAGTGGTTGGAGTACCAAAAATGCCGCTTTGTCTCAACAGGTTTTGTCCGAGATTGTAGGTGTTGAACACCCGACATATACATCTTAAGCACATACAAAGAAAACTGGCCTTCGATGTAAAGAAATGGTTTGAAAACGATGAAAGAGGACATGTGTACATGTGTTTCCTGTGAAAACTGTAAGGAAATGACGATTCCTGTGTTGACTGATAAGTTAACTCTCTGAAAGGGAATCTTGAGTTAAACACTATAATTAGTATTCCTGGAACAAAACCCAAGCTTTCGTTCAATATTGTGGTCTCTTTTTAAACTCTAAATGTTTAGTGATCATTTTTGGTCTTGATTTAGGTAACGAAATGACAATTTTATGAATATCATGTGCAGGAAGATTTTTTTTGTGTGCGAAAGTCTTATTTTGGAATCCTTATTAGTATAATGTCGATGAAAAAAACTATGCCTCTCTGAAAAGAATCTTCCTGAAGCAACTGGGAACCAAATTTATTCTAAAAAAAGGCCCTCCTTGTAATTGTTTGATACTGAATAAGAAATTTACCTAGTTGTTACAATGGCATGAAAACGATTCCAAAGGTGCTCTTATAAATAACGCGACTGGGCCATGCTGTTGAGTGGTCTTATGGTCCTCTACGAGCATTATGTAAGTGGTATTGGTGGTATTGGTGCTATTTAGGGTAGCTGTCTTGAAGCGACTCAGTTAAGCATTCTGGATGGGGTCTGGCCGTGATGCGTTATCAATGGTGATCTGAGTCATAAGGTAGTCTGGTACTGTAGTAAATTCTGCAAGAGAAAGTTCCTGACCATTTGCTGCCTTTCCCAACAGCTTTACTGCATCCTAAACCAGGGTTGAGTCCTCATACAATTGAAGATCATCTTTGGTCAGGAGTTTGTAAGCTTCTGTGGCTAATGAGTTTAATAAGGAGGCAGTGTGGCCCAGTGTCAAGACCCGCTCTGACCGCTCGTTAAATTTGATCCTGGTAGTCCCTGATTCAACTTCCCAGCCGTACCTGTAAATAGCCAACTGGTTTGCCTCCAACCAGTTGGGATTATTAACAGTTGTTGTTCTGTTCTGTCGTTTTGTTGTGTGTCATTGGCCCTGAAAAGCCCCTATGGGGAGCGGTCAATTAAGTATGTATTGTATTGTATTGTAATCTGCTAGAAAAGTCAGTTGCTGTCCGCCGATGAATAGTCTTGCTGTAATTAGGCAGTTGAGGAAGCAACCTCAATAGTTTGCCATACACATTTTCTGTCAACTTGCTTTCATCTGGCTCAGCGTCCTCTTCCGTCGGATTTTTATACTCTCTGACCCACTTAAGAAAACTCTACAATGAACAGAAGTAACGCCTTATGGTGCTTCCTTTAAGTTTCTTTTCTCTCAGTCGTTGACTGGCCCACTTGTCTCAGATGTCAAAGGACTTGTTTCGTACGAGGCAATCTAGTCCTGTTCCCTGCGGATCCAGCTCCTGGAGTAAAATATGGATATGCCTTGTGTTACTGAGTGCTTGTGGTATGTCACCACCAGCGATATTACGCAAAAGCAGTCCCCATAGAAATATCCACATTCAAAAACAGGCGGCTCTCTGTAGCCAGTTGGTCTTTATCTTTCACTTTGTGTTTATTTTTCAAATGTTCACTTTTTTTCTGAACTACACTTCCACAAAGATGGTACTGGTAAAGATACTTTGGATGGTTCCTTTCCTTTTCGTCTACATCAGCCCTCTTTATCAACAGCTTGATTTGGTTGTTGGGGATTGCCTCTTTGTGCCTCTCAAGGTGACGATCCAGGTGAGGTCCAAAAACATGCACTTTTCAATGGGACACCTTCTTCGCTTGTTTTTGCCCCCTTCCTTGTATGGTTCAGTTATGACCATATCTTCATCTTGTTGACTGTTGGATCCATTTGGTGTAGCGCTGATAACATTAGATCCACTAACAGCATCTTTCTTTACGGGTGCTCTGGATGCTTTCGTCACAATGATTATCTCAAGTTCACTCTCCATAAAACTTTGTACAGAATATATAACAATTATTCCATGAGCCCGAGTTGGATATGACGTGATAAAATAACCAACGAGGGCATAGCGCGAGTTGGTTATAATCACTTCGTATCCAACAAGGGCGTGTTGGGAATTAGATAGTTGCCTGACAACACAATGGTTCTCCCGATAAATGCGCGCTAAAATCACTCACTCACGATAGCATTTTAAGCAGATATATTTGTCTCTCACGATGTCCCGATCTCGATTACAACACACTTCGATTTCTAGAACAAAGATACTGCAAATTGTACAATGTGTTCTCTGATTGGTTAAAGTTACTAACGATGACAGGTTCGATGCCTATCCCTTTCTGGTCAATCAAACAATCAAATTCTATACGCATTAAAATGTTTTGATTACGTAAACACACGATTTCTGGATATCTGGAGGCCAGCACGCTTTGTTGTTCAACCACTTTGGTCCGTTGCACCAAGAGGGATGGTTTAGCACTTCTCCACCACGGCTTCCAAGGTCAGCAGGGTTCTCCGAGGTCCCTACGTGCCGCCAGATCACTTCTGAATGTGCTTGTATTTTCTCAACTCTGTTGCTCACAAACTGCTTATATGTGCCTGGGGATCTAATCCAGTGCAGGGCAACGGTGCTGTCGAGCCAGCAGTACTTTTCCATTAGGGGAAATCCATCTAGGGCTGAGGCCACGTTTGCCAAGAGATTCACCGCCATATGTCCAGACACCAATTCTAGCCGAGGGATCATCAGTCCCCTTTTGAAAAGGGCTCTAGTAAACCTCAGCATCTCCACTGTTTGACTGTTTGGGTCCTTCAACCAATGAAATCTTAGAGCATCACAGTCTTGCTCTTTGATTCGGACTTGGAGGAAAGCTTGCTTGATGTCTCCTGTCACTGCAACTGGATGAAATCGAGAACGAACTAGGACACTCCAGAGCTTGTTTTGAAGAGGTGGGCCAGGGTTTAAACACTCGTTTAGCAAGGGTGCACCAGAGTAGGCCCGTGCTGACGCGTCATACACTACACGAAGCTTGGTGGTTTCTGCTGTGTCACGTACCACTGCCTTGTGGGGGATGTAAAATTCGTGCTGCCCAGTTGCCACTAACTCTCTCGACTATTCCGGTCTTGATTTGGTCTTGGATCACTTGATCGTAACGCTCTATCGTTCCTTTGCTGCGTAGCTTCTTTACGAGGCCGGTTAACCTGCGAAGACTGCCTGCCTCATTGCTTGGTAGAGGTGGGTGGTTCCCTTTCCATGGAAGGCTAGTTTCGTACCAACCCTCTTCGTCTCGTCTAAGTTGCTCCTTGAACTCGGAATACACCTCCTCTTGATCACCAGTTGCACAATCCGCGAGTCCAAGTACGTCCAGTCTGCACAAGTTGTCGTAATCCACTGTTGATGTTTGAGTCAGGAATATTGGAGACAGATCCACTTCCTTGCCTGGTGAAATAATGGTCCATCCAAACTTGGTTTTTTCGGCAATAGGCTCGTTCGCGGCTCCAATAAGAGGTGCTGTTTCAGTCTTTATCTTGGTGTAGTCACACACCCCCAAGATAAGGTGCACTGGAAGGAATTCCTTCCTGTCCATATCGTCCGTCTTCACTCCTTTTAAGTGCTCGTACCTTTCCAGGACCTGTTGGTAGTGAGGGTTTTCCAGGGATAAAAGCTGTTTTTTGTTTACCAAGGTCACGTCCGTTTCGAGGAGGAAATCGCCCTTCAGTGATCTTATCTGGACCTTGAAGATCTCTACAGGCTTAGTAACCACTCCCATCATCATTTCGATCTGTTGTACTTCTCTTTGATGAGGACGAATCTTTAGGCGATCAAGTAACGCTGCTGGGGCGTACGAACTTCCGGCACCGGTGTCTAGCAACGCACGACACTTAACTCCCAGCACTTCCACTACGACGACCGGATAAATCACAGTTTGTCTTTCCATTGTAGCCGCTGTCATTAGCTGGTTACTAACGCTGTTGCAGATGGATGTGTGATGTCTTCTCTGACAAATCTGGCACAAGGAACGGCTCTTGCAATCCTCAGCTCTGTGTTTGCTTCCGGTACAATTGAAACAGAGGCGTTTGTTGCTAAGGACTTTCTTGCGATCATCGACGGTGACAACCGTTTTGCAGTCAACCGATTTGTGTTCTTGCTTTCCGCAATAAACGCATCCCTGATTTCTGCCATCTCTGTCCTGTTGGATTTGAAAATTCTTGTCACGCCAGGGCTTGTCACTTTGTTTAAGTTGGATCGGGTTTCTTTCTGTCCATTTCCGGAGTTCATCCACTAACTTCGGGAAATTCCATTCTCGCCAAGAATCATCTGTTCGCACAAGATCCCCTCTTATCCCTGACAGCTTGTCGATAGTCATTCGTACGTATCCATTCACCTCTTGCAGTTTCCCCATTGTTTCCAAGGATTGCACGTTGAAAAGAAGCTTCTCATAGAAATCGTGGATTCTAGCTGGCTGTGTTCCACCAATTGTAGGCAAAGACATGATGTTTTCCACGTACGCGTTCACGACTTCGCTTGTTTGGCCATACTTTCTTGTCAAGATGTTCTTCGCACGCTCGTATCCCTCTGATGAAAAGGGCAAGCCGTCGATTTCCGTTCGTATCTTGGGGTCTACGAGTTCCTTTAAGTAGGAGTACTTCGTCACGCCAGCTATTTCTGCCTTGTCGATCTTGGTTTCAAACTGACTCCAGAACTGGGGCCAATCTGTTAAATCGCCTCTAAACTTTGTAATAACAAGCTTAGGAAGCTTGGCAGTCTTCGCGGCTTGAGTCGAGGCCGGTTCTGTGGTCTTCGCTTGTTTTGTCTCCTCGATTTTCTTCTCATATGTCAACCTCATCTCCAGTTGTGTACGTTCAAACGCAAGCTGTTTTTGTCGATCTCGCTCTGCCAGCTCCTCTTCGCTTTCCTTCGCTTGCATCCTTGTCTTATAATTCATTTGAACGAGTCTATCCGATAAATGCGTGATCTCCTCGTCAGCAGTTTCTTGTTGTGCTTCAACTGCGGCGCTCCATTCTGTTAGCTCGTCAACCTGAACGCCACTCTCCAGTTTCGCTTGTTCGATTTTCATTTTAACACTTTCAACCTTCTTCACGATCGCTCGCAGAGCGTCCCGATGCCGTTCTATCCCTTCCCTGTTCGCTTTCTCGACGATTGCTTTGGTCTTCCCTTGAGCAAACTTAAGTAGCTTTAGTTGCACGTCCAACTCCGAGGTCAACGCCTCCATTGTTGTGTTGTTTGAGCTTCTTGGCTGATTCCCTCGTTTTGTTTCGTTGTTTCCCGCTCACAGTCCTGTCGGAGGTGCCACTTTGTGTTGGGAATTAGATAATTGCCTGACAACACAATGGTTTTCCCGATAAACTCGCGCTAAAATCACTCACTCACAATAGAATTTTAAACAGATATATTTGTCTCTCACGATGTCCCGATCTCGATTACAACACACTTCGATTTCTAAGACAAAGATACTGCAAATTGTACAATGTGTTCTCTGATTGGTTAAAGTTACTAATGATGACAGGTTCGATGCCTATCCCTTTCTGGTCAACCAAACAATCAAATTCTATACGCATTAAAATGTTTTGATTACGTAAACACACGATTTCCGACAGGCGAATGGAATAATTATTTTAGTAAATTCTCAAACCGGGTTTTGCCGCCGATTTTTATTTCCACAATTTTACAAAGCGTCCGGAAGGAGCATCTTGGTGCACTATTTTCCATATGACGTAAAACTTCGACTATTGGCTCATAGTCGGAGTTTTTTAGCCAATAAAAAAGCTGGAAATGCAATAGTCGGAGCTGTAAATTTACTAAATATGTATATATGGAATTTTCAATCCTGAAATAACATGTCTAGTTGATCTGAGGTTCACTACTCTTCCGTAAACTGAAGTCTGCACCACTGACCAGTTAAAGACGATACTAATACTGCACCATAGCAGGTGAAGATTGCAATTTGATGACATGTTAGCTTTTCGAAACATTATCAATAAGAAACGCAAGACACGCAATTGTTAATTTTGAATTGAAGTTTTATTCTTCGTTATTCTTGTTTTTGTTTTACTTATATTCAGGGATTTGTTTGGATTCCGCCGCCATTTGGACAAATGAACCCGAAATGATCGCTGTCACATGACAACATTTCCAAGATTCAGCTCTCCTTAGCAGATGGTAATTTCGAGCCATTTTCTTTTTCTGCATATCTTTCATCTTCCTTTCTCTTTTAATTCTATTTCCAGAAACGTGATGTATATCTTTCTAATGTCTGATTCATCACTTCAACAGCGTTGGACTTTTGAGAAACAATTATTTTAAAATCAGCTCCAATGCTCCATTTCATTTATTGAATGACATTGCCTTTAAAGGCCTTTTTCTTCAACACTGTGTAGTTTTCTCATTATTTTGCGTTGCAGTAGTGACTTCTGAACCGTTTGTTGCAGGGGCTTATTTTTGGCCTAATTTTGCTGTTGTCAGACCGAAGCAGTTTGCGGCTGGATATTTTTAGTCTAAAGCGAAACTAAGCAAAAGAAATTCATTTTGAAATAGTATTTGGTAGCCTCTACTTGGGAGATAAAAATCGGCTGGCTTTATTTTTAGCCAGAAATCATAGGTCGTTTCTTAGGCGCAGGGCCTCTTAAGCTTGCTGTTAAGGACGTTCGCGCTAATTGTTTGTGCGCAACGTAACTGCGCAGGTAACGCGACTGTAATATGTCACGCATTACTTCGAGCATTAGTGAAGTTGAGGTTTGAAGACCTTTGCAGAAACCGCGGACGATAAGTCCTGCACAGCGTTGGATAAGAGAAGATCGTGATCAGTCAAAATTGATTAAAAATATTTAGGAAAGTCAAGTAGACTACTGCACAACTGATGTTCGCGTTGTTTTTATCAGTCGTGCACTAGTCTACTTGACTTTCATAAATATTGTTCAAGCATTCGTTAAAGTAACATGGCGACAAAAACGCCGGGGAAAAAATTGCCGGCCGGCAAAAGAATGGCACATTTATTTCCGAATCATCATGAAACGTTAAAGAGAAGTGAGCGGGAGGATGGATGGAAAAGCTCTTTAAAAGATGTACGTAGCTGCTTATCGAGTAGTGGCTGAAAGTTTGGAAAACTCGAGGACGAACCGTTGCGTAAATCTAACGGGGCTGTTTCTTTTTTTAATGTTTTTATTACCCTACGAACTTAAGTTCAAAATGAATGTATGTTTTTGAAGTTCTTATCCTTTACTTTCGTGAAAATAGAGCAGTATTTTCGTCCTCGTTGGCTTGAATAGTGCGGACCTTCGTGGAAAAAACCAGCGATTAAATTTCACAAAAACCACACTCCAGAAGACGAGCATGACGGCAATGAGGAAATATTATACAAAACACTAACCAAATGAAGATGACGACTGCTTAAAACTTCGTTGCTATGCTCGAGAAAGCTTTGT
>NC_090877.1:29512770-29515270 GCF_036669935.1 Montipora foliosa | reverse complement strand
AAAACATATTTATTTTTTAACCATCCAATGACTTTGAGTGTCCGTGGAGTTTGCATAATTCCCCTCTTGTAGTTGTCGAAAAGCTGAATTATTAAACAATTGAAGGAGAATCAAATGCCGTGAGTTCCATGTTTTTTTACTTTATTTAGCCCAGAACTGGAACAATAATAGTAAAAGTACACTGTAAAGCTTATTTATTACATAAACCAGCATGTCAACACTTGAAAAGATGGAACCAGTAAACATCAATATTCAATCTCGACATATGAACCTTGCACCTTGGGAAACCGAATATGTATTTTAGGTATCTTACTTAAAGGAAAGAAATTACAAGATCAAAATTATAACACGTTAAGTTCTAATTCACGTTTTGCATAACATGGCTGAAGTTTCAAAATGGAGAGATTGAGGTAAAACAGTATCGATGAACCAAAAACATCTTTCAAATTGTACATGCTATTACTCTGAAGCTGTTGCTGTGAAGTCTGTACAACATAAGAAAAGGAACACTTGCACAACTGAGCTGCATGTAAGAACTGAACTCAATGGAAAAAGATATGAGCAACTGAATTGCATTTTACATTGCACTATAGAACACTGCTAGATATTCATTTAACGTTTAATGAAACATAATAACAAAATCTGGAAAATGAGAATGGAAAATAAGAAAGAAAAAGTAAATATCAATTGTTGTTACTAAATGTACATGTAGCTACCATGTTGGAACCCATTTATGTATTTTTTTTTTTATGAGAGACTCTCCTCTTCATCTTCTGCAGATGGTTCTGCCGTGAATTTTTAAAACCCTTTTAAAAAATCATCAATTCCTTTGAACTGAAAACTTTGAGCATAACCCCGTGGCTGTGTACAATGGGGGTGTCTTTTATCTAGTCCTCCACCCCCACTCATTGATACATGTGCTGCAGCCAAGCAGTTGGAAATTTTGGGCGTACCTGAAGGTGCGTAAACATCAACTGACGAAGTTGTTATCCGAATCGGAGAAGCCATAAACGTCGATATCAAACCGGAAGACATTGAAATATCACACAAACTGAAAAGAAAAACCACTAAACTTGTAATTGTCAAATTCGTGAGTCACAAGGTAAAATCTCTTCTCTACAAAGCGAGAACCAAGCTTTTATGTTTCCACGTCTTGAGAAGACCAGCGTATTTTTATCAACGAGAATTTTACGAACTATCGAAGAGAGCTTTTCTGGAAAGCAAACAAGATGAAGAAAGATAACATGATTACTAGCACATGGACAATGGATGGGAAAATATTCGTAAAGACATCGCCAGGGAGAGCACCGGTAAGAATTCATTGTGATGAGGACTTAGGTGATCTTTAGATGACATTCAAAGGATTGCTGAATAAAGGAAGGGACTACAGACTGGATTGCGGAGCATTATTGGTAATTTTGTTGTTTTGTTTTTGTTTTGTTTTGGTGCTTACAATTGTACGAGGGGGAATGCGCATCGAAGTTTTTATACCAAAAACGTATCCTTAAATGCATAAATTACACCAGCATAAATGTTCGGTAATTTCATTAAATGTAAGAGGTCTCGGAGATACGGTTAAGAGAAGGAGCATCTTCACGTATTTGAAAGATCAGGAGGCCAACTTGTACTTTTTACAAGAAACGTATCCCAAAGTAAGCGACAAAGCCATTTGGAGAAATGTGAAATTTACTTTTCTCACGGGACTTCTCTTAGCAAAGGTGTTTGTATTTTGATTAATCATGCGGTAAAAGAAAAAGTGACCTTCACATCTAATGACGGGGATGGTAGAATAATTTTAATCAATCTCACTTACATTGGTCTAAAATTGTCTTTTTGTCATATATATGCACCTAACGACAATACACAAGTAAATTTCATTCCAGAACTAAATTGTCTGTAATCTACAAATCAGAAATTACAACTCTTATTGTAGGGGGTGATTGGAATTGTACACTGTCAAAGAAAGACAAAAAAGGTGGTTCCCCTTGGAGGCCAACTGTATATAGGAATTTGTTAAATATCACATTGGATACCCTTGACCTTGTCGACATACAAAGAACTCATTATCCGAATGTCAATAAATTTTCGTACAGGTCTAAAACCCTAGGTGTGAAATCAAGGATAGACTTTTTTTTAATATCCAAACACTTGACAAAATTTGTTAAAAAAGTGAACATCCAAACCTCAATAGCCCCGGTTCACAACACAATATTATTATCATTGTCATGGCCAAACGAGAATCCTCGAGGACCGGGTTTTTGGAAATTTAATAATTCTTTGTTAGAGGACAAGGAATACACAACCAGAATTCTAGAATTATACCCTCAGCTTCGCGAAAAATATCATTATGTAAATGACCAGCAGCTGTTTTGGGAACTGATTAAAATGGAAATAAGAAGCTCAACCATTTCGTTCTCTAAGGGAAAAGCACAGGCGATCCGTAAGCATGAAGGGGAGATCAAACAACAACTAGATAAGCTGGATAAAATAATCTGCAATA
>NC_090877.1:29500270-29502770 GCF_036669935.1 Montipora foliosa | reverse complement strand
AAAAAATAACAAAACAAAAAAAAAACATAGTACCTGGAATTACGGAAGAAGTCTGTCTCTAACTCACCAACTTTGGTCATTGAAAAAGCATATTTTGAAAATACCATGCCACTTATTTGCATCTTATTCAATAATAATAACATTTATTGTATTCTGACCTCTTCTTCAAAAACGTCACCATGTGCCAACAACAGTAGTGGTGCCGTATTCTGCAGTCGGTCCCTCCTTTGCATAGTTTTTCACATGAAAGGCTTTCCTTGTCTGCCATCTCAGTGTACTTAGTAACCCAGCCTAACATATTGATAGTGTACCCCACCCTTCCCCACCTGGAAGGTGTGTTAGTCCATTTTTTCAATTTTCGATTTTCGATTTTCATCTACAAGGAAAATTGAAATGAACATTTTGATTTCCAATTTTTCAAACGCAAGCAGTGTTTTTGATATTCATTCTATCAGAAGAACATCTACAAGTGCAAGGAATTTAAAACTTATATCAATAGGTTTTTTTAGATTAATGTGGCAATTCTTGAGTTTGAATTCTATGGAAAATAAGAAAATCAACGATAGGAAACTAAGGGGAAAGTTATTTTTTGTTCTTCGAAGGTTCAAAAGAGGCCCTCAACTGTGATTTTTTCTTGCATTCAAAAATCAACATTATTGATTTCAATTTTCATGTTTTCTTCTTTCATTAAAATAAATGGAAGGCACAGGGAATATTGATTTGCATTTTTCATTCTTTATATTGGATGAAAATCAGATGGACGAAAACCACATGGACTTGTGCGGTCCGTGGGTCTTCCATCCATTTGATTTCCATGAATGGAAAATGGAAAAAATGGATTTCGTATTTTTAATGTTTCATTTGTTTTTACCAAGGAACGTTGAGAATACAATCCCAACAAAGACAAATATGAAAATCGTGGTTTCTTGTTGCATAACAATTAAAAATGACAATACAAACCTTTACCTTTTTTTTGCAAACGAAAAAAGAAAAATTGAATAGCAGCAATCAATTTGAAATCATTCTTTTTCAGAACCTTTCCAATCGGGGTCTGATTCTTTGATTTTTCAAGGAAGGGGCTTCGAAGATCGAAGGAAATGGTCCATGCAGTAAATATTCAATCACTTTTCAAATTTCCTCTGTTGATGATGAAAGAAAAATGAAAATTTGACAAACCCTTCCGCAACAAACAGAGCTGCACTTGGGAGAAGTCTCCTTTGAGGGGAGGGGAATTGAGTTAGTTATAGTGGGTACAAGGTCTCGGTTTTAATCTTTAAAAGGAGTCGTATTTTTATTTCCTCGCCACAAATGTGAAACCTATATGGTTTCCTGCATGTTGAAACTCTGAGCAGTTCTCATGGAGGATAAAGTCAACCAGCTGAAATTTGCAACTATGAACAATTCTCATAAGTGAGGTCTCGGAATGACTCACTTGCATTTTGGAACAATGTTGGACAGTGACAAAATCAGGAAAATGTCAATAGAAGTGCTTCATCCTTGCTGAACTTTGGCATCCGTCACAAGATTGAGGGCAGGTCTTTAGGCCATCATCACCACTGTACCATTGATTAATTAAATCCCAGGTCCTGGAAATCCTGGAAAGTCCTAGAAGTTTACTGTGGTATTTTCCAGGATACCAGGTCCTGGAAAGTCCTGGAAATCTCTTGTAATCGATTAATAATAAAGTTTTTCTTAAAACAGCTGAAATATGCCTGGGAAATGCTTGTTTGGTGACTGTTGGTTGGAACGTGTTAGGGACAAGTATAAAGCGAAATGCAAAGTTTGCATGAAGTCATTTGATGTGTCAAACATGGGAGAATCTGCGTTGACAAGCCAGAGACTTAAAACTGAATAACCAACAAGACTAAACTGAAAGAGATAGGCCAACATGTTGTAGCTGTTGGTTAAGAGTATGTTTGTTCCATTTGATATACAAAGCTTCTTTAATTTTGATTTTAAAACACAAATCAACTTTTCTCATGGATGGGAAGTACTTCTAGATTCCATGCTCAGTCGGGCAGGTACAAAATACGGGTCTCTGTTTTACCAACACAGAAACAAACCAAAACATTCATTAAAGCTAACCTTAGGCCTAAAAACTAAAAACTCTTGTTTATGCCTAATTAGGCCTAAGGTTAGCTTTAATGAATGTTTAGGTTTGTTTCTGTGTTGGTAAAACAGAGCCCTGTGAGCAAGATCTGTGACCTGCGACCTGTGTTTTGTACCTGCTACTGAAAATATGTGTCAATGTAAAAGTGCAGATTTGGTGCAGTGGTGAGATTTTAGAATTCACACTGATCAGCTTAAAGGATTTCTCTTGCTCACCCATGTTACATTGAGCACCCACGACACTTCTGTTGCCATTCTCAGAGCCCTGAAACTCGGAATTCTGTAATCTGTTTTCATCGGACATCAAATGGGCTGTATAATTCTCTTTTCAATGGAAAAATACGTTTTTCTATGATTATTTATTTGTGCCTTCCTCTTCACAACAATTTAT
>NC_090877.1:29450270-29470270 GCF_036669935.1 Montipora foliosa | reverse complement strand
ATATTTTATTAAAATGTTCAATTAATAAATCAATTATCATTTTAAATTTCTATAAAACAAATTATATTATTTCTGATAACGTAATATCGTTAATTAGTATATCAAGCCAGTGGACAGTGTGTTATGCGCTGATTGGCTACTCAAACTCGGGATAGCATGTGCTATTCACCTCCCAGTGCACAAATGTATTTGCAAAAGACTTTTTTGCAGTATTCTGAGAGATAACAAATCAATTATTTTGGGGATTCTATCTCACTGGTTTGGTATATACTAAAACACCACCACTAGTCACCTCCACTGCGGGGAATAATTGTTAACTGGTATGTATATTATAAATTATATGTAATCAAAATCTAAACTGACTTTTGCCATTCGGCGCCTCTTTGCTGGTAATGGCGCAGGGGTATGGACAGCCTCACCAACAGGTACGTACACATACCCCTTATATTTGCAATAGTTTGTGGGTTTGTTTGTCGGTTGGTGTCACCTGCAGGTCTTGGCTTTCCTTGCTGATTGCCGTTTTCTCCGGTTCCTTGGGCTTACTTTGTGTTGCCGTTTTCTCCAGTTCCTTGGGCTTACTTTGTGTTGCCATTTTCTCCGGTTCCTTGGGCTTACTTTGCTTTGCCGTTTTCTCCGGTTCCTTGGGCTTATTACTTTGCTTTGCCGTTTTCTCCAGTTCCTTAGGCTTACTTTGTGTTGCCATTTTCTCCGGTTCCTTGGGCTTACTTTGCTTTGCCTTTTTCTCTGGTTCCTTGGGCTTACTTTGTGTTGCCTTTTTTTCAGGTTCCTTGGGCTTACTTTGCTTTGATTTGGCCACATGTTTCAGCAACTGGTTTTCGGGCCAGTAAAATTTTTGACCAACCTAATTATAAAGAAATTAAATACGCAAAAATTTTAGTGATAAATGGCTATTAATTCCTGGCGTTAATCCTGGCTTGTTTTTACTTGTACTTACCTGGATTTCACAGAGATATTTCTCTGTGTTTGGTCCCGTCAGCTCGACTTTATCGTCACTTTTCAGAAAGTTGGACTGCATGACCAGTTTTTTAAAGTCACCTTGAATTAATTCAAAAAGCAGATTATCTTACTACATAATTATGTCATAAAATTCTGGTAATAAATTAAATAAACTTAATAAGTGGTTTTGGCATGCTGGGTGGGCTTATGCAACTGGTGGGGTACGTAGGTTATATCCCATGGTTGGAGGCCGGGGGCCTTATAAACAGCAATAATTACTATTACACTGTATAAAAAAATTTGGAAATGATCTGATAAGTCTTACACGTTTAATATATATTGCTGTACACACAAGCTTATTAATGAGTGACGATATACTGCAAGGAGCCTAAAAGTGTCACTACTTTAAATTAATTCACATTCTTTTGTGCGCACAGACTATTCAATTAGAAGCCGTGGATAAACTATCCTCATCTTCTGATTGGATAGTCTGTGAGCACAAAAGAGTTTGAATTAATTAAAATTACTAGTGGTCACACGTTTGGGTTGCTGTAAGATCTGATCAGGCAGGGGTTATACTGTACTTACTGTCTGCTTTGGATGTTCGGAGAAAAGTTGCCCGGGCAATTTTCCTTGCACCATCCATTACGAACAGCTCCTCCCTGTAAACAAGGAAACTTAATTAACTGGTTGCAGAATACAATAAACCAGGTAAACAGTATCAAGTATTTTCTTGTAATCAGATCAGTTTGAGATTATTATTGCCGTGGTTGGTCAATTTGAAATAATATCTGGCCTATAATCTATTGATTGTGCAAAAAAATGTACTTTTAGTGTCCGCCTTGAATTTTGTTAAAGAAGTGTCCACTGTCCGCCTTAAAGAGAGTTTAGTTACAGACAAACAAGTGAGATTCGGCCGGGACCAGCCATTCATGTCTGCCTTAGCGAGGTGTCCGCCTTACAGTGGTGTCCGCTTAATTAGAAAGAGTTTACTGGATTACAGGATAAGATGCTATTGATGTATAATTACATTGTAACATATTTTTACTTACGATGAAGTGAAAGAAAGTCCTGTGTCCTGATCATCTTCTTCAACTTGATCATGACCTGCAGGATCATCAACTTTAAGAGCCTGCTCAACTTGGATGAGTGTTGTATTCACCGGCGTGGAGTTTTCTTCAGCAACAACTACTGGCCTCTGGCAGGCCTCATCTTTGTATTTATTCATCTACAAGTGAAATGATTATAGAGTTGAGTCCAGTTATCTCCAATTTTCAAGGGAAACTAAAAACAGTTTGAGATTGCCGATAGTAAATATGACTGAAAAACAAGGGCAAGGGAAATAAGTTTCGGGGATCGGAGTTCAAGATAAAGAGGTAATATAATAACATTTACCCTGTATTTAAATAAATTAAGGAATTTTATCATTTGCCAATTAAAAAAAATATTATAATGGCCGTGGCTGATACCAGGGCATCAAAAGAATTAGAACCCTGCTCTAATAAATTATTATTGGCTCCGACTTCAGACTTAAACCATCAATAACTTGAGCCTCCTCATGCTAACTCAAAGTAAATTTGGTTCCCTTCAGGTTTTTTAGTTACTAACTTTCTTTAATCTTATGGTTCAAGTTATTGTGAGTCATGCAATACACTGTAAGCTATCCACTTACACTTGGAGTTGAGAAGTTGTATTAAAAAAGACAACTAGATCCTAAGCTACCTGTCTGTCATAATTAGTCATTACATTAAGTAAAGTCAAGATCAGTATACGTAACTGGTTTTGACATAAAATATACAATATCCATATGCATATGATATGAATACTGACAATGAAGATCAAAAGTTAGACACCGAAGCTTACCTTTCTAGCACGCTTCCAGAATTTTGTATTTTTTATTTGATTCCTTCTATAAATCAAACTTTCAGAAAGCCTCCTTCTTATAGTATGGGCAGGACCATCCAGTTGGGGAAGTGCATTGATTACCTTGTAACATGAATATTATAACACTCATTAATATTCATAAAGAAAATTGAAAAGGAATGAATATCTGTAAACCGGATACAAATTTTGTCCGGATTTGGTTAACTAGTACTTTTCCTTTTTTCCTCTTACACCCCACCCACCCATCTACATGTATGCACATATTTTTTTAAACAACAATATTGTAGCTGTAGCTTCCCTGTAACTACTTACAGAAAGGTCCAATAAATTCTGGAGTGACTTACTAATACAGTTGAAGGAAACAGTCGAACCCTATATTAAGCGGCCACCCTTGGGGACTTTGATAGCTGGCCTAATAAAGAGAAGTTCCACTGCAGATACAAAGTATCAGTCTAGATATATATATACCTTTTTAGTAAACACTTCCAGCGTTTTCATATTAATCTCTCGCATGAGAGGAGGGTTCTCCCAAATGCCACATTTCCTGGCAGACTCCCTCAACACAAACTGAAAATAATTGAGAAAACAACAATTGTTAAATAGGCCGGCCCCGTCCACACTTATGTGTTTGTGTTTGGCTCCATTTTCAAATGTCTCCACATGTTCAACTCTTGGCAGCGTGCGTTGTTGTGTGGACAATAGACAAAAACTATTGAAAAGTATGCGCTTTGTTTCAAACTAAGTATATATATTTTAAACGCATCAGTGTGGACGCGCGGGGCCTAATCAGTCGGATGGCCATTAATTAATGATCGTCATTCGGCTTCATACATGTAGTGATCTGTATCACCCAAATCTTCAATTAGAAATCTCACACTTTTAAGTCAACAATTTTCTCGATTGATCCGCGCTCGAACTGAGATTATAAAGTTTATTTGTAAAGAATACGTACGTGTAATATGCACGAGTAAAAGAACACGAGAAAGATAAATCTATTTCAAGATCTTTCAAGATTCGGTTGTCGCAAGTTGTAATAAATGGCTAAATATAATTAAGATTGGACTTACCCGAAATGTTTGTTGGGCTTTCGATCCTTTGCCCTTTGCCCCTCGTTTTGCCAGAAGATCTTTTGCGCTGTAAGCGGTGGTGCCGGTGGAAACGATGTTGACTGCCCCAGTGTTCTGTGCAGACTCTTCGTCAGAAGTGGGTGAACTAGATGTAGATCGAGAGCTCGTGCTTGATGAGTTCGACGCATCCGTTTGCTCGTTGGAGGTAATCGCTGCCTGTAGTTGTGTCGTTTGCAAAACGCTGGGCAAAGCATTTGGGTTTGTTTTCAACAAAGCGAGAAATTCGCAAATTACTTTTTGCTCGTGATTTGCCATTTCAAAATTGAAGAAGCTACGAGAACGATTCTTTTAGATCGAAGTATCGAGATCAGTTATAGGAACCGTGTGCACGAACACTACACTTTTGGCGCCGTTCGTTTTGAAGTTCTGATTGTCTTACATATATGGTAAAGGTGGGGTCATTTATTTACCGACAACTAATGATCACCAACTCAATTCACCCCAGGGAGCCCTAGCGCTTTATAGCTAAATATTGCGCTTTATCGCTATATAAAAAACTTACGCACGGTTACGCACGCACGGTGAGCGCTCAGGCTCCCTGTATACTACGCACCGTATATGGTAAATGAAAGGTCAATATTTAACTAGTGACACTAGAACGACGAGTGAGGAAGATGCCATACTCGGAGCAGCACATGAGCGATAAAAAACGTACAGCAAGTAAAGACCATGTTTGTCCTTGCAAAAATTGCAAATCCGAATGCACCCAATCAATTAAGATCGTGAAGAGGCATCTAGAAGTGTTTGGCCGATATTCAGGTGATCATGATAATCAGTTATCAGAAAGCGGGAGCGAGGATGAATCGTTGGCCAAGTCGAACGATTACAGACATGATGACAATGATCATGATGATCAGTTATCTGAAAGCAGGAGCGGGGATGAATTGTTGGCTGAGACGAACGATTACAGACATGATGGCAATGATTCATTTGCGGAACTATCATATTCAAGTGAGGAAAACTGCGGCAGAAATTTCAAACGACGTCGGATAGATTCAACGAGTATTAGTGAGCAAAGTGATGGCGAAATAATTCAAAACGAAATCGACATTACGAGTTCATCTAGTGACAATGAAGTCTCGATAGAACATGATTTAGCCGCATTAAGCGACGATAGTGGGAGTAATGAATCCTTACCTTCTTATAGTAGCTCTGACGACAAAGACTGTGACCTTGAAATGGAACACGACATTTATGACAGTGAAAATGCCAAGATTCCTTTTTTTTGAAAATAGAGATATCACTGTTCTTCAAGCATTTGCGAGTTATTTTATGTGGTTTACTGAACACCCATCCACAAACAAAAGTGCCTTATCTGATCTTTTGCGATTGAAGAAGCGTTTGTTACCACAGCCAAATAACCTTCCTGGGTCGTACGATGCAGCGTACAACTTTGTCAAGCCATTTCTGCTTCCAACAGTATCTTACCATGTTTGTCCAAACGACTGTGTCATCTTTCGCAAGACTAGTAGATACGACTATTCAAAGCTGCAAAAGTGTCCCGTTTGCGGATCTAATTGATATTGGGGTAACAAGATTAATGCTAGAAGAAGATTTCTTTATTTTCCTCTTGGACCTCGTTGGAGAAGAATGTTTGGAAACGCAAGTATTTCTGAAGTCATTCAGAGCCATGCTGATAATCGTGATGATTGTGAAGACTCTTCCATTATGCGTGACATTCATGATTCCCCTTCATGGAAACAAGCTTTCTCGGAGGAAGGATTCTGCAATGGCGATCTCCGAGGAATGCTGTTACAACTTTCCACTGATGGTATCAATCCGTTAAGTAGCAATAAGGTCAATTACTCAATGTGGCCAATTATGCTTACTGCCCTTAACCTACCTAGGAACGTACGCAATCTGTTTGAGAATATCATGCTTGCTGGTATAGTTCCAGCTCAAACAGAAGGCCAAGAGCCAAAACACCTTGATCCATACCTTGAAATAGTGGTAGATGAAGTTCTGGAACTGTCTGGTGCCACTTTTTTTGATGCCTTCAGAAATGCGTCATTTACATTCAAAGTTGCCCTGATGAGTTATGTTCTTAACTATCCTGGTCTGGGAAAGGTTTTTACAGCAGCAGGCCAGACTGCCTTACAAGGTTGCATGTGGTGTGAGATTAGAGTTAAGGCAAACTGAACAATATAATACTAAAAAGTGAACCGTGTTGCCATCATTACTCATTATCTTATCAATGCTTAACTTTTCAAATACCTCCACAAAATGATAATTGGATGATACCATTGCAAACTTGTGTACCGGTCAAATCGAGGCTTCGAAATCCCTCCCTTCCCCCCCCCAAACAACCCCTTGGGCATTTGAATTTTTAGTAAATTAGTGTTCAAATCCCCCTCTCCCTGAGCCAAAAAGCCATTCAAATGCCCCAATTAAGGCGATCAAATGCCCCCAACCCTGGGAAATTACATGTAATGCGTGACCATCTTACTATTTTAACCATATCATGTAGTTTTGTAATGCTCCCAATGCCGAGTCTGCAAACAAATTTTAATACACATCACAATTTGTTACTTATTGTTCTGTAAGCTTTTAATACGTACTTGCTTTTAATCTTGTGCACAGCAGAAGAAATCAATATAATATACAATGCCCTGAAAGTACATTACAGCTTTTATATCGCGTATCATGCGACATCTAAAGTTTTCTGTTGAAACATTCCACCAACTTAAATTACTACGTTTCATACATTCATGCCTTTTCACTGACATCATCAGAAGTCAAAAGGTAAGTTTATTAAAGGGAAGGGAGGAGTTTTGCCTCTCAGTTTTTTGGAATTTCATGGGGATTAGTAATTACTTTTTTCTGTCCTCAAATGTAAGTCGCAGTTTGATCAGACAAGACCAATACTTAATGTAAAGCTAACCAGCTGTAAGTCTGAAATGTTATTGAAATGAATATTTTTGGGTCAAAATGTCATTAAATACATGCAGTGTATGGTACAATGTTTCCTTTGCTTCTCTTTTTTATTACTTCTAGGCCAATTTGTGTCCTCTTTGGACAAGGTAGTCTATCTGGAAAACAGACGCTATCTTAGTGAAGATCACCCCTTGCGTAAACAGAAAAGGTCCTTTCCAGACTTCAAACCAGAAAAAAGGTCAGCACCAGAAGAAGCCAATATCAGTGATATTCTTTGGAATTCAGTTGCCCACAACAGAGCAAAGAACAAAGCACAAGCCAGTAATGTTGCTAAAGCTACTGGATCACGAGGTGTCAACTGTTTCATGTTGTTGCCCAACTATGACAGGCCAAATCAAGCTTTTCCTGACCTGATGCATGACCTCAAAAATATTGTTTGCACATTTTTTGACTTAATTACTGGTAAAGGTGATAGCATAAAAGTTAGAAAGGCAGAAAAAGAGTTGGGTCGTTTTCAAGGATGCTGGCTACAGGAAAAGCAAGTTGACGAGCCTGAAGCAGCTGGAAAGGCCACACAAAGTAGGTTTCTACATTTTATAACAGTGGCCACATTAATTTTGCCACCTCATTATTATAATCTCTACTTTTTCAAACAGGCAAACCTAGGGTTAATTAAGTCATTAATTTGTTGTTTTTGTTTTACAGTTACATGTACATGTACCTCACAAAACTGTGGCCGGCCAGTTGTGTGATTTTGCATAATGATGAACCTCAACTTGCATCCGATCGCATTAATCAAAACTTGCATAAATCGTGAAAAATCGCTCAATGTGAACAAAGTAAACAATAAATTTTTGCTTTATCTAAAGATCTACTGCAGCTCAACATTATTTGAAGGTGATTTTCTGGTCAAAAAACCTTAGAAAACATCTGATGTTGTTTCCAGTCAAATACAGTAACAGTATTTTGGTGGGCAACTTCCTTTTTCAGTTTCAACTTAGCCATGAATACATTCACACAGTAAATTTGCTTTCTGTATTTGCCTTTTTGTATTACACTGGAGTTTACAAAGCAAAACAGCTCCATTCAGAATGTTTAAATCCATCTGCGAAGTAAAAAACATTAAGGTTTTTCTTATGGTCGGATCTGTTTTATTGTTATTTTGTTGTTTTCTAGGTGATGAAACCAAAACAGAGCAAACAGCGAGAAAAAGAGGCAAATCAAAGAGCGAGAGAAACATGCTGCCTGCTGCTCCATTTCGTCTATCTAGTGCGGACCTCAAACTGGCTGATAAGCGGGCACTTAATGTGTGCGTGCCCTCAGGTTATAGCTGGAAGCCATGTGCTTTCTTCTGTAAGAAACCATACCTCAAATCACATGACTGGAAACAGGTACAAAAACATTTGTATTGTATATGTGTCAAGTAATGTTGAGTATTTGCCAAATAGAAGGTGGCCATGGTGTGTATATTTACCCAAGTAGACAGTCCTGTGCTGCAGTTTTCTTTAGGTTTTGATTGTCTACTGTACATGTACATGTAGCGAATTGAACATAAGTTACATCTTTTCACTTATTATATTTTTCAAGTGTGTTAGCTGTTTATTAATTGTGAACATGTATATTTAAAATACATGTGTGTGTGGAATTGTGTTTAGTGATGACATTCCAAAAATTTTTTACATAAAATTAATTTTTAAATCACCAGTCCGAGGAACTGGTTGTCGCAGCTTAATTAAAAGAGGTAGAAAGGTTGTGACTACACTGTTTTTGAATAGAAAAGTAGGGTGGTTACTTAATACATGTAGCTTTAGAGTAGGCTGAAAAGTGGCGTTTGACTGTTATTTTGTAACTTATTGTGTTAGCTTGCCACAGATGGAATCTTAAAGTTCTGCTTAAGAGGCCTTCTTGGACGAAACCAAAGGATTTCACTCTTCCGCCTCCTGGATGTTCTTGAAAAGATTTGTAGTGACACTCAGGAATTGCATGACTTGCCTGCCTTGGAAAAGGAAGTAAATGAAGTCTGTGCACAGTTAGAACGTGACTTCCCTATTAGTGTTCAGGTACTTTAGTAATCATTACATAATCATAAGTTAACTGTTAACTGTTATACAGAGTTTATTATGTATGTACATATATATTTTAATATTTTGTACTAGTGTAGTGTCCCCAATTAGCTGACGTCAGCTAAATACATTGACACTGAAATAAAGTTTATGTATGTATGTATGTACAATTATGCAATCACTGTTTTATTAAATGAAACCATAAAACCAGCCTGTACTCTAGCAGCTTCAATCCCTACTGTGAAATACTGTAATGTGTGTTTGTAATGGTCCAGCACACATAGATCAGCCCCACTGTTTTCCAATTTTTGATACCCTATTTTTTAACATGAGAACATGTTTCATTTGTTCTGACCAAATTTCAGCCTGGAGGTTGTCAATCCACTAGTTCTTTTATTCGGCTGTTTCCTGTAGTTTTTGTAATAAAGAATAAGATGTCCTCTTGAAAACCAGAAGGGTTTTTAATTACAAACAGGTGTACATAAAAATAAACAAAATAGAGAATATTGCAATGTGGCACTGCTGGTGGCCAGCGGATTGATTATATATTATTGTTTATCAGAAACTGTGTTTCTCTGAGCATGTTCAGACCATATGATGTTACTTACATTACACATTACACATTGATTGTTTGTCTAGACCATAAGTCTTCACATCTTGCGCCATTCTGTAAATGGGATCGAGCAACAAGGCCCAGTCCACAGTTGGTGGATGTATTGCTATGAACGATTCAACAGTTGGATCTGTCAGAGGGTCAAAAATCGGCGTTTTCCAGAAGCTACTGTTATGGAAACATACAGAGTGAGTCCAAAAAAACTGCTTTCTCAGTGTATATATGTATAAGTTTGAATTAAAGAACATACATGTGAGAATGCTTACTGTATGTCGTTCATAAAGGACCCCTCCCTTGACTGAGTGTCCCTTTCCATAACACTACCTTCTAGAAATAAAAACATCTTTTAGGGTTTTTTCATGTTTGTAATTAGCACAGGCAAGTTCAAATAAATACACACATATAATGTTTTTATTAATTAAAATTCATAAAAGGAAAGGGATGGAAGAAGCAATTAATGTTTCAGTCCAAAAACAGGCAATTAAATGATGGTTTCAATTCATTTAACTGGAACAGCTTTTTAAGTCTTTCCACCTCCATGGGGCCTGATCTGTAAATCCAACTGAAATTCCAAAATGTTGGTTGCAGTTGCATACAATATTCTTAACCAGCAATTAGTTTTATTTTGTAATAGTTTTTTTTGTTAATAGGCACCAAATGTGTATAATTTCAAGATGATTAACTCAGATCATGTTATTTATTTTTATCAGGTATTTGATTGGGTACAGTTCATGAAATTTTCAGGGCGCCTTTTGCCTTTGGATGTGGATACTGAAAATAACAACAAGGAAACCCCTTCCAATCAGTATCAACTAACTAAACAAGAAACAGAGGACCTGGTGGGCTGTGGTGCCTTTTCTTTGGCTACTGACAGGGAGCAAGATGTTAAGCGAACATTTTCCATGGAGAAACAACTGCATGGAAAGACATCAGTGTTAAAATCCTTCACACTGGATTCTGGAGCTGTTGTCTCTTCGGTAGTGAATATCAGTTGTGCAGATCAAGACAAGGCACAAATTGGAAGGATAATTCATTTCCTCACAATGCATGATCAGCTTTCTGGCAAAGAAACTGAATTTGTGACCATAAAACTTTACACATCATGCAAACAAGACCTTGAGAGCCTTCTGTACTATGTTGACACAACATTATTTGAAATGAAGACTGTTGCATTTAATTGCCTTTCTTTCCCACTTGTAACAGCTGTGGATGATGAGAATGAATCGCTTTTATGGATTTTGAACATTTAAACAAATAGCCTGGCCATGGAATTATGCCATATGTTTTACACAGGCCTTTGCCTTATAAAATGTTGTATCTTGTTGACAAATCATTATTTTATTCACATTATTCAAACCCATGTTATTTTAACAAGTCACCCTTAGCTTGGGGAATGGGTAGGTGACCCCCTTGACAGTGCAGGTTGACCAACAGTTAATTTAAAATAATTCAGGTTTACATGTACATCTCGCACCATACTCTGGCATGGTACATGGAACGTCAGATAATCCAGAGAACTTCCACACTTCAATAAGAGATTTTCAGTAAAATCAGATTATACGTAGTTTTCTATAATGTAGTGTTTCAGTTTCATGCATATGCAGTGTCTAACATATGACTGCATTGGCTTGATAGAGGTGAGCAGTGAAAAATGGCTAAGTAGTGAACATTCAGTATCAAATAAAGCATTTAAATATATTTATAAGCATAACTATTGAAAAGGTTCTATGACAGCTCAAAAAGTTTAGTTAACTTCTTTTTACACATATCATCAGTAAGTGCAGGTATATATATGTATATATTTTTTAAATTTTCACCCAACTTGAATTCACATAGTTTTTCACAGGGTGTTTCTATTTCACATACATGTGAAACTCAATGTGAGATGGATAAAGGTTTTCCCATGACTTTTCACATAGTCCATACCTGTGAAACAGCATGTGAAATTGACATAAGGTATTCACATGTTTTTTCACATGGTCTAAAATTTCACATATTTTTTTTCACATGTATTTCACATGATTTTCACATATTTTTCACATTGTTCACACTAGTAGTGTTAATATCAAACGAACAAGCCCATGCACAAGGTGAGGCTACCAGACACTCCAAAAAGGACTTAGTATCCTCAAACTTAATCTTGGATTTCTTAACAAAAACGTTAACGTGTCTTAGGTCCAATATGAGCCTTTTCTTCCCGTCAGGTTGAATAGAAACAGAAAGTGGATTCACAACTACTGGCAGACAAGGACACTGCACAACCGAACCGACCTTAAGAAGTTCGGTGATGGTGCCTAAAACAAAATGGGCATTATGCAGAGCAGACTTATTATTCAGAAGAAAAACTGACGTAGGAGTATAGGAAAAGGGAATTTTATACCCTTCCCTAATAACACTGAGAACAAAAAGAGAAGCACCAATGCTTTCCCAAAACTGAACATTAGCTCTCAACCTCCCCTTCACGATAACTGATTCAGAGCCCTCAAAATAATCTACATAAGTGTGTTCCAATAATTCTGTTTCTTCAATTCAGACAAAACTACTAAATGGATCTACAACATTACGATACTAGAGTTCCTTTATTTGCTAACAGTAGTGGTTGAGGTAGCTGGCAAGGCCCTGTTGCCGTAGGCATGGCTGTAGCTAGGACAGAAAGGCGAGTTTGCCCAGTGCCCAAACTGCCCGCAGGCGAAGCATTTGTCGCAAGGTTGTGGTGTTCGAGTACTCCAATACGCTGAAAGGAGTGTTCAGTAAATGGCTGGTGGCGAAAAGGCTGAGAAGTAGAGCCATTTGAAGAACCTCCGGCGCCCAGAGAGCCATCATGGTCCTGCTGAAATTTGTGGGTCTGACAAGAACTTCGAGACTGTTTACGCAGGCAAATCTTGGAGAGCGCCCTTCTTTCGGCAGATTGCAGTTTCTTCTCGTCGTCCAAATCGTCAGCCAATTCGTCAGATTCATACTCCTCCACCGCCGCCCAACCAGCCGGACTTTTGTCTGCAAAATGTATAACTTTGCTTCGCTTGTCCAGTGATGCTTTGACGTTCTCAAGTTCCTCGTTAACACCTGACAAATCTCCCTTGTGGAGGTGATCGAAAGCAATGTTTATAGAGTTTAAGAAGCTCGAATTGAACTCAAACTGTAGCTTGTTACCTTTAAACTGGAAGCTACTAATCCTTCGCTTTAGTCTTCAACTTCTTGATTTGAGAGTTAGTGGAAAGCTCCTTCTGCTCGAGAGCACGCTTAAAATCAGCAAATTTCTTATCCAACTTTGAATCCAGGAGACGGGAAATTAATCACACCGCGCCTGAAAAGCCGCTCTCTTGACTGATCGCAGAACCAGCGATGTTCGATTGAGAAAAATCAGTGCCCGCTTCATCCATAATTTACGGAACAGTAGCGAGAGATGCCGTCAAGTGACCTCGAATCTGCAAAGAACACCTTATATACCTGAAAACAAATAATCACGCACACTGTCAAAATAACTCACGCGACAAATACCAACACATCCGTACGCAAAGCACTGCAGCAACGTGCATTCCTTACGCGAGAAAATACATTTTTGGAATTCTAATTTATTATTAACAGAAACATGCCAGTAAACAGGGTACAGGGCTGTCACCAAGATTTCGAGTTGCCAGGTAATACAACAACTAGGTGGGGAATCAAACATCTAGGGATTTCTTTTGGTTCTGTTATTGCTTTCAATTTCCTATCAGGGGGGGGGGGGGGGGGGGGGGGCAGCTAACATAAGTTCACTTGAAAAAGGTGAAGGAACTCGTGTTGAAAGCGTCGAATATTCCTTAGTTTACGGATTACCTGAAGCATGGCTGAAGAACGAACACTGGAGATTTATGCTGACGAACTCTGTATATTGCAGTTGATGAAGCGCATGTTGTAAGACATGTATGTGGGAGGCGCGGTGGCCTCATGGTTAGTGCGCTCGACTCCGGATCGAGTGGTCCGGGTTCGGGGCCTGGCATGGGACATTGTGTTGTGTTCTTGGGCAAGACACTTTACTCTCACGGTGCCTCTCTCCACCCAGGTGTATAAATGGGTACCGGCGTAATGCTGGGGGTAACCCTACGGTGGACTAGCATCCCATCCAGGGGGGAGTACAAATACTCCTAGTCGCTTCATGCTACAGAAACCGGAGATAAGCGCCGGCCTGATGAGCCTTCTGGCTCGTAAGCGGAGACTTTACCTTTTTTTTTATGTTGTAAGACAGTGGTAAGTGTGAAAATAAAAACGAGTTTACAGTAATGGACAAATGTCATGTTACATGTATGTTCTAAGCAGTATAAAGGAAAGGACAATAAGAATGTAAATATTGTAAATAGAAAACGTAATTATATAGGTTAGTCAGTATTAGTATTACACTGTGGTCTTATTTTGGTTGTCATTATTTTATTCTGTCTGAGTTATATTATACATGATCACCTGTAAAACTATTGTGTCTAAATACAAGACATTATTATTATTATTAAATTATTATTATTATATTATTATTATTATAATAAATTTCATTATAGATTAATGCAGTCTATTTTCCTTTTAATGTGTAGGGGAACATCACAAGATAATAAAATGGCAGCATTCTGCGAGTCTTACTCAAAGCTGTATGAATTAAGGTCACTTGCACCAAATGTGCCAGTAGTAGCCTTGACTGCAGCTGCAACAAAACTGACCAGAGACACAGTTTTCAACCTTCTGAATATGAAAAATGCAATAGAAATTAAGGAAAGTCCAAATAAATTAAATGTTGCTTATGTTGTGCAGTAAATGGATAAGGACATGGAACTGGAATTCTATTTTGGCTGGCTTACTGATGAACTGAAACAGAGAGAACTATTATTTGTTGCCAGACTATACGACAGTGTGGTTTACTTTATGCTACTATTAAAGCTCTCTTAGGAGAATATATGTTTATTGGAAATGACTCAAAACATGTGCTTGTTGAAATGTTGCATTCCTGCACTCCTGAAGCTAATGGTCATAACATTTTGGAGTCCTTTCAGTCTGACAATGGTACCATTCGTCTACTAATAGCAACAATAGCCTTTGGAATGGGCGTTGACTGCCGATGTGTTCATAGAGTCATACATTTTGGACCCTCCAAGAATGTGGAGTCCTACTTTCAGGAAACTGGTAGGGCAGGAAGGGATGGCCACCAAAGCATTGCATATGTTTTATACCATGGATTTATGTTAAAACCATATTGATGCTCATATGAAGTCTTTCATTAAGACTGAAGAGTGCAGGAGAAAAACCCTTCTGAATCACTTTGATCCTGTGTCCCTGTATCCAGAACAACCCCACCTTTGCTGTGACAATTGTGCTGCTCAATGCAAATGTGGTATGCCACACTCTGATAACATTACTAAATATCCTGTCACAGCATACAAGGAGACTGGTGGAAATCACTGAAAGTTTTGTCATGTGAAGTCACAAAGATGAAACATCTGTTTGAGATTATTTACATTTCACATGTGAATACATTACTGTATACATGTAATAGAGAAAAATAATTTATGATAGTGATGGTCTGAAGTTTGATTGAGAATGCTATGAAAGACTCTGTAGATTCTATAGCCTGCGTAGCTTGGTGGTTTAGCCAAATTTTTAAGCAATTTGAGCGTGAGCACACAAAGCCGTGAGGTTTCTCAGTTGTCTCCCTCCTAGGCTCCTTGCATCTTGTTATCGTGGCTTCGCTGTTTCTTAGAGTTATCAAATTGCTTGAAAACCACCAAGCTACGCAGGCTATATAGATTCTCTACATCAATTGATTCTTTGAAAATTGAATCTCTTCATTGGTGCTGCTGCCAGTATCAAATTTTATCCTACTTGCATAACAAGCAGTACATTTTAGACTGCTACTAGTCACTATTCAGTCAGATTGTAAATATTTCAGACTTTTGAATAGATAAGATTCCTATGAAGACATTTCTATCAACTTCATTTATATCAGTAGTTGCAGCACCTGGGTACTTCTTGGGTTAAAATCTGGGCCAACAGACTTTTTCGGGGTCCTGTTTTGACATTTTTTGGCTGTAATAGTTTGTCATCATTGGCACATACTTGGCACTAGGCTGTCATATATCGTACATTTGTGTTGGTCCAGTCTATTCATAGACTACTTAACACTGCAATTACATACTAAATAGACAGTGAATTCTCAAAAGCTATGGTCTAAAGAATTCAATTTCCCATGTGCCAACAAAAAAATGTTTTGTTTACTCTCTTCATCTAGCTCTGATACCCCTGAGTATGTTTTTCTTGTGTTTGTTTATCCAGTGATATAATTTTGTGTTATCCAAATCTTCCAACCTGTCTCGCTTGAAGTCACAGAAATGATTATAAGAACGTCTCACTGTTTCCTCAAAGACATTCAGTATTCAGTTCCTCGGCTCTTTTAATTAGCTCATGCAGATCCCTCTCTTTAGATGGATCAGAATGTTTGCCGGATTCTGCATGTCGTTTCAAAGATTCATCAAGATTATCAAGGATTGACGATGTAGAACTTTCAGCTTTACATATTCTTGATAGGGCTGCCTCTGTTAGGTTTGGTCCTACGTTTTTGATAGCTTGCTTAACATAATTGTTGCTGTGCTCTGTTGGTTCATCCAGAGGAATGTTGGTGCCTTTCTTATCGTGATTATTCTTGAACTGGTTCCAAGTAAAACATTCACTGTCCCTTCGTGACAACAGAGAATGGACCAGAAAAAAATTGGTGCAAACATTCTAGTGAATATATTGTACTATGTGGATCATCTGCTTTACAGTACAGCATGAAATACTTGAACTGTCTCATAAGCCTCATTCCATCACCTTCTTTGATAGCATCTAGGAAATTAAAAAAAAAGAAAACAGTCAGCCAAAAGTGTGCAGTTGTAGTTGAAAACACCATCACTTGTATTCTTTGTAACTCCAGAAGAGTAATCATCACCAACTTCGATATTTTCAGTGCTTGCTGTGGTATCTGTTATTGGGGGAACTTGTGTGGAAAAAGTGATTTCAGTGGAACATCTACTTGAACTGGTGGGTTATGCTTGAGTTCATGATTTCTTCGGCTTTTGCAGCTTTTGTTGCTGCACCCAGGAAATCGGCAGGGAAATCTGCCATCAGGTGTTAGGTTCTGTTGGCCTAGCAGGTTTTCTTTCACTTGTTCAGTCACTACAGCATTTATAATGGCATCAACAGAAGAAATTTGGTCAAAGACAAATTCATCAACGACCTTGCCAGCTAGCTCATGTAGCGAATTAAGTTTTGTGACTTCTTTAACAAATCTATTCCAGATGATAAGTTGAACTTTGTTGGCTTTTCCAGTCTTGTTTTCAAATCCAAGAACTTTTTTGGCAGCTGCAATGACTCTTGACTGGAAAACAATCTCCAGAAAGTCTCTGTCTGGACGGTACGACGATGTTACATACCCAGCAAGATTTCTTCGGTTAATAAGATTGTGGTCTGAAAACATGGTGCAACTGTCAATTGTTGATTTTCCACTGTAGAATCTGGAGTAGATCAACTGTTGACGAGAAAAAAAAAAACATCAAACTCTTAGATTATCACTAGTATAGTACAATAAAGTAATGACGATGATGATTCAGTAGTAGACCTATTGTACTCAACATAAGAAATAACAGTGTTTTCAGTGACAAATGTAATTTTTAAAAAAAATGTGATAATTTTAATATTGTTTTACTCACACTGAGTAGTTTGACAGCAGCATGTCAATCACCCAGTTGTAAGTTGATTCCTTCAAGTCTGTCTTTGGGAGTGTAACCATTGGGCACAGAGGATATAATATTCACTGCCCGTTCAATTGTAAGCTTGTCTCCAGAAAACAACTGACCATCTATACCACCATTGTGTGTCTGAGGAAGATAATCATGGAACTATTGTAGAATTTCTATCATGTCCTCATTGGCGTTTTCGTTCTTGAATATTAATCCAAGGGGAACCTGAAAGACAATTTTAAACACTGAATTGTTATACTGACACACAAATACACTTAGCAGCTGACACTTGCAAGTCAAATGGGAGTGGAACAAGGATTAGATGATTGCAGATATAAAATACATGACGTAAGCACTCTGTGGCTTGAACAACAAGTGATTGACATGATGAGTTATAAGATATAGGTTACAGAGCATTTATAATTAATGCCTTGGCGAGTTGGGTAGGGCTGTGTGGACTTCAGGGGTTTATTAATAAAAGCAACACTGTCTTCGCTTCCCTATAACTGCCCCTTAATTAATAAATAAAGAATTGTGATCTGGTCATTTATGTCTCACTTTATTATTTAGATTCATATTTTAAGAAATACAAGTTTATCCAGCCATACACATTTTTAAATTTAAGCTTTTTGGTAAGGTACCATACATAAATCGTACCCTGATATTGGATCATATGGCTGAATGAAATACATGTACTTCTGTGTTGATTCTAATATGACTGATGTGAAACAAACCTTTTTGGTTTTCTGGGATAATTCATTGGAATATGTCAGATGCAGGCATCAGCCAAAGTTGCTAAAACATCAAAGTAATCAACCAATATTCTGGAGCACAGGATAATGTAGTTAAGCTCGGACATTTTTGATCCTCCATTGAAGGCAAAAACGTCAAATTACAAACATCAAGCACATTTGCTTTTGGTGCTGAAGAATCCAGAATGGCCCCAGAAACTCTGTTCTCAACCATCTGATGATTTACCCAGTGGAAGTCTTTGTTCTGTGGATCCATAGTCGTGTTCTTTCGATCCAAGTGAATGTCCAAGTTGTCAAAAGAGATGACAAAGCCAGGGTTAGCTGCCTTTTTCAGCTCACATTTGTCCCTGAAAGCTGACTGGATTTCATCGCGACATTCACTAGAACAGTGGGTGTGGGAAGCATGTCTTGAAAAGGCAGCATTGCATTTATCTTGAGCAGTCTTCAATTTTCTGTTTTGTTTTGCTTGGACAATATCTGCATCGTGGTTCTTACCAAGCTCATGAAGATTTCTGAAATTTGCATTAGTCAGTGTCATCTTGCTAAATCTGGAGATAGTAGCCTGTTGAGCAAGCAAATATATAGATAGGTTACTGTGTATCCTTCCTATACAAAACAAAGTGAACCTGTTAAGTGTTCATGTAAGCTAACCCATGAAACAAATGTGATATATTTTACTAGCTTTCCTTAAAGAGATGAAATAATATAAATTATCAATAGCTTACAGCAATAGACCTTTTTCACTTGTACATTTTGTTTTCCCAATACAGATCATGTGATAATGTGCAGGAGATTTGATCCTTTGTCTTGTTCATTAAAAAGAGAGTACATGCAGACAGATTTATGCTTGAATGTACTCTTTTTAATGAGCAAGACAAAGGATCAAATCTCCTGCATATTATCACATGATCTGTATTTGGAAAACAAAATGTACAAGTGAAAAAAGAGATCTTTTGAGATGAATAGTTGATAGCATGTCACTTGTACAACCACAAGCTGGCTTGTTAACTTTTATTAAGAATATAAAACAAAACAAAACATCTGAACATGGCATTCTTTTTTCTTTTTTCTTTCTCTATCACTTTAGTTTTCATGAAAGAATAATAATTTGAATATTAAGAAAGAACACTTGGCAAGAATTCTGTAAGTAAATTGTAGACAATAAAGTTGTCAGAAAAATGCTCTCTCTATTGTAACTGCAGGTTCTTTGTATTGTTATTTTAGATTTATGTTATGTGGACTGCACTATGATACATTTTTCAGTAAATATGACTGGGATATATGACCATTTTTAGTGATTACATAAATTCATTCCTTGCATTTAACTGATGGACTCATCTCCCCTCCCCCTACATCTCAATTAATTTAGCACTTGCGGTATGGAACGGTAAACATATTCCATCAGGCATTATGCAAGAAAAGAACTACTATAACTTACCTCGACTGACTTTGACTTGAGAAGTACGCCAAGCACCGAAGCAGTTACATCCATTTTCTCACTCCTTTGCTTTAAAAGTACTGATCCTGCTATGGCAATGCTTGAAAACCAAGAACACTCTTTAGTCCTTTTGTTTACTGCGGAAGTCATCAAGAACGAGTAGAACAGTGGAGCTCTCTCTTTCCACTCGTTGCAGAAGAGTTGCAAGTCGAATTTGGCCAGATCTTCTTTGCCAGATTTTCTTAAAATTGAAGGATTCTTTTTTGAGCACAACGCTGCTACCTCTTTGGACAAAGTTTTCAATACATTTTTAATGACGTGATTTCTAAGTGTCGGATTTTTCATTACAGCATTTGTGATCTGTGAAGGTATGCCATGCACTAAAGCCTTTCCAATGGTCTGATAGCTTCCACAAAGGGTTTGTTCATAGTTTTACTAGGATACTGGACGTTCAAAAGTCTTTGAGGTTTCACCAGTGTTATTAAGATGATTGGAAGCAGCTTTTGAGGCGATTGGAGTAGAGGTAAGTATCGGTTGAGGAATTTCGTACAGGGGTCTT
>NC_090877.1:29442770-29445270 GCF_036669935.1 Montipora foliosa | reverse complement strand
CATGCTTGCTTTCAATGATTACATTATCAGTGGACTATTTTGTCGTTTTCAGCCTTGTAATCCCTTGTAATGGCATCATGTGCTTTCGCGGCAGCAACTGTAAACCATTGTTGACACCGTTGTCAAAATCACATTGAATTGTGGTCAAATTCCAAAATTAAGAAGTAACAGATATGTCCTGTAGTGTTTATGAGTTTTGACAGTTTTATATCTGTGTTCAATTTGAGTCAATTTTCACATCTTCACTTCAATCTTGAGATTTTTTCAGCAGTGATCTTCGTGGCTTCGATTTCTTCGGAAATACCGATAGAGAGGATCATAAGTTGTCGTTAGCACTTTTCACCAAGTTAAGATCCCAACAGATAGACAGTATTCTGTAAAACGTCATGTGCCCTATAGCACTTTTAACCTGTTTAAAGACACAGACAATTACAATTACATCTACATAAACAAGTACACAATAATAAAACAAAAACTGATGTGGTTAAATATGATTTGACTACCACTAGGCACTGTTCTGCCACAGCATCCAAGTTGCACTAACCCATGAATTGCCTTTCCCCTTCATACATTCTCCCTGACTTTAGCAATGCAGCAATGCCTAGTAACAGTGATTGATGTGGATATCCATTCCGCATGGTCTGGTTAATTGCGCAGTTAATTACAATGTAAGTAATTTTCATACATGAAGTTACCTTTGCCAGTGACACTGATAAAAAAATTTCGACCTACTTGAATTTTGCAATCTTCCTTGATGTGAGTACGTCCCTTCCCCGCAGTTGATTCTTCCCTTTACTAAAGGAGGGGTTAACAAGGCTTGCCCGACAACAAAGAAATTCCTCTTTAATGAGGAAACCATGGTCTGCCGTGACCTGAAAAAAACAGTGAGAATGTAAAATCCTAACGCTCATAATGTGGTCCCGGATCAACCTATTCTAGGAGGTGCAGGAAACCACTCTTAAGTGTCAACTCTTTGTCAGACACTCGCCGTCCCGGCACTTGGACAGGAAAGAGACAGCACCTGCAGGTGTTATTCCAACAAGGAACTTCAGTGTATTGTAATGCTGCAAGCAAGTCAATTTGATGGACGGTTTCTAAAAATGTCTGAACAGTCAATTATTACCGTTGTATTTTAATATGTGTGTGATTGCTTGAAGTCTTTAGGCATATTTCAGATTATAGCATCTTTGTCTGGCATGACGATTAAGAACTTCAGGGCCTTTGCTGTCACAGGGAACACTTTCCCAAGGAGTGAACTAACTTGATTTTCTGCAGTTTCAAATCTGACAGGAAAATAGTGAATTAGTGCAATACAAACATCTTTGATCAACATGACATCAAGTCAAATTCTCAATGTTTTTAGAGAGCCTCACTAGTCAGGAGGCATCTCGCCAAAAAACGATTTCATTAATCATTTTGAGTACAAGCAGGCAACAAAGCTTAAAATCTTCGTCTTGTCATCCTGATTAAGAATTATGGTGTTGCTCCAAATGTTATGATATCTGTCATTAAGCAGGTTTTTTGTCTAGGCTAGGCCCTAGCATGAAAACGGGGCTGAACTGTAACATTTATATAAACCCAATAAAAAGTGTACAATATAATAGGGAAATAGCTGAATCTTTGCTACTCGATAGACAGTAGTATCAGAGATGAAATGCGTGACGTGATCAGTTATGAAGAGTCACGTGACTTTCCAATAAAAACGATTTTAAAGCAAAGAAGATGCTCTATTCACACTTTCCTTTAATATAGCTTTCAGCTTACTGACGTTTCTCATTTGGATTTACACATCCAACAATAAAAACACAAAAATGCAATAGGTGATCAGCTGTGATGGGTCACGTGATGGAATGAATTCATTCCATTTCCAGTCATTCTATAGCGTCTCCAACTTATGAAACATTTTCCATGAGTTAGGATTTTTCATGTAAAAAGACTGAACTTTCTTCTACTTGGACACACGGTTTAAGCCAGGTTTCAACGAACTCTTTGATGACTTTCTTACCAAGTAGATATTGTTTAATGGCGTTACTTGCCACATCTCCAGTGGTAACTACAACTAAGTCACACGTACATCAGAAGACATCGTATTTCGTAAACTGCGCCTCCAGCTTAGCTACAACCTCTGCATTATGTCGCATTCTGGCTTTTCCCAGATCTTCGCGCTAGTGCATTCTCTTTCTAAGACGTTAAACATCTCTTTGGTGTCTTCTGACAGCTTGGCGCGCTCATTGTAGGTAAGACATCAGCGACCTTGAGCCAAGTCTGTTCTTGTAATTCCAAAAAAGCCTCCAGCTACCTTTCCAGATTTGTTTACATGCTCCAATGCTTGGTCATTGGGAATTTGATTGAAGGTGCTGGCTGTCTCTTTTGTGACAAAGTCGCCATGCTCAAATGCCTGCTGGACCTCAGGGGCAGTATGCGGAAGCATCTTCATGTCTGCAAGGAATATGACACCCATCTGGTGTAATTCGAGTGGTTGAAAGCCTCAAAATAGGGT
>NC_090877.1:29430270-29432770 GCF_036669935.1 Montipora foliosa | reverse complement strand
GCAAATCATTTTCTGACTGTATTACTGAACCATATCAGGTATTTACTTCAATGACATTAAGGCCCTTCAATTTATCCTACAATGTCAGGGTGCAGAACCAATTTACAAGAGCAGTAGGGTGTATGTTACTCGAATTTGTCACATTGACAGTAATTGTTTTAGCCGGGCAGCCTAAGAAAGAGTAACATAATGTGACTGATATTTGATTCAGATGCTCTTTTAAAGTGACTGACCAGAGGGCAAGACTGAAATTCAGGCTAAAATGTTCTCAACTCCAAATTTTGGTTTTCCTTTTGAGTGGATAACCACCTTTCCTTTCTCAAAAATGCATCAATCGCCTTAATACCTTCGTCCTCCAGCTAGTTCTTGTCGGTTTTCACGTCTGGGTCTGGGTATTGCTCAAATACAAATTCTTTTATTGCCATGGGTTTACTTTGGTGAAGGGGTTGGGACACTTTCCCTTTACAGTTAAGTGCCCTAAGTCATTTCTTGCCCTTCTCTCTTCTTGGGAGAATATTTCCAGTAACAGATTTTTTTGGTAGATTGCCGTTGTTGGTGCTCACACAGAAAGCAGGTGGTATTCTATATAAAGAACCACAATTTGTTACAGTTGTTTTAGCTACATTAAGTTGCTTACTTACAGTAATCACAGTGAAATGATGGTTTCATCTGGTTTGCTTAAATTTTTAGGTAGTCAATAATTTGCGCTACTTTCTTTTCCACATCCAGTAATTTGTTGAACAGTGTATGTAAAGTGATTGTCTCTGTCACAGTAGTTTCCCACCCCACCAGTGACTAGTACATGTAGGTGTTATTGTGCCATACATGGATAGATTAAATGAAGGTGGTAAAGTGCTTGTGTCTGTAGATTGTACAATGAACGTGTTTGTATATGACAGTGTAGGGTTGATTAGTGGAATGTTCAATGCACTGTCTGTAGTTCGTGGACTACGGAGTGTAGCATTGATGATTGGAATATTTGTACTGTGTACAGTAGTTTCCGTGTCCTTTTCTTTCTGTTTTTGGAAAAGCTGAAGCTGTTGTTTTACAAAAAGGTTCTGCTCTTTTTTAAGTGGCTGTAGTCTTTATATTCTTTACACTCTCCTACAGCAGCCGAGCAGGGAACTCCTACATCAAGAATTTTAGCTTTCTAACATGAAATGCAAAAAGTTGTAATTTTATGTATTTACATGTAAAGCAACAACTTTGGTCATAAATAGTTGTAACACTTTGTTAGAAGAACAAGTGGAGTGCATCGAAGCTATTAAAGTCAAGTCAAGTCAAGTCAAGTTAATTTTTATTTATACTCACACAGAAATAATAATCAATACAAACTAGAGATTGCCGAGAAAATAAATTTTACCGTTGTAGATTCATTGTGCAGAGTTTGGGACACCTAAATAGTTCATGGAACTAACCGAGTTGGTGACCCGAAACAAGAAATAAATGAGTCGAAGGAATAGAGATGCAAAACAATTGTTTTAGATAAAAAGTATTACTTCATTAATCAAATAACAGTTAAAGATAACATAATCGTAAAAACATTAGGAATCAATAATAGTATGATAACCATCAGTCACAGAATTTTTGATATATTGATGAAAACTGGAAAACGGCTTGATTTTCTTAACATCAATGGATAAAGAATTCCAAAGTTTTGGACCAGTGTAACTGAGAGAACAAATGCCGTATTGAGTGGTATGAACAGATGTAACAAACAGATTATCAATCTGTGATTGACGTGTAATATATGAATGAATAGAAGATACTGGTTTAAAAAAATTAACAAAACTAGAAGGATTGACTAACACATTTCAAACTCACTAACAGTATCGCGCTGTCACATTAAAGCATATCAAGATGCAGCCAACCAACCTCCATAGTGAGTGTGTTAAGAAGAGTTAGAAGGGTTTAGTTTATGGTACCACTGATAAGCAAAAGAGAGAATTTCAAGATGAATGATATCAGGAAATTTCAGGAGTCTGAGAGACTTCAATAGTGGCTTGGAATGCGATCTAGGGTCGGAAAAGTCCTTATTCTGACGACTCGTTTTTGCAAAGTAATAACTGGTTTTAGGTAGGTTGGGTATGTGAGACCCCAAACGTGAATACCATAAGTAAGAAAGGGGTAAATTAGGGAATAGTAAAGCATAATAAGTATATCAACATTAACATAGTACCTTAATTTGGAAAATATGCCTACAGTTTTCGATAGTTTTAAGCAATGTTCAGTAACATGATTCTTCCAAGTCAAGTTTGAGTCAAAAGTGACACCTAAGTTTTTGACTGTGGAGACTTCTTGGATATTTACGCCATCAATTATTAAATTTAATGACTTATATGGTTTTAGTTTCTTAGAATGAAAGAGAACAAAATTGGTTTTCGAAATACTGAGAGCTAGTCTATTAGATTTCATCCACTCAGCCACTGCATAGAGCTCTTGATTTAGGATTAGTTCCAGACCATTAAAGTTTTTACGTGAAAAATATATATTAGTGTCA
>NC_090877.1:29405270-29422770 GCF_036669935.1 Montipora foliosa | reverse complement strand
AAATCTTTTACGAGTCATTTGTCCACGGGTGTCTGTCCATATGGCTCCTCATCGTACATTTATTAAAGTTGTTTCGTTTTCCTTGAGTGAACGTTGGAGTTGCAAGAGGATCGCACTCAAAGTCTTGCTGTTGCTGGAAAGTAAAAATGAAAAGGACAATCTACCAGATGCAGTAATTTCCAGTTTTGAACTGACTGCTGGAGACTGCTTGAAACGTAAAATGAGTGGGATCGATATACCATCCCCAGCAGGAGACAGACAGACAGGTGCCCATTAGTGGGTGCGAGAAACTCCCATACAATCCTATGTCATGGCATTTTTAGAGACAAATCTATTTTTGGACTTCCTTTGCCGCAGAAAAAAAAAAGCCATTGCCGGTTCAGTGATGGTATGACGTCAAGTGACATTCAGATTGGTCTTCGGGCTCCTGCTGGAGTCTCATTCGTGGGAAATTCAATCTAAAACTAAATCGGTCTTTGAAAAACCTGTGACAGCAATATACATTACTTGAAAAAATTTCGGACAAAAATAGTGTCCGAAAATAAAACCATCCAAAATTTTAAGCCTCCGAAATTTTTACAGTATAGTATAAAACTTTAAAAGTACACTTTCTGGGCGACGGCATCACATATAAGCCAATATACATGGCTATAAATCGGTTTAGGCGGCTTTGCTCAGTCTTTTATCACTGGAAAGGAAAATATTTGTTTCTTTTATGAAAGACAAAAACATAGATAAATTCCATTTTGCAGTTTATATTTTAATCTTCGACCCTAGCCCAGTTTTATGATACAGCAATTGCATTGCCAGTGCCAGTGGTGCTAATCCTCTTCATTGTCATCTTCTTGCCTTCTCTCGCCATGCAGTAGAGGACATTCCAACCCCAGTCATAACTAAAGCTCAAGTAGCCCCCGTGCTCAACCAATATGGTACTGTCATTGGCCATAACTATTCCCTTGGCAATTGCATTTATCACGGCAGCTGTTACCAGGGCACTTTTTAGTCGCAGGGCTTGTATCGTTTCGATGGTCTTTTTCATACGGTCTTCAGGCAGTAATGCAGGTCGCCCACGCTTTCTGAAGGTAATTTCGCTAACAGGCCCATCTGTTGTTTGTTTGGTTTAAATGAAAGCTTTCTTGAAATCACTGACCGTTTGCTTAGTAAGTCGAGGATATTTTCCTTTCAACAGACGCACTGTCTGGTTGACTCCGTGCCTTACAGCATGCTGACCTATTTCTGCTCTTTCCTCGGCTGACCACTTGATGTATTTTCCTCGCTTTGTACCTTCGTTTTCTAGCACAGTGAATTCTTTGTTACTTCTTCGGTTTCTCTTGCAGTGAGGTTTACAACATCCATTCTATCTTCTTCTGTCGGTGCCAATGACATTGCTTGTAGAGGGGTTTTCAGTGGCTTTTGAAAATAATTTAAAATAGACATGTCTGTAATAAAACTGATCAAGAAAACTTTCGAACAATACGAAATAAGGTTCGCTCAAACCTACTGACAAAGTCGTGAATGGCGCCAAGACGTGAAAAGGCGGCGGGAAAGTCCCCAGAGCATGTTGCAATAAAGCAGGAAATACCCCAAGAATGTCATTTCGCAATTAGTCTGTTTATGTACAACAACAGTAAAACGAGCGAAATTCGAGAATTTCGAATTATTCAAACTTTAAAGAGAAATGGAAATTGTCGTCAAGCACCTGATCGCTAGCCGAGGTTGGCATGTTTATGGCCAAAGAGAACGAGACGCAGACGCACTTTTTGTTGATCAGTACGCTGTTGCCTGGATGATGAAGAGCAAAGAAGAACTTGTAGCTTATGTTGTCGGCCAGGTTCCACAAGAAATATCACGTTATGTGTACTTTTTCCTACATCACGGTGGCAGCGTCGATGCAACAGTTGAAGATGAAGGGTACAGGCCTTCTGATAGTCCTCCGAGCTACGTTTAATATTGAAGACAGCAAGTGGTTATTTCTTCTTCGTCTCAAAGAGCTTATTCAAAAGAACTACGAGCTTCTTGATCTATCACCTTGGTCACCGACAGCTACAGATGAAGAACGACACGCTAGTGACAATGAAGAGGACCTTTCAATTGTGTTGATTGATGATGATGATGATGATGAAGATGAGAATGGCTACCACTGAGAAGATACCCGTGGCCCCGGGACTCTTGAAGGAAGCGAAACTGTTGTTCCAGCGAAAGATCAAAACCCCACAAGCCATACACAGTGTGCCAGAAGATCTGATTCTCAATTTCGATCAAACCCCATTGTCCTACGTCTGTTCCGCAAAGGGGGAAAAGAGTGTGCCACTTGTGGGAAAGGGGAAAAAGAAGCAGATTACTGGAACTTTCACAGTAACAATGTCAGGTCTTTTTCTCCCAATGCAGCTAATTTATGAGGGTAAGAGCCCGCGATGCCTTCCACAAGGAATCACGTTCCCGGAAAACTTTAACTTCACTTTCACTCCAAACCATTGGGGCAATGAAGACAAAGTGATCGAGCACTTGGAGACGGTTGTTTTTCCGTTTGTCGTGGAGAAACACAAAGAGCTTTCCCTTCCTGATGAGCAGAAGGCTATCCTAGTATTTGACGTGTTCAAAGGACAGAAGACGGAGCATGTTCAAAGGCTTATTGCCGATAACAACTGCATTAGCGTTTTTGTTCCAGCCAATATGACCAACTATTTCCAGCCGCTCGACTTGACAGTAAATGGTCCTGCCAAGCAGTTTCTGAAAGGAAAGTTTCAGGAGTGGTATGCAACACCTCGACCGCCTAGCTGGAACTCTAGATTGCCTATCTTGGCCACCTAGCTTGGCCGCTTAGCTGGAACTCTAGATTGCCTATCTTGGCCAAAAGAAGGATTAGGGTTTTGTAGTCCACGGTGACTAATGGGAATAAATAAAAAATAACACAACAACATTAAAATTGGGACAAGGTATATTAACTGCAGTTGGGTTATTGAGCAAATGATTCAAAACACCATACATTTTAAAGAGGTCCTTAGTACAGATAAGAAGAGTAACCCTAAACTAAGAGTACATTTGACCATTTTGACGAATACCTTCCACCAAGCAACTGATATCTCCAAAGAAACTTTTAACAACTTTCAAAAGCATATCAAATATATCTCACCAATAGAGTCAACATTATACTTTATGCCGTCAACAATAATGCCTTGTTCCTTGATTATCCTTTTTTGCTCACCTAAATCTTTAAGAAGAATCTTAAGGTTTCCCGTAGCAAATTAAACAGGTATAAGTTTGATCAGAAGATAACAGTAATTGAAAAAACACTACAAATGTTGCTGTTGAAAGCTCCAGTGTAGCAGTATTGCAGCTTTGTCTACCATCTTCTTTTCCTAACAGCAGGAACCTTTGTATTCTATGAAAACCATCTTTGTCAAATATTATTTGTAGACATGCTCATACTGATATCTATCCATACCAAATTTAAATAAGAAAAATCGTGAGCTAATCGTGAGTATTTTAAGCACAGCTTAAAATACTGGTGGCACCAAAAAATCAGAAAACTTCAAACGTTGTGTAAGTAATCTTTTATTTTGAACGATCCCTGTGTTTCTTTCGACTTTCAGGCTCTTACTGTACGTTGGAGATAACAATAATACTGTCATGTGTTTTTTAAATTAACCTTCTCAATTTCACGTAGCATTACACTTCATGGTACGTTCAAGACAACAGAAAAATCTGCATTCCGAGTTCCTTTTGAACTTAACAATAACACTGTCAGTTTACTGCTCACAAGTTTCATTTAATTTTGATTTGTAAAAGTAATACACTTTTGGTTTAAAGCTGATACACAGCTTAGACGTAGAACCACGTCAATAATACAACATCAACGCGATCATTCGAAATCCAGTGAGTCCCATGAATCAGCAACTGATCTCTGACCACTGCTAAACCACTTGACAACTGCTGGTGTTGGGTCAAAAGCTTCTAATTCTGGTCCTTTCATACTGATGCGGATTAGGTGTTCTGTTGTCGACACGTGGAGGCTGCTTCTTACATCAGACTTGATTCTCCTCTGGGCAGAAAATCCCCGCTCACACTGAGCACTACTTATGGGAATAACCAAGATAATTTCAGCCAGGTGGAGCAGGTTCTGAGGAAAAAGAAACTTAAAGTAGTACAATATTACAGATCATGTAATTCAAAAAAACCATGAGCGTTTCGTACGCGAATAAATTACATTGTTGACTGCTCATTGATTTAACTGGGATATACTTCATTGTTTTAAAATCGTTCTTACCTTGAAGAAAAAAAGTCTCTTAACCCAGGTTGTTTTGACATTCTTGGCTCTGGCTTGACCTTTCACATCGACTGGTGAACTCGATTGCCGAGAAGCACGTGCTTTAAAGGCGGCTTTCACTTGCACGTGTCAGCGGAGTCTTCGCAAAACCAAAAGGGGCTGGGATGGAATGTAGACATTGAGCTACGAGTTCGGAGAAACCACAGGGGAAAACGACAAATAAGACACACGCTGATGCAAGGAAAATAATGTAACTATATTCTTTGGATCCTGATTGTGTCATACCTAGGATTGAATTTATTATTTCACGCTTCCGTTTCGTGTCTGACGAGTTGAAGTACATAAGGATGGTCAGGCAAGAAAGCAGAGTTGAGTGGCGATGAGCTCAGTCGCACTAAACTCCAGGATTTTTAGGCGCGCAGGTGCGACCACACATGATTTTTTAGGCGCACAATTAAAAATCTAGTCGCATGTCCGACCAGCTGGTCGCAAACTGTGAGCCCTATAATTGCACAATATTAGGTCATAAATCTATTAAAATGCCAGTCCCATCAAAAGGCCTTAACTGAACTTGAAATACCTTTATACTTTTAGTGACATTGACAATAAAATAGAACATTATTGGAAGTGGTACACAGTTTTGTACAGAGATAAAGTCTCATTGTGAGGACTTGAGAGAAGGGGAAACCTTGCACCTGTTTTGAAAATATGAAAGACATACCTGTTTTCTTGACAGTTGGCTATTGCCAATGGATAACCGACTTGGCACTCTGTTGGCTATAGACAGGTCCCACACGGGGAACAACTCCCAGTAACACCTGAGTCGTCAGATTACATTACCACAAAAGGTCTTCCATCAAGCTTGATCATAAGGTGGAGAGTTGGCAAGTAAATTTGATGTAGCCTCTGTTCACGCACAATCATCTCACATACAGGATACAATTCCACTTGCCACCTTTCTCACTCCAGCATACTCCTTGCACACACCAAAAATTACTTTTTAGCAGCCATCTTCTGATTTAGGTTTAAAAACATTGGTGTGTCAGAGGATTTCTGTACAAAGAATGGAAAACAAAAACAAAAAGAAGTAAGAAAACACATATCACAATTAATAACAAATTGAAGTAATTCTTCGGAGAGCCAACAAACAAAACTTTACCTTGTGAAATCAATGTGAATGAATAATTAACTTTCAGGATAGATTTGTAGGGTTTAAAGGTAGAAAGTAGACAAACATTTCATTGAATAAATGTAAACATTACAATACATATAAAGACAAAACTGTCAACTTTTGTCATTTTGAATGTCTAAATATTGTATTTGATGCACATCAGGAAAGAGAGGTTTTTGCTTTCGCTCATACAGATTTTCCTGTCCATTCCCTCCCTCCCAATAAACAGACTGATTTAGCAACAGAACAGGAATGTGTGTTGACCTTTGAGGAGAGCAAGGAGAATAGTTTGGACACTACTGATTCAAGTTCGTAATGTGTATTCTTGATGTGCACACTCTTGTCAACAGACATTCCCATTTTGCTGCTAAATTAGCCGTATACCATGGTCCCCCATTTCGTACTAGGGGAAGTTCCATTTCTTACTCTGGAATCCAAACCCTTAATTTTTGGTTAGTACCCATTGAAAAAAGAAATCCGAATGTTTATTTTTTTTGTCGGTTCCTTTGAAAAAATGTCCAAGGGGTCCACATTTTGTCAGCTTCTTCAAATAAAAGATATGAATCCTCCCCCCCCCCCCTCCACTTTCCAAAACCCACTATCCTTAGGGGGCAGTGGATAAAAAGTGGAATGTCCCTAGCATGCAAGTCACCATTTATATTTTGAAGAGGTTTAAAAAGGGACCTTTTTACAAGAAAACTTAACCACTGCGGCAACACCATACTACCCTCACTTAATTTCCAAAAATGACAACGTGAGCAGCTACTACAAAACCTTACCCCTGTTCTTCCAAGCTTTGTGATTATTAATGACAGCTTGTCACGTATTTCCCAATACTCTTGCCTTTGTTTTGAAATCAAGCACCACCCAATCTGGAACACGGAAGCTTTCCATGTACTTAGAAAATGTTTCATCGCCAACAAGCTCCTGTCCTGTTCTCTTTACCCCTTCCCTTACCGCCACATCTTGGACGGTCTCTTTAACGATGGCTTTCACCTCAGGGTCACCAAGGGTGCACATACTAGAAAGCACCGATGACAGATTCTCCCGGCTCTGTTCACAGAGATCTTGCACGTGTTTCATAACTCGACTTCCCCATTTTTTGATCAGTAACATCTTTCCCGGGTGTCTAAATCAGTGTTTCCACTTATCTCCTTCAAATTAGGCGAGCCACCACTGTTTAGAGGAGTTACCAGTGAAATTGGCGTTGCTTTTGTCTTCGGCGTACTGAAAGACCTGGAGGCATTTTGAGGCGCCAAGCTGCAATTGGTCGCTCACTAACATCTTCAAGAAAACTCGTACTGATCATGTTTAAGTCTAATTCGTTCACAAAATCTTTGAGTTTGTGGAAGGCAACAGGCAACTTTTCCTTTACATCCACTGCGTAGAAAAGTCCAAACAAGTCCAAAGCTAATAGAAATAACTTGGAATCAGTTTGAGGATTTCTTATCCATAAAGGGGCTACCATCTTCAAGCTGAAGGTTTCCACTTTCAACTCGGTGAAATTCGTCTGGAAAACTTGCCACCAACGGCGATCGCCTAAAATAATTGGAAGGACTACCTCCGCAAATTTCGCCAGAAGGACAATGCCAGTTCCCCAAAGGAATTTTTGTCAGACCAGCTGTGGTTTGATTTAAGATCTATGATCATTGGGCTGCAGAAGACAGTGGAAATTAAAATGACACACTTTAAGGACGCTGTCATTGAACCTGTGATAATAAACCAAGACATTTTAGGGAACATTTTTTGCCAGGAACGAGGTTCAAATGGACAGAATAATCATCCTAAATATTATATGTACAGTTCAACCATGACAGCTGTAAATATTGGACAATCGGTTGTAAGCAAAAAGGATAATGCATTCAGAAAAGGAAATACAGCAGCTCTTCCATTTGCTAGTCTGCCGCTGGAACACCCCTTTTCTAAGAAACGAAAACTACACTTAATTAATGTGTTCATTCGTAGCATTTTTCAAGTCTGCACTAAAATATCCTGAAAGAACCAAAATATCCTGAAAGAACCAATTTTGCATTTAAATTAGTACATAATTATATAACAGGAGTGTACAGTATCCTTTTATCAAAATGGAATGGGATAGTTGTTAAACCAGCTTGGCTTCTTTTCTGTTTGACATATGATACTTAAGTCTAACAATTTGCCAGAAATATTGAATTTCAATAATCAGTTTTTAATTAAGTGTAGTTCTAATGCTTGTACATCTTCAATGGCTTGCCAATTGACATCCCTGACAGGGGCAATTTTTAAGATTTCTCTGGGGTAGCTCACTGATGGGATTTTCACGCGTAAAGTCCAACACCTGCACATCATTAATTGATTCGCTCTTCATAAAGCTGTATAAAGTAGTCCTCCAGTGAATTCATATGATGAGTGAATAATCACTTTGTCCAAGGTAAGCCCTTTATGCACTGTTGCTGCCCAATGGAACTTGAGAGGCATTTGGGAACTTGAGCCAATACTGTGGCCGTCATTATCAACATTAAGCCATGACACGTCATGGATAACATGTTCACCCTCACTTACTTTGATGACAGCGTTGTCGTCAACGAGTTTTCTTACAAAAAAGCCTTAGGTCCCGTTGTGGATATTGGCGCTGATGTTATACAAAACGATGATTGGGGCACCATGCTTGAAATATGACACGGAAGGTGCTGGGCAATAAAGGCCTTGAAGATTACTGGTGTCGCCGATCTCCCTTTCAAGACTCAAAATGGCTTCAACATTTTCGTTGTCACACCTTCCAATGCGGAGATGTCGCAAGATATTCCGGTAAAGCACCTCACCTTCGTCCTGCCGATGCACTGTTGTCAGGTTGATTGTATGCGGGAACAAGGATGGGAATAAATAAGAAGGGACATTGGCCGGCCATTGTCGAACTTGTTTGCGACAGGCAAAAAGGTCGTACATTGCCATGAATTTGCGATGTAATCTCGTAAACTATTGGAGGGATGAAGCTTAAACTCATCTATCAAGATCCGTCGCCATTCAGGTGACATTTTCAGTATTTTTGTGTTAACTCCAGTTTGAAGTGCAGGAGGTCGCGGCTGACGGCCACTAAGTTGCAAGTCTTGTCTCCCTCTCTTGTCTTAACCGTCACCAGCCAAAAACATTTTCACTATAATACGCTTTAGACAGCCCAAGAAGGCGAAAAAACACCATACATGATTTGATTAAGGTTTCATTTAACTTTATTGGGATATTCAGAGCTTTATTCATGACCCTCATAGATTCTCTTCGTTTCATATAAACATATCTTAAACCACAAACACATACAGTGGTCTGCCTGTAATGGCACTGAACTCGGGATGCCTGGTGACGAGTATAAGTCCCCCCGGAGGGAGGGGAGTCCCAAATTCCTCATTGAGTGTTGTTTTGAGCAATTTGGGATTGCCCTCCCTCCAGAGGACTTATTATACTCGTCACCAGGCGTCTCGAGTTCAGTGCCATTTTGAATTGGACACTTTGCAAGGACAATGGTTTCTGGCTGCCATTTTAGCAGGTTAACTTACAAGTTCTACAGAGCCTGGTGGCTTTGCGTTGCTACCTGGAGATGCTTCAGTGGATTCATGGTTTGGAGAAATTCATGTTCCACAAGCCTGGCGTGTTTATTTAGCGACTGGATTCGATTTTCGCTTGTTTTGGGTCGATCAGAGTCCCGACGCTGGCTTCCGTCTCCTACCTTGTCACTATACTATGAAGGAAGGTAAACGGGGACCATTTTTCCCTTAACTTCGTTTACGTATTAAATACAACAGCAGCTCACCACATGGTAAGCTTCATCAATTTCCATTTTCTAGCAAATTTCCAGACCTAAACCTCGCCTCATATGTTCTCTATATTTACCTATGTGGCGCACACAGTGAGCCTGGGTTACCTGTCGATATGGTCCAAAACTGAAGTTTATTGAGGTTTTCATCTGAAGTACCTGATTCAATCTTTCTGGAAAATAAATTATTGCCAAGTGGAAGTGCTTGGTGTGATATTCTGACTTATAAGGTGGGTGTAGTATTTTTGCTTACAGATAAGTTGCTGGAACAAAAACGATATCAGATTAAGTCAGGTAAAGAGAGAGTGCACCAAATAGAGCGTAGATAATTGCTTGATTTATCTTGAAAAGGCACAATTGACTCCATTTGTAATTTTGATAAAACAAATGAAAGGATTAAGTTGTGATAATTTTCGAGTAACTTATCAAGAAGAGATTCAAAACATTCACAAATCTCGGAAAGTGCTGCAGGCGGTAACTGAGATCTTGTTGGTTACTGCTATTAAAGCTGCCAGGCCCTTACCTAAGAGGTAATTCCACATCAAGAGATTGAAGACAAATCACATGGAAACTTTGAGCGTTGAGCTATTTTCATTGACCAGCTGCTGTTAAAATCGGCTCGTTGTGCCATTCTTGACTTGATCCTCGCGAGAATCGAGGATCAATCCTTGACACTGGATTCTCGCATGTCAATTATTCATACACGATTACACAACAACAGCAACTACGAAATTTCAAACTATAATCTCATGTGGATTAAAATATAAAAGCAAAACAGTGAGCTTTATCGTGCAACAGATATTGTCATGAATCGAATGTAAATTTCCAATGGAAACATGTACATGTAGCAAAAGCTTTTTCATCCAACTTTGGATACCTCGAGTTTGGCGTTCGTATGAGGGCAACATGTTGTTGTTTCTATTTCTCTTGTCCTGCCTTTTTTGTAAATATTATTTCCCAGTGTGACCACATCTTACGCAGGTATCAAAAACCGTAGTCGAGGAAAAGTGCAAAGCATCAAAATTAAATATGAAAGTGGTTTCACTTCTGGGTGTTCATTTCTTTAGGATCCACCACATCAAATAAAAGTCATGACCAACACATAATAAATGAATAATGGTATTTTGTACTAAATACAGCAAGTGTGGTTTTCCGCTGGCTGAGGAACGAAAGAAGCAAAAAACGTTTTTGTCGTACATGGCTGGGAGTCTGGGTACAGGTCTGCAGGGGATTTCAGGTCACGTGACTCGTGTAAAGTTTCAGTTTTTGTTTTGCCATCCGCCATTGCCTGACATGTGTGTTTAGCACTTTCAAAATTCAATCTGTTGATATCGCTTGTTTGCTGTGTTCTCATTTTCTTCCATTTCTGATGGCGAAGGATAATTTTCGTACGAAATCTAGAGTTGCTAATTGGCTTGAACCCTACAAGAGCCCAGCAAATCGTTCTTCCATGCGAAGTGACGATGATCGTACATCTGGTCGCAGTTCTCATGGCGGGTCAAGTAGAAGCAGTCATGCACGTTCTTCACCTTCCCGCACCTGTTCAGAACCACCGGACTGCGCGAAGGAGCTTCTTAAATTAAAGAACTTGCACAGCGAAATCTCAGGGCGCTCAGAAACCCCGTGCAGCAGATCCAGAGTTTTGCTTTGCTGCTAACAAAAGGCAATACCAACTAAACAAGGAAGTGTTGGAGAAAATTGAGGAGGCGCTGGTGATGGATGATGGCGAGGACCGCACTAAAAAGCTCACAGAAGGTAAGGATTTGCTCGCGGAGAGGAACAAGCACATTTTACTTGCTGAAAAGTACGGCTGGGATACCAGTGCTAGCAACTCGGATGACGAAAAGAAGATACAGAAGGCTGTTAAGGAAAGCAAACAGTTGAGGGAGGAAAAGAAAAGAGTGGCTTCCTCCAAGGTTCCGAGGACTAAGGGAGTTTTTCAATGTGCTTCGGAAAGGAGGGTTACGTGACGCAATTAGTGGCGGGAAAACAAAGTCAGCCGCCTAACGGGCGGTCTGTCTGTTCGTTTTCGTTGCTTCAAGCCAGGACACTTTGCCAGGGAATGCCGCTCTGCCATTGTCCAGTCCACAGGAAACTATCAACAAACAAGCCAGTGAATTCCTGATGTCTGGAACGGCCAACGATCTCAGCTGTGATTGTTCTGTGAGTGACTCTTTTTATGATATAATTGGAGAGGATTTATTTGTTGACGTTAATCATAGTTGTGTTGTTGTTAAAGGTCGATTGCGAGAGAACATTGCTTTCTGGCAGAATATCGGTGCAAGTAATTGGTTGCTGAGAGTTATTTGTGAAGGTTATTGTTTACCCTTTGTTGAATTACCTCAGGTGAAGTTTTTTCAGAATCACAAGAGCGCATTATGCAATGCGGTGTTTGTGTGTGCCATGATTTCTAAATTGCTGAAGTCCGGTGCATTGGTGGAGGTGAGTCCTACGGACCTTCTTGTATGCAGTCCATTGGGCGTAGCCATGAACAGTTCAAGGAAATCTAGGCTTATGATGTATTTACGTTATGTCAATCAACATCTCCGTTCATGTAAATTCAAGTATGAAGACATACGTACAGCAGCTGATTTGTTCCAACAAGGTGACTGGTTCTTCAAATTTGACTATACCAGTCGATATTTGGAAAATTTTCCAGAGCATACAAAGTTCCTTGGCTGCTCTTGGATTGTTCATGGCTCCTGTAAATTTTTTAAGTTCACCGTTTTGGCTTTCGGCCTGTCAGTTGGTCCTTTTATCTTTACAAAGGTCCGAAAAGCCCTTAGGAAGCACTGGAGAAGGCTGGGAATTCGTTTATTTACTTCCCTAGATGATGGTGCAGGGGCAGATTCTGATTTCTCTGAAGTGCAGCAGGTTTCGACATGGTGCAAGCGGATGTGCGGCATAGCAGTTTTGTAGCCAGTGATGTGGAGAACCAATGGGTGCCAGTCCAATCTGGAAAGATGTTGGGTTATGTCCTGAATTTACATGCTGCAACTTTTCAAGTCCCCCAAAGAAGGGTAGATGCTTTTCACCATGTGCTTAGGGATGTTATAGCTCACAAGTTTGTAGTATCTGTATGCATGGCGGCCCGGTTTACAGGACTCCTGGCTTCCATAAGTTTGGCGCTGGATCCAGTGGTATGCCTTCGGACTAGAAGCTTATACTGGGACACCTTACAAGCTGCTTCTTGGGACAGCCCTTTCCAGTTATCTGCAGATGCCCCAGGTGAGGTTGTTTTCTGGGAGAAGAATTTTCGTAATGCAGGCTATCCGATCTGGTCTCCTAGTCCAAAGCCTGAAGTTTCGACTTACTCAGATGATAGTGATTCTGGTTGGGGAGGATTCGCTGTGCAGGTTGGGGGACAAGTGGCAGTAGGAAGTTGGTCAGTCGATGAGAGTAACAAGAGCTCCACCTTCCAGGAACTGCGGGCAACTGGTCTAGTTCTGAAGTCTTTTGCTCCCTTACTATGAGGCACGGAGGTTCTACACAGAACTGAGATCATTCTGTCAATAGGCAGCCGCAAACCCGACCTTCACAATGAGGCAGTTAATATATGTAGACTGTGCAGGGAGTTTAACATTCGTCTAGCCGTGGAATGGATCTGCAGGGATTTTAATGGGGTCGTGGATTGAAGATTCCAATGACTATAAGCTCGATCCTTCCTGTTTTGCTTACTTGGGCAAGTGTTTGGGTCCTCACACAGTCGACCAGTTTGCGAGTGTGAAGACTAAGCAGTTGGATAGGCTTTGTAGCAGATTCCTCAACCCTGGTTGTGAGGCTGTTGATGCCTTCACTGTCTCATGAGCAGGCGATTACAATTGGCTGTTTCCTCCACCATACCTGGTTCCTCGTGTCAGATGGAGGAGAGGATGGAGACCTCTTAGTCCCAGAATGGTATTCTGCACCATGGTGGCCCCTGCTTATTACCAAGCCTGGTACGTGGAGGGGGTTTGTAACAAATTCCCTTAGGATCCAACCTTATGAGGGCATCTTTATTACAGGAGCAGCTGCCAGCTGTGTCTTTGCAGCTAGTGCGCCACCTTTTGGTCTACTGGCACTTCAGCTTTGCTTCTGTGGCTCCCATGTTGGGACTTAGAGGCTTACCTGCTGCCTTCTAGGAACAATGACGCAGCTGCTGGTGATACCTTAGCGATCCATTCACGCCCTTGGTGGCTGGTGCCATGCACGTCATCATGTCTGCTATTCTTTGAGTTACTAGCCTGTTATGGGCTCCTGTTTGTTTTTACCCAGCTGTTATGGCTATCAGCTGTTTTGGCTCCTAAGGCCTGTTATGGGCTCCAAGCTGTTACGGCTTCCTTAATATTTCTGTATGGACCCACGTTTTTGGTGTGTGCACATGCATGTGGATCTACTCCTCTTTTATGGTTTGTGTGCTTACTGGATTTGTCTCCGTTCTTATGGCATTTATCATTGCATTGCAGCCGTACAACCCATGGTGGAGGAGGTTATCTTCCCAGCTGAATTTCAGGTGGATTGTTTTGACCATCCGGAATTGCGACAGCTAGCAAAGGCGCTACCAGCTGTATTGGTTCGTGATCACGCTGCTACAACCGTTGCGACTTATCTGCGCGCTTATAAATCCTGGAAGTCATGGGCTGGTTGTCACCATGCTGCTATTTTGCCGGCACACTGTGTGGTCTTCACCCTGTACGCCTGGTCATTGTCTTCGCTGAATTTGCTGTACGGTGTGAGTTGGGTTCATAAGAAGAGTGGCTACCAGGAGCCAAGTGAGTATCCGACAGTGAAGCAAGTGGTTGATGCTGCCAGGCCAATTCTTGCCAGGTCAGCTGAACGTAAAGAGCCATTGTCTTCTGTTCTGGTGCGGAAAGTGATCAGTCGCCTTGAGAAGGGTAACCTGGTGACCTCCAGCTGGCAGCCTTGCTTTCCCTGGGTTTCTTTGGTTTTCTTCGATGGGATGACATGCACTGTTTGTCAGTAGATAGCTTTTATTTTGCTGATTCCCATGTAGCTATTTTTCTGGAAAAACGGAAGAATGATCAGTTCTGCGAGGGGTCATGGGTTTTTGTAGCCCGTTGCAGTACACCCCCTTGCCCAGTTAAAATCATTGAGAAATTCCTGAGAATTGCAAACCACTCCACTCCGTTTTTTCGACGTGTGTTGCATACCAAGCAAGGAGTTCATCTGCGGAGAGTGGCAATGTCTTACAGTCGGGCAAAGGAGCTGATCAAGAAGGAGCTTGGCAAGGAAGGTCTGGACCCCACTAGGTTTGGAATTCATAGTCTGCGTTCAGGAGGAGCTTCTGCAGCAGCTATGGGTGTGCCAGACAGACTCTTCCAGAGGCATGGAGGTTGGAGGAGTGAGAAGGCTCAGAACAATTACATAAAGGATTTTTTTTAGACCCGCTTCTACTTGTTACAAAGTCAATTTAGGATGGGCATTGGCATTCTTTTTCATTCTGTTGTTTATGCAACAGCTGGCGAAGTGAGAAGGCTCGGAACAATTTACATAAATAATAGTCCTTGGATGCGCTTCTACATGTTCAAAGTTAATTAAGGATAGACATTGACATTGCCTTTGATTCCACGCTGTTTTGCCAACAGCTTGTTTCTTGTGTTTAGTTACTAGACAGTCAAGGAACTCTATTTCCATCATTACATGTCGACTTTGCCGTCGAAATAGTTTTTTGTGTGCATAGAAAGTATTTTATGAGTTAATTTTTCCTATATTTTGCGCTCTTTACGTTGTAGATTTGTGTGTTTTGGCTTGGCATGGCTCCCAGCGGTGTGTGAGAAATGTGGTTTTCCGCTGGCTGAGGAACGAAAGAAGTGGAAAATGTTTTTCTCACACATGGCTGGGAATCTGGGTACAGGTCTGTGGAGAATTTCAGGTCACATGGCTGGTGTAAAGTTTCAGTTTTTGTTTTGCCATCCACCATTGCCTGACATGCCCCACCCACGAAGTACTTGTAGAATGTTTCAGTTGAGGTGATCTTATTCTCTTGCCACTTTTTTGTGTCATTGTAAGACAACTATGTTCTTTTGTTAATAAAGGTCAGGCTGTGTGGTTCGGCTTGGCGTGGCTCCCGGCGGTGTGTGAGAAGGTTAATGCTATGTGTTTCCATTAATATAAAATAATTTATAAGGTTTTAAAAGCCAGATAAGAGACTGTGGATTTTTTTCTGTCATAAACAAACGTTTACTGTTTTGGTTGATTGATAGCAATCAGAAATTTGACGATCCTAAAGTAATCTAGGACACTAACTGTTGATTTTTGTTGTAAGCGAATAAGCAACAAGGCTGCACTCATTTATTCAAACTTTTTCAATGATTTGATAACATTTCGAGCAATGAAACTTGGGGTCTCGGGCGAGTAATTACGGAATACTTTTACGTTCAAAGGAACAGTTTTTGTAAATCTGAAGTTAACATACATTGGATTCGCTCTGACGAAGGGCTAACGCTCGAAATGTCAGCTTTTAGAATCTCTGTACGGTGGCCAATTTACATTATCAATATCAACTCTGTTGATAAAACCAAATTTTTGTATACATGTGTACAGAGGACATTTGTTTCCAGAAAGGTCTGCTACTGCAGTGTTATTGATGACATGTATCCAGTAAGGTCTAAGCCCATAGAGTTAACTTGAAATACCACTCCAGTGTATAGGGTCGAAGACAGTTTACAGTCCGTGTGTCGAGGTATGCTTCGATTATACCGACAAAGAATAATTATCTCCTCCGCAATCGCACAGAATACATGTAGTTTCAAAGATTTTTCTCTCTCAAAATACTACAGATGTAATTTTCACTAACACCCTACAGTCTAGGTTACATTTAGAAGTCTACAGAGTAAACTTTTGAATTCATACCACCCCGGTCTGATTGTGTCGAAGACTGTTTACAGTCCGTGTGATTGTTAAGTATGCCTCCATTATATGGCCAAAAAAATAATTATTTCCTCCGCAATCGCACATAATAGTGTCGTTCGTTGTGATCTCGTCCCAATTTCAGCAACCAGATTTGAAAGAGGGCTAAAGTTCCTCGGTTTTCTGCATTACTCCCGAAGAGCATTCTCCATGAAACTTTGGCAGGCTTATCTTTCGTTCATATTCCCAGTTGCATTTGTGCTGTTAGTCTATCAAGGAATCAGTCAAGCCGACCAGCTCATTAAATTCTTGATCCTCTCGAAAATCGAGGATCAAGTCAAGAATCGAGACTCAAAAGACACTGTCAACTTACTTTTGCATGGTACTGTATGTCTCACATTAATAAGAAAAACTTAAGTGGTTTAGTACAAAAGCCATTGAAGAGAAATGAAAGGAAAACCTTTTAAACATTTTAACACTATTATCACCGAGTCACTACGTCTCACCTGGGAAAGGGCCATTGAAAAGAAACTGAAAATCGTAAGCTGTGGGGTAAGTGCATGTAAGCAAAGCCGCTTAAGTAAAATTTGTTGAGATGAAGAACAGCCTCTGTGTTCGTTTTTATTTCTGACATTTCTGGCTTTAATAACAGTTTCTTCTCAGTTTATCCTCACCTACTCGGGAGTTTTTTGCAATAGAGATATTTGAAAAACAGTCAGGTTATTGCAGTGATCAATAAGAGTCTTTCTCAACTGTGTAACAATATAATATGTGATTGTATAAAACAAATAAGCAAAAGAAGAAAAAAAGGGGACTCACCTATGTTCATTGGGTCATTGTTGTCAACATAACTTGGCTGGATGTCAAGTGTACTTAGGCTAATGTGTACAAATGCAGACTTGACAAAGTACACGTAAATCTTGCTGAACTTGGTCGTTCTCTAGAATGAATGATTCTAAGGAAAGTGTTGCCGCTTCATTATTCGTTCTAGTTTGGTGAATGTGTTCCCCCTGAGCGGTACTGTTGGTACTGATTTGTAGCGAGAGTTATTCTTTGTGTGTTCTGTGCTATTGTAGGTTGTACATGTGAGACTCTGCTACTTTTGATGTTACTGCAGGTGTGGTAAGTGCGATTTTTTCTGGTGTATATTTAAAAGTGAAATGAATATTAAAATAAATTTCGCCCAAATTTTATCAAAATATTCGCAACAAAAATGCAAGAAAGCGATCTCAAAATGGGGGGAGCTACCCTATTTTGACAGCGAAATGAAAGGAAAGGCTGGCTTTTCCAAGCTCGAAGAGCTTCATTGTGCGACAAGTGCTGGTCCACCAACGAAAACATAGCAAATAACATAAAAAAATTTCGCCTCACATCGTGATTTTAATGTTCCGATTTTAATATTTTCCTTATCATTTCGTCAGTGCCCTTA
>NC_090877.1:29390270-29395270 GCF_036669935.1 Montipora foliosa | reverse complement strand
TAAAAAGACAAAAAATCAGGAAAACAAAAGGGCGCATCCACTAACGCCTGTTTTTTTTAGGTGGACAAGGGCATGGAGGAAGGAGAAGCAGGTCTGCATTTGCGATCGTGTAAAGACGTTTTGTGAAAACGACGGGAGCATTCTGACGCACGTTGGGATCCCGCACGGCGGGTAGCCAACCGACAGAAACAGCGGCCCCTGTTCCACGATCGGCAAATGACCTGGAAACTCCAGATGGTTCATGTAGCTCGCTCAAGGAACCACCAGACCCAGATTGCACAGAGGCCCCTGCAGCGTGAAAATTGTAAAGTTGAACGTTCATGGTCGACCAGTCCACGAGCTTCGTTGCCACAGTGTGCTGGCGGAAGGCCTGATCGTTTGCCAGCCAAACATGACCACTGAACTGGCGGTACGTGCGCAGGATGAGAAGTTTGAAAAAGGTTAAATCTCTACAGCGGTGGGGAAAATACGGCGTCAGAATCAGCGTGAAAATTGTAAAGACTTTGGACCAGGTCATGATGTCCTTGATGCGTCGGCATTGCTTTTTAGCGCTTGGAAAAAACACTAACCGCCCATCCAGGAATGCTTGCGACTCCGGCTCAGTCTGAACAATGTTGACTGAAAGCAAATCCCTCAAATCCACGTACTTTCCTGCAACAATTTGGCTAACTGTTTTCACTGAAGTTGGTGAAAAACCGGGGCCAACTACAAACAGCTGTTGCAGTAGCGGTCCCGATGGCAGGTTTGCAGCCAAAGTACTGTCCCTGAATGGCATGGGGACAGAAGCGCCTGTTGTGATCGACGTGTTTAAAACCGGGTAGCGTGGGGTTGCAAAAGTGGCAAAAAAGGATGGCACAGTAAAATTAGGCCTAATTTGCGTGGCTGAAGGTGAAGATATCGCCTGTTGCTCGGGAAGGGCACCTCCAAAAGCTAAAAAGGTCGCCGTTTGCTGCGACAGGTTGGGCGATGGAATGGGAACGCTGCTTGTAGTTCCATGCTAACTGAATTTCCATGCAAATTGCTCGAGCTAGAGCCAGGGGCTTTTTCTGCCGCTAACAAGGCCTTCACAGCATGGACGATTACAGCGATTAGAGCGGAATCATAGACACCAGCAGCAACAACTCTAGCGGAAACTGTTGAAGATGTTTGTGGCGCCAAGATTGCTGCAGAAGCAAGCAACTAAGGACCAGACAACTTGGCATGCAGAAGGGTATCCGATGACGAGTTCTCCCCATCCAAACTATTGTTGGTTCGACGAGCAGTCATTGTACAAGCAGAAACAGCAAGCAAGCAAAAACCAAAGCACAAACTGGCACACAAACAGCAAGCTATTGCAATAACACTTGTGAAGAACTGCTAGCAAGCAACTGCGTATATAAGTCACGAGATGCCCCTGCTAGAGGTATCGGGCCACCCCCTAGTATAGCTGGGGAAATTGCTGACCAGCATTGCTTCGAGGTTAATTTTGCCTAAATTACATTTAGCCACATTAATACTATTAAATTATCTTAGTTGGAAAAATTGTACCATCAAACTGATATTTCATCCCTCTCAAAACTTCCATAACACACCATAATAAGTCAGCCAACAAAGCTACAGTGCACTGTAGTTAACAATTTAGTCTTTTGAGAAATAGGTTATTTAAAATGTAAATGGGAAAAGCAACATACTACTGTCTAACCTTGAATAGTCCGGATAATCGAAAATATGAATGTTAATAATGAATCAACACTGAATACATTTGTAAACCGTAACATTTATTCAAGAATCATGCAAGAATGAACCAAACAAGTCATTTCTGCCTAAAATGATCAAGTACATCAGTCTGCTTCAAGTTTCTACAGCGTGTAATTCCATCATTCCTTCGAAGCTGCATAAGTTGAATAACTTCCACATTGTTTTGTCTCTCCATCCACGTCAAATGTTAGAGGGAGCTCTTGACACGCAACAATTACAACCAACCTATATTATTGGTCCCAGTCCCTTTCGTACAGTGCTATATTCTACACAAACACTTTTTAAAGCATTCAACAGCTTCAGTGTTTGTAACAGTTTCCTCATCTCGACCCTCATCCTCCACTGAAGACTGTCCGACAATGCTCGCTAAGATTTGTTCGTCTGACAAATGCAATGAAGTTGGAAGTTCATCACCAGCTGTAAGCCAGTCACTGACATCAGAAGTAGAGAGACCCTTACTGTTTCCAACTTCTTTTACAATTTCCATCATGGATTCAATGACAATGCTTCCGTTTGCATTTCAGAATCGTTTAAGCGTGTCTGAGCATCGGGATGAATTTGCAGTTTGCTGAATGCTTTGAATATGGATTCGGCACTGGCCTCTTCCCATGCATCAGCAAGCATGTCTTTCACAGTTAGTTTCACAGTTTCACAGTTAGTTTCTTCACGATTTCCTTCAGACTTTGTGTTGTTTCAGCGTCTTGACTTGTGATAACTCTTTGAAGAAGTTTCCTTTTCTAACGGTTCTTGGCCGCCTGCAAGACGCCTTGATCCGTAGGCTGAAACAGTGTTTGGAGGAAGAAACATGCCAGTGATGGAGCCATCACTGCTCTTCAGCTCTTCGGGATGGGCAGAGCAATTGTCCATCAGTAAAAAAGCTTTGGGTGAACAAATGGTTTGTGCGTGTTGGTGGTGTTTAACAGCTGGTACAAAGTCTTTCTTGAACCACTCGGCAAAAATCTCAGAGTTCATCCAAGCGTTACGTTGAGACTTGTAAATGACAGGAAGCGCCTTCATGTTTACATTCTTAAAACACCGTGGCTTTGCAAATTTTCCAATCACAACTGGTTTAAGTTTGTGTTCCGGTGGCGTTTGTGCATCCAAGGACAGTTAAATGATCCTTTGACTTTTTAAAGCCCAGGGCAGTTTTTTGATGGCATGCCACAAGAGTTTTGTCAGGTAAACACTACAGGAGTCCTGTTTCATCGGCATTGTAAATTTCCTCTAGAGTTAAACCTTTTTCCTTGATTACTCTACGTAACTTCTGCAAAAATGGCTCAACATTTTCTACTGGTGCAGAAAGTTTTTCTCCTTGGATGCTAATACCGTGGCAAATCTTAAATTTCTCAAGCCATCCTGTCGAAGCTTTGAAGGTTTCGCCGTTCGCGTTCTCCACATGTAATTGACTGTGAAAGTGCTTTGCTTTTTGTTGCAGAAGGGGAACAGAAATTGGTGTGCCAGCTGTTCTTTGCTGTATGAACCATGTGTATCGGGCTTCATCCAGCTGTTCATCATGTGCAACTTTCAATGATTTCCGTTTTAGTCCATGATCGCTCTCCAAGTCATCAGCAAACTTCATAATCTTGTCTTTGTTTTGCAGATGTCCGAAATCTGCTGTTTACTGACGCCATATTCACTGGATGAGCTTGTTCCTTTTTTTCCTTTTTCCAATCGTAGAATTATTGACTGTTTATCTTGTATAGAAAGAATTGAACGCTTATGCTTTGTCGACATGATGTAAACACTTTTCATGACACAAGGTTGTGTACCAATGCTGATCGGGGAAGCGAAGCATGAAATTTCACTTAGCAACAAAACAACTCTGAGCCAATGAACGCTCAATGAAATGCACTGCATTAGTTACAGTGCAGGTTAGGTGCGTTTAAGATCACTCGAGCAATAAACTTGCCCTAAATTGTCTTTTGATGCGAAACAAATTCAGTTCTGACTGGAATTTTATAACTCAGTTCGGCGTAAGATAGCTTATCTAGGGATAATGAATGTGACTAATTAATATTCAAGAAAAAAAAATGGGACCACAAAAGCGAGTCCGAATTATCAAGAAATCGGGATAATCAAGAAATACAGATAATCGAGGTCAGGCTGTAATTTTAAAACATGATAATAAATAACATGTACCCTTTGAGATACAAAAGGATAAAATGTGTCTTGCTGATCATGGACAGTCAGTTCTGAGTTGAGTAACATACTTTTTCATGTTATATTAATTTTAGCTACGAGAAGTGTTACTATGAACTAACACTGGAGCAATATGGTTAATAAAAAAATTTTCAACTGATCAAACATGATCCTCTCTAAGTGAATACCATGACGTCTATAAACCAAAAAGTCACACCATCTTCTCCCAGTAACACCCATTTGGGGTTTGTACGTATATACCTGGTTATAATATGGATGGCTGCTTACTAAAATAACTTTGCCATTCACTGCACTTTTTCTGAGATAAGTCAAGTTACTCTCAGAGGGAATTTGGTTTGCAATATTTTAGGGGCACTTAATTTCTAATACTCCCTTACCACAACAACTACAACTAACTACTGCATCAGGGCTTGCACCTATAAAGGACTCATTTTGCATTACAAATTAAATAATCCACAAGGTTCTACTTTTACATTGTGTGGCCAAGGTGCTTCATTTCTTCTAAGTAGTGTTGCCTTGCTTTCTCTTCCATTTCATGCCCATATTGCAATGCAATGCAATGCAATATTTTCTGGAGTTGAAGAGGAAGAGGCATGTTTATCTTTAAGTGATTTAAGCATAGTCATTTCTCTGTGACTAGTAGAAGCTGTTATTTTCCCCACTCGCTGAGACTTCCAGTCAGTACTTTGGCCTTGTCCACGAGTATGACAGTGTAAGACCTCAGCTTCCTTGGCATATAGCTCTGGTAGATTTTGAGGGAGTTCCTCTGCTGTTTTCATCTTGGTTGCAAGTTCAGGTAAGCTCAAGGGTATTGGTGTTGTCGTCTCAACATCGATGCTTTTCTCAAGGTTGAAGTCTGCTTCAGGTGGGTATTGAGGGGGGTTAGGCATATCTGTATACCAGAAGGCACATGCGTCAGGTGCACTGCCATAAAATGCATCCACCAGATTGTCGAGGCTTGGCTCTTTTTCAGGAGTAGTGACTGACTGCTTTTTTACTTTGAACAACTGTCTTGACGCGGGGTTTATTGGTTTGGATTTTCCTGAAAAATAAATTATACAACAAGATGTACTAACATGTTTAAAACAGGTACGTAAACTACA
>NC_090877.1:29375270-29377770 GCF_036669935.1 Montipora foliosa | reverse complement strand
GAAAAACATGAGGAGCAGTTGGAAGTTGGAAAGATGAACAACTTCTTTTGTGGCATGCATTTTATGATAGCCATGGCAGACCAGGCTGGCAAGACTTTGAAAGAATGGGAGAAATTGCAGTTTGATGGGGAGAAAGTTGGGGCAGCAGCTATGCCAGGAATTGCCACAGGCTCTGAGTGGGGTACAATTCGTCTTGTACGAACTGTGTGCAAAGCAGTGGAAAAACATGTATCACAGCAAGTTGGCTGCTCATTTCCCATCAGTGAATACCTGAAGACACAAGGGATTGAAAAAGTGCCACTTTCCAGTTTTAAAGGAAACCGATTCAACATTGTGTTTCACAATGCAGCTGGTGTTTATTTCCTTAATGAACATGTAAAGGTCTTCTTGGAATCCATTTATGGTACTGGAAACAGGCTGATGTTAAGGTGAAAGAGTATGTTGCAGGAACAAGAGCTCTTGGTCTTATCAACAAGATGATAACAGTACCCCTTTGGAGAGTAATTGAAGATAAATCTCTTGGATTCCTTTACATGAATGCCAACTATACCTCTATGAGGGACACTTTGAAGATTTGGTCGGAAGATGCGTCAGTACTGCTTACTGGTGAGACCTTCCTCTTTAATGACACATTAGTCAACCGAGACATTGTGGAGCAAAGTGATGATGACAGCATCACTGTAGAAGTTCGTCAGCTAATGTTCAAGAACTTCTACCTCACCATGGAAAGAATGCTACAAGCAGTTGCAAAAAGAGTTGAGACACTCACTGTTGATAACCGTACAATGCGTGTCATTCGAGTTAGCGCATCTCCAACCTCCCTTCCCTGCCCAAGCAAAGTTGTTTCCATTTCCACTTGGCACTCAGACTAAAGGGTATCAACATTGAAAAAGGGGAGGGGGGAGGGAGGGGCGTTCAGCCTTTTCTTATGAACTAGAAGAGGGGTTTTAGGAAGAAGAGGTGGATTTTCCATTCAGTGTCTCAACCTTTTTGTAATTGCTTGTAGCAGATCATTTGCCACAAGGTGTTCATGACAAACCCAGTGCCACAAAGATCAGTGAAACAAAGTCAACCCCAAAAAAGTCTAATGTTGTGAGTGAACGCGACTTTGCACAGCTTGACCGCTTAATGAGAGAAAAGCCAAATGCCACAACAATTGCTTTAGAGGGAATGATATTGTATGCAAACAAAAAGACAAGGTCTTGGCTTGATACCAAGAAAGAGGAAGAAAAATGTGAGATTCTTAAAATCGCTACAAAGTTGACGCCAGCATATAAGAGATTGTTTAATCAAAGGAGAGAAGCCATCCGTCAATATGTTGTACAGACACTGAAAGAGAAGCAAGCTGAAATTGAGAGGAAGAAGTTAAAAGCTCAAAATCAGAAGGAAAACCTTGTGAATGCCATATCTGCAGATGGACTGTGGCGGTCTGCCAGTGCCGTTGAAGCTGGTTTGTCCTGTTATCCATCCATCGTGAGAAAAACTGTTGCTCTCAAGCAACAGATCAATTTCTGAAAGATTGACAACAACGTGGTTCAATATTTCATACGATGCCGATGTCCAAGAATTCTACACCTTTGAGCTTCTGGATGATTACAGAGTAGGGGACTTGGAAATTTTATAAATACTTAAGTTACTTGAACCCTTTACTGCCCAAGAGTGACTTCTAGATTTTACTCTGTCTAACGCCAGACCATTTTACTCGTCAAAGGGAGGCCCCTTGCAAGCAAATGTAAGACACACCACACTTAATGTCTTTGTTACTTTATTTCAACTTTGAATGAGATCATGATACCTTATATTACATGAAAAATTTTGTGATACTTTAATTTTATTAATTTGTAGTCTGTCACAATATTTCGTGAGACTTAACATAAATTATGGTACAAAACAGGGTAAAAGGCATACATAATCTCTAAATTGTGTTGCTTGTGTGCAGCACTAAATGTGGTATTTCAAAAATCTCGAAATTTGTGAAATAAGGTTTTTTAGGCATTCAACATAATTGAAAGATGGTTACCATAGCAACAGTACATAATGTAACCAAAAGGAACAGTGAACAATCTAACTGTTTAAAAGATTTCAATCTCATATCACCATTGATATAGTATGTTAAATATTGCCTTTGGATAAATTGGTTGAGAATGGGGTTCAGTGCCACCTTAAATTGGGTTTTAACAAATTAAGGTTGCGTGCATGCCACAAATTGTGTACATTTACCCAAACGTTTAATATCAGGGCCTATTCCCTATATAAACATGTCAAAATGGTAACTTCAATTTGAAATACTGCATTGTTATCCTTGTTGCCATGGTTACGGCGTTGCCATGGTAACCATGTCACAGTTATTGTATGATGTGCTTTCTCCCGAGACATTGTATGGACTTGCTAGCTTAATAAGAGCTGCTATAATGCTGGTTGCTAGGTACTATTTATTGTAAACAAATGGTTACCATGTAGGAAAAGGAGGTAATTAATCCCACTTTTTTCTGTGAAATCT
>NC_090877.1:29345270-29367770 GCF_036669935.1 Montipora foliosa | reverse complement strand
TTAATCTCCTGCCTCAAGTCCGCAAACGCTTCAATTTAGTTGAGTGCCAACAACAAAACCATCACAAACTGTCAACACAATAATATGAACACTATTGAAACGGTCAATGTCCTGAACTCAGGAAGTGAAAAAAATCCATTGATCCAGTGTGATCATTTGAACTTGAAATCAACTTAAACAATGCAAGTTACAATACAACTACAGCAATCTCACCTCGCACGTATAAAAGGGGGAGTAAACAAAGGAATGACGCTATTCTCTTGAAGCTGCATGCAGATAGTTTCACCATGCCTGACCCTCAGGTTTCAGCTAATGCTGTTGAAGAAGCCCAGGCTGTTTTGCAAAACCCAGCCCCTGACGAAGCCCGAGCGCCAGCTCAAGCTGATGAAGTTTCTTTGGAGGTTTGTGAAACTCTATTTTCTCTGTCCTTTGTCTCGTGTTTCGCTGTGGTTCTCGATTGTTTTGTTTCTGTTTAGGTTCTACGCTTCTGTTTGTTTTTGTCCGCCCTGTTTTACTTTTAACGTTTTGCCCTTTTTATTTGTGGGCTTTCCGGGTTATTTTTGGTTTGGTATATTAGTCGCCCGGCTTCATAATGTTTGCCCTTTTTTCATGTGGGCTTTGCAGGCAGTTTTATCTCGTATGTTCTTTGCCCTGCTGTTAACGTTTTGCCCTTTTTGTGGGCCTTGCAGGTTATAATTTGGTTTGGTTTGTTATTTGCCCTGCTTCTAACGTCTGCCCTCTTTTCACGTGAGCTTTGCGGGCAATTCTAATTTCATATGTTATTTTATTTACTGTTGCGGGCTATATTTTGTGTTATATATTATTCACCCTGGTTTTTACATTTGCCCTCTTTTTGTGTGGGCTTTGCAGGCAATTTTATCTTCATATGTTCTTAGCCCTGCTGTTAACGGTTTGCCCCTTTTGTGGGCCTTGCGGGCTAAAATGTCCTTTGGTTTGCTATTTGCCCTGCTTCTAAACGTCTGCCCTCCTTCAATGTGGGCTTTGCAGGTAATTCTTTTTTTGGCATGTCGTTTGGTTTGCTGTTAACATTCTTCCCCATTCATCGGCTATGTCAGCGTTTTTGGGCTCCCAAAAAGGGTTTTTCAGTACCTATTTACAGATATAAATGCAAACTATATCTAACAAGCTAATATCGTCAAATGCTAACTGTCATACAATCATTCATTCATTCATTACAAGTATCAGCGCTTTCTTAAAGGCCTTTACAGTAGTAGCGTGTCTAACGTGTTCCACAGGGATACTGCTCTATAGGCGAAGGTTCGTTGGCCGGTGGCTAACCTGAATAATGGGATTTCGAACTTCTCATTATTACGGGTTGTGCGATTATGTACAGAAGATCGTTTTTGTACATAGATATTCAGGAGCTAAATTGCTGGCACACTTATAAGCCATAACAGCGTCTCTGAATTTGAGCATCTTACTAACTGGAAGCCAGTTGAGTTCATCAAGTAATGGCGTCACATGGTCATATTTCCGAGCGCCGCAGATAATTTTGCAGGTGAAGTTCTGAATAAGTTGCAGCTTTTGAATGTTCTTAGATGAGGTATTAGACCACACGGTCGAACAGTAGAGCATTTTGCTAAAGACAAGAGATGTCATAATTAAAACTAAAGTCTTCCTATCAAAACAGTATTTCACATGGTTGATCTGAACCAGTTTAGTCAAGCAAGAAGAGACTAAGTGGGAGATATGAGCGCATAGGTCAGGTGTGAATCTATGTATACTCCTAGATCTCTTGCTGATTCGACAGCCATAAGAATCTTTCCAATAAACGAAACAGTAAAATTGACTGAATGTTTACTTATCATTTGCTTGGTGCTGATCAACAAGAACTTCGTTTTCTCAGGGTTTATTAACAAATCATTTGTGCAACACCAGGTGGCGACATTGCGCAAATCATCTTCGAGCTTGAACTTAGCGTCAATGGCATCGGCTACGGAAAAAGATAGTAAAACTTTAGAGTCATCGACATATGACTCGAGCTGGCAGAATTGAGGAGCCCCTGGCAGATCGTTTAGATAAATACAAAGGAGGAGCGGCGAAAGAATCGCTCCCTGGGGGACTGCGTGTGTGATTGGTAATGGATCTGATAGCAGCTACGGCGGGTGAGGCACCTAAAGCGGAGAGCTTCTGATGGCATATACTGTCGAAAGCCTTTGAGAGGTCGGGTAAGACTAATGCGCCTATTTCCTTTTTGTCCATCGCCTCCAAAATTAAATCCGTGGTATAAATATTCAAGGTCTCAGTCCAATGGAATGACTTGTTGCCGCTTTGGTGGGGTGATAAATTGTTCTACAATCTTGGACAGAATAAAATGGAACAGAAATGCCCCCTCTCCCCCAAATCAAGGATGAAGCCATGTGAAGGCCAAAACGCGCCATTTTCTCATCATTGATTTTGGGGGGAGGGGTGGTCTCAATGTTCCATTTAATCTGTCCAAGATTGTATCAAGGGCATCTACGTCACGAAATCAAGGATTTGGTCAATTAAGAGGCCGTATCTCAACACATGTATCGCCCGAAATCACTGGCCTCTGACGCAGTCACGCGCGTCGTTATGTTACTATGTTGAGATATTATATGGTAGATATTTTTAGGGATACGGAGCGTATAAAAGGGTAACCTTAAGTGAAACTTAAGTACTAGTAAATTAAAGAATCAGGGTATAACTCTAGAACTGAAGAAAAAATGCCATCTAGAGAAAGAATACCTGAGGAAACAAAAACAAGTGTTAGATTTCTGAAGGCCACTACTGATCTTACTCTGAAAGAGATTGCTCAGCGGTGCAAAATTTCCAAAACAAGTGTGCACTGCTTGATAAGTACAAGAGACACAGCGCCTGAAAACAATAGAAGTTTATGTGGCCAGAAGAGAAAAGTTAACCCTGAACAAGAGGAATTAATTCTTGGAAGCATTACCGAATTGAGAGATAAAGAGGGTTCGTTTTCATCCCGGCGTTTGATGGAACGGACGGAAATTCGTCATGTCACTGATCGAACTGTTAGACGTCTTCTCAAAATGGTTACTTCTTCCTGCAGGCACGCAAAAAGGGGTTGATGAGTGAGGCGGACAAAGAAAAGAGGGTTGCATTTGCCCAAACGATGAAAGAAAACTATCCCCCAAATGTATGGACATACTCCATCGCCTTTTACTTGGATGGTGTTTCGTTCGTCTACAAGACCAACCCAATGGACCAAGCCTGTGCTCCTAAAGGAAGAGTATGGAGAAAAAAATCAGAAGGGCTTACACAAGGGTGCTTGGCTAAAGGGAAGAAAGTCGGAACGGGAGGAAAGGTTGCCAAATTTATAGTTGCAATAAGTTTCGGAAAAGGAGTAGTAATTTGTGAAAGATACGAGACAATGAACGGCAATTTCTTCACTTCTTTCATTGATAAAAATTTTAACACCATGTTTTCGTATTCTGACAAAGGATTGAGTTGAATGTGGCTTCAGGACGCTGATCCATCTCAAAACAGCAGAGCAGCCCGGGACGCTATGGTTCGTTGTCAGTCAGAACTTTTAAAAATGCCACCACGAAGTCCGGACTTGAATCCGATAGAGAACATTTTTCACATTGTTTCCAGGAAGTTGGAGAAAGATGCGCTTCAGCAAGAGATTACCCATGAATCGTATGAAGAGTTTTGCAATAGAGTACAAGAAACAATAAATAGCATTTCGTGGGAGTCAATTGATAAAACTATACGGTCTATGAACGGTTGCGTCGCTGAAATTATACGAAGCAATGGCGAAAGACTCAAGTATTAAAGTAGCGCTTTTAGCTTTGTGGCGCAATTAATGGCTTTACATGACATCAAAACGTTTAAGGCACGATTTACGAGGTGTCTGATACGATTTACGTCTGCTTTGAGACGCTTTTCAACGGTTTAGCTCGATTAACAAGCAATCGAAATAAAGTGTCTGTCTGATCAGTCACTTTACTGACTTGACGTGAAAAATCGACAAAATTCGTTGGTACCAGCCCATAAATCGTGCCAATCAACATTTTTGTGAACGTAAATCATGCTCTACTTTTCATCATGGAAAAATCAGAAGATTGACCAGGTAAAAATCGGCAAGAAATTTAAGGGAGCCGCAAAAGAAATTCTTAAAATTCACAAGACTGACAAAGTTCTGTATGGCTAGCACAGAGACGTAGAACGCTATTTGTAAATGGATTGGTATTCGATGGTTGAGGGTTCGAATCCTCCTTCCATCAATATCAATGTCTTTATTTCTTTTTTATAGGCTTCCTTTTTGAAACGCAGGTTTACGAGAATCATTACAGTCAACTTTTAAGTATTCGAGGTGCCAAATTTTTAATTCATCCAGCAGTCTTTCTGAAATTAATTTTTATCACTGAAAAAAACGAATGAATTAGCAATGAATTAACTTATGAAGTAACGCTGTCCAAGTAATTTTTAGGAGTGTGTTTCCCATCATAGATTCAATATCTCCTACATTGTAGTAATATTCCGATTCCAGAATAACAATTCTTTAATTGATTAACAAAGGACAAATACAATAATTCAAATAATTTTAATGTATTGAGTTCTTCGCAGTGATCCCGCTGGCTATCGATGCAAAATAAATTCGGCAAAGCATTTTGCACATGAAGGGACTGTCAGTTGCTCACTGTCTCTAATTTGTCTTTGGAACTGGAAAGAGTGCCAGCGTAGCACCATCATTTCGGTCTCTCTTTCATCGATAATCCCTCCCCTTACATAAACAATATCGTGCTTGGTAGTACAAAATATTGGGGTGTCCCTTTTAAACTCTAGATCGCGTGAAAAATATGACTTTGGGGCAGGAGGATGAACTGGCTGACCCTCGAGCATAAGAAGTAAATCATGCCACTGAATGATTTGGGGGTTCCATCTAAAGTCGTTTAAAAAAATGACCTCCGCTTTTTCAGCTTCCACCCACGCGAAATTAGATGTTGCGGAATTACAAAAAGACCTATAAATAATGTTTAATGGGTTAAGAAGAAACGTTTTCCCCTGTTCATCACGAATTCCGCTAAGTCAATTTTGCCCTCAGATTTGTGTTCACGCGCCAATGCAAGTAGCTCTGTTCTATTCTGGATGTTTTTTTCAACGATTATATTCGAAACCTCGAAACAACTTAGGCGCTGTGATTGCCTACGTTTTTGCTAGTTTTGTTTGCTCGCCTGGCATTCTCTTCCGTGTCTTCTTCGACGTCCTCTTCGCAGTCTTCGTTGCCTGTGGATTCTGCTGACGAATCGTCGAGTGCAGGTAACCGTCTTTTAACACGAGCTTGACTCGCCGATATCATTCTTGGTGGACCACGATTTGCCAAATCAGGATGATATCGAGACTGAATGCAACTGTCATCTTCTTTTGTTGTGTACAACCAAGCGGTGTAGTAATTTGCGTGACGGTTGGAAAAGTGCACGTATATATTCATTCCACTTGCTCTTTAAATAGTCTTGAATCGGCAGCCATCTCCTGACACGGTCCAACTTTAGCTCCATGTGGTAGTGCTTCCCTCCCTTTTTATGATTTTCTTGGCAGCAAGACCACTGAACCACTTTTGATTTCAGGATTTCGGCCCCTTACAATTCGAAACTGCTTCACAAACTGCATCCACGAACGATTGTCTGTCCGGAGAAATGCTGAGATCAGCTTGGCTGTAAGTCAGTAGGTACACGCTCCGCACTTTTGATGGCTCTAATTGTTCATCAAGGCTTTCTGATTGACTTTCACTGCTCGATAAATATTGCAAAAGCAACTCCCTTTTACCGATATGTTCTGACAAACGTATCTCGCAAGTTCGAGCAGAAATATTCAATCGTTACGCTCATTAAAATTTCCCGCACAATCATTGCCGAAGCTGCATATTTTACAATTTCACGCCGATCAGAACATGCTTTTAAACACGTACTATTTATTCCTAATTAAACACAAAAAGTACATGAACAGCTAATAAGAAATTCCACTTGCAATCTCTTTTTCCAGTGTCGTTCAGCTCAGTTAGTAATGAAGCCGCTGTGCTCTCGAATGCGTGTTTCATCTCGTGATTACCCTAAATAACGCTACTACTGTAGTAAGGCCGAGATAACAGACAATCTTGGACAGAATAAAATGGAACAGAAATGCCCCCTCTCCCCCAAATCAAGGAGGAAGCCATGTGAAGGCCAAAACGCACCATTTTCTCATCATTGATTTTGGGGTAAGGGGTGGTCTCAATGTTCCATTTAATCTGTCCAAGATTGTAGAACGATTTTCTTGCAAACTTTAGACGCAACATTAAGTAGTGACGATGGCCGATTATTCGGAGGCTGTTCATGGTCTCCCTCTTTTAGGAGTGGGATGACCTCAGCAATCTTCCAGTCTGATGGAAAAGTAGAAGTACCGAGTGAGCAGTTGATTATCTCAGTAATAGGCCCAAGTATTACTTGTAAGGCGTCCTTGAATACTCTAGCTTTAGTTTTATCAGGTCCTGGAGCTCTGTTCAATGGTAAAGACAAGATGGTACGCCTTACAACTTCGATGCTCATGGTAGTGAACCTGAAACAATCATCGGAAAATGATACAAGATCTGGCATGGGTGAATTTGAACAGATGATATTATTTTCTAATGCCAGCTTTGCAACAGCCTCAGCTGTGCGGCCTTCTACGGATGAAAAATATGAATTAAATTCATTAGCCACGATCTTCTCTTGTGTTTTCGATGGAACAATGTTGTTTATCACTTTCCAAAGGGATCTCGAGTTATTCATATTGTTCTGAACTTTTTGATATGTATGATGTTTTTCAGCTTCAATGAGAGCTTTTTCACACTATTGCGGGAGATTTTATATTCTGCCCAGTCAAATTCATTGCGCGTTAGAAGAAAACAACGATGGAGACAGTTTCTTAATTTCATAAGATCCTTGATCTCTTCGGTGACAAATAGGCATGAGCGGCTGCGAATCTTGACTGTCTTTACCAGAGTGTTTGCATCAAGTACTTGGCGAAAAGCATTATTAAAATTGCCAAGCTTGATGTTTACATCAGGTGCAGCAAACACTGAAAGTATGGAGTCAGAATGAGACGCCAAGTCGAAGGTGAAATTTTCGGGATCATAGTTCTTGTAGCTGCGCACTGTTACATAGTGAGAAGAAATCTTAGGAAATTTCAGTTCAAAACAACATAAACGGGAAGATGGTCACTCATTGGATTGTTAATGACACCGCTCTTACGAACAGACGAGGGGTCCAAGACTAAGGTGACATCCAATAATGACTTGGTAGTGGCCGTAATCCTGATAGGCTCTTTTATTAACTGCTGTAAGTTCATCTCACGTGTAAAACTATTGATGGAGGCATACTCACGACAAGAGTTATCAAGACCGTCGCAATTTAAGTCACCAAGGATAATTATTGGCTTACTAATTGTAGTTCAAAACATGATTCTTGGCAAATTCTAAATATTCACCTGCAGTTACGTTTTTTTCCTTGGTGTCCATCTTAAGCTGTTTAATCATATCAGACATGCAAGGAGTATGTGGTGTAATGATAGCTTCCTCCTCTTTAATAACATTGATGTCATGCTCAATAGAAACGTCTTCTTGGGTAATTGCAGGAAGTATATCTAGGAAAACAGCTTCAGGATAAATGTCATGAATTGCATACTGAAGGAGTTTTTGCCTCTTTTCACAAGATGCAACAACTGAATGAGGCCTGGGATCAAATTGGTGGCTTTCAAGTTGACCAAGCAAGGGGTTGTGTTCCTTTTTTCCTAAATTTAATTTAAAGGCTGGAGTTGAAGCCAAATCCCTTTTCTTTTGAATCCAGACACAGGGTTTGCTAGTACATTAAGGTGGATCATTTTGTTTTGCAATTATGTTCTGAAGATCAAACAAACTTGCTGACAGATGTCTACATGCTCCATCTGCTCCACCAAAGCAGTTACAAAAATCTGATAAAACTTCTCCATACATTTTCAGGATAATCCATCCTTCATAATATGGTTTACCATTCCATGTCTTCTTCCTTTCTGTTGGACACACCTAAATAAATGGACCTGTTAGGCTGTGGAATGGTCCTAAATAGAGTTATAGCAACCTAGCCATATTATTCATGATACACTACAATTCAGACAACAATAGCTTTAAATCACTTGCAATCAATTTATCTTAACATAGAACCTTAAACACATCGTTGATGTAGTGATTCAAATTTTTTTAATAGTTTGGAAATTTCTAGATCAATATTAAATGACTCTTTTTTCTTTAGCTACTTAGATTTTCAACATTTCAGAGCTTAAAAATAGTCTGCTTCGGGCTGAACAGCATTTAATATCAGCTTTTCTTCTAAACCTTGTAAGTTGTTTAAGCTATAAAGTATCTGAGATAACCTGAAATCTAACAAAGCTATAGTTAAAATATTTTATAACCACATGCTGGAGATTCACGGCGTGACCCGCCTCGTAAAGTTTATAGCCCTGTAAGCCTTTTAATCCATCATGATCGTAGCCTGGCTTCATAATCATGTAGTTGTACAAATCTGCATACGTAAAGTTGGAGCATTTGAAAAATCCTTTGACTATCCCTGTTTGATGGACAACACCAGCAGCAGATGGTCCTGATCTGGCGTGTCGTGTTTACACAAAATAAGCTTTGACGTATCTTCACTGCCCTCAGAAATTTCTTGCAGGCATGATTTCCAGGCTTGGAATGTGAGATTTGAGAGTTGCTCCTTGTTGTACGCTTGGCCCAAATCACTTGTTTGGACGCCATGTAGTAGTAAATATTTTCTTAAAACAACTCCTTTCTGCCGGCTAAAGTAATTCCTATCAATTTCTTCAGACGATTTTTCCTCGAGATTCCGCATAAAAATGCCAAAGTCATCGCTAGAAGGAGAATCTGAAGTCTGTAAAGTAGAAAACGAGGCGGCCATGTTTTTCTAGCCCAAATTTGCCTCGACTTTGTGTTCGTCTGCAGTACTGTATTCAGGGGTGTTGGGAACCGCAAAAAGAGCTATTCATAGTTGTGATTACAAAGAGTAAAAGTGATTATTTCATTTTTAGTGATTGGCTACATGTAGTTTGATTTATTTTTATTTAAGCTTATAGACTAGCAAGAAAATATAAAAGTCCCTCTCAAATCTCTATCATTATCATTAAAAGTCAGCAATTGCAATCCTCACCACCCCCTCCCCCATCCTGCATCCCTTGCCTGGCTCTTCACTACCCACTATTTTTTTTTCTTGTATTGGCTGTTGCTGCTGTTCCATATAATAGTCAGCTTCTTTAGCTGAAGGAACAATGATGGGCTGTGCACAGTCTCACTTGGTGACCATCCGCTGACCAAAGAGCTCAGGGACACTGGATAATTAAGCTAGGGATTGTTTTCCCTTCGGAAAAAGTAATTACCTCGAACATATCCCTCAACTGAACCAACCTTAGCAAATACTAGTGATGATTCCGCCTCTGAGGTAAGGTTTTGTCTTATATGAGTCAAACACGTATCTTCAAATTTTGGAAGAAGTATTATGAGGTTTTTGAAAAAGAGCCTGGCCCAGGCTCTGTGACAGGCAGTTAAGTATCAGGAAGTTCCACACCATGTTCTCGCAAGACTGGGGCCAGTAAGGTAATGCAATCTTGTATGCATCTATGAATTATAAACAAAATTCTCACCAGTTGAGGAGGCAAGGTTGGGGCACAAAAGGTGAATACAACATCAGTAGAGAATTTCTGTCTTGTGGTAAGGGCAGCATTGCTACACCCACCAATAATACTCTGTACAAGACAACTACTATGTTTATTGCAAAGTCTTGATACAACACACGTTTGTAGAGTATTGTACGTGCTTCCTCACTGTTAGTCACTGTGCCTTTCTGTCATGAACAGTACCCAATTTATGTTGATAAAATATTTTACAGAGTCTGGAAGTCTGCAAACAAGCTTTTCAGATGTGGTAAAAGTTTGTAAGAGAATATAAGTCTGGGAAAAAATGTATATAGTGTGTATGAACGGTGATTATAGTAATGACACTTTATTATACATGTAGGAGGGTACTGTGGTAGTAGTGGTGTTGGTAGTAAACTTTAAGGGTGAACTTAAAACATTGATTGCTTGAGGCTAGTTGAAACTTGCCCCACTTAGTTCATTTGAAAACCATAACATATACATGCAACTGAATTGAAAATGGTAAAACTGTAATTTTTATGATTTTTCCAAAAAGCTGTCATCTCCAGGGCCTATCAGGAATAAGCTGCCTCGTCTGTCTGTAAGTATGTCATTCAGTAAATGATCTTACCCTCCACTAAAAGAAATGCTGCTTCCATTAAGACATCTTTACAGCTATCACGCTGTCAAAACAAGGAGTAAAAAAAGGAAAAATAATAAAAGAAACATTAATAAGAATTATATACTGATTCCATTTTAAGGTAAACCAAAAGTCTGCCACACCCAGCCTTTAGAAAGGGCATGAGCCCGTTGAAGTAGACAGTGACCTTGGTGGGCTCTACCACAAGTTATCTCTGGTGGTTCCAAGTACTTTAAACAAATGCAGAACAGATGGCAATGAGATGATCAGAAACAGTCTGGTTGTTTTGCAGGCTCACATTGGTAGGGATAGGCCTACCAATGCTGAGTTTGAAATTTGCGCACAGAAAATGGTTCATATGGTGCCTGAGTTAGGAGATCCTCTCCCCCCAATAAGGAAGGATGTCTTTAAGCAATGGGTAAGCTTCTAGTTCACCTGGTACACTTTGTAAGTCTTTTGATGTGTTGTGTATTTGATCAGTATAGGAGCTTTATTAAAGAGTTGTGAAACATGAGAAAACTAGTGTAGATACATAGCGAACAATACTGTCAGTTCTATTATGATTGGAACAAACAATCTCTGTGTGACCATTTGCAAACATCTTTCCCACCCTACCCCCTTCTGAATATATTTCTTGGCCTTTGAGTATAAGGATTTTTATCCAATATGCAATGAGCACATCATATGCTCAACACAGGATTGCTTGACTACTGGCAGTTTCTCTCCTTAAGCGGGTTAAACCAGCAAGCAAAATTTTCAGGTGTAGTAACCAGTGGCAATATTATTTCCATGTTTTTCTCCAAACCAGGCTTCAATCCTAGTACAGCTAAAAAAACGATATTACAATAGAAAGCCAGTCGAAAAGTCCAAAAAGAAAAAAGATGAGGTGCTGGAGAGTGACTCTATGCAATAGTTGCATCTTCAGCTCCTTCAGAAAGAAATGGAGAAGACAAAACCAAACATCAAGAACATGCATTCATTGATGACGGCATCCTTTGAAAAAAGAAAAGAGTGGATAGAGGGCACAGTAAAAAAGATAGTCCAACAATATCCAGGCTTCAAAAATTATTTTCAGGTGATTATATCAAATCCAATACATGATCAATGTTGATGGCAATGTTTTAAAGTTACCATGTGGCCTCAATAAAAATTTGAAGTTTTCTGGTCTAGACTTCTGATAGTCTACAGTAGTTGAAAATTTGTCTTATTACAAACGTTTGTCTGGCTGGCCTTTGTTTGGGCAACTGCACTGATTAAAGATAGTTACTTTATTTTGGATGGGACTATACACAAGGTAAAGTTACACGTTATTTAAGGTCGGAAGTTCCTTTACTCTCTAGAGAGTACTCTCCGAGGAAGCCGACAGTGCGCTCATTTTACCATGCATTGCAATGCTGCAGTAAGTCCACCAACAAGGGTCTTTAAGTGGACAGCTGTATATATTAAGAAGTAGTCCCATCCCAATGATATTGGCCAGGGTTGCAAAGGTCCTTGCCCGTCACATGTTAACCTTTTTCCTCCTAAACTGTGACTTCACAGATTTCACTCGTCAAAGGGAGACCCCTTCGGGGTTAAAAGTTTAATTCAAAGGGGATTTTGAAATCCGTGATCACTGCTTCATAAAAGAAGTACTCTTGGTGGCCTGGTCTCTATAAGTTCACAGCACTGTGGTAATAATATTGTTGGCCACTGTTGTGGTTTAAACTTGCTTCCAGGGAAAGCTGAATAAAATGACAAACTGATAAATTTAGCACATGGCTTATGGACCTTCTTTACATGTGTGAATTGAAAGTTCAAACTGTCTTCCACTATACAGTGGCAGTGAAAAATATATTATGCAGAACATTAAAAAGGTACCTCTTGCCTTGAGAAGGAGAAAATAAATTATAAATTATTTGACTGCAGAACCTGGCTGGGACTTTTCATGAACAGCACATATTCAAGTGAAGTCAACATAATGATACTGCCAACAGAATCAGCTATGTACTTTTATTAATTTTGTGAATGTACTGTTGCACAGTAGTGTATGGGGGGTTAATAAACAGACTTGAACTTTTTAACACTAACTTTTTCCCTCTGTAACTGCAGCTGATGATTGAGATGAAGCTGATTGCCAAAACAGATGAATACAAGCAGGCATTTATTTTGTTGATACCACAATTGTGGGAGTTTGCTAGCAAAATCCCAACCCTCTTGGATCGGTTTGAAGACGCACATGATGTAACAAAAGCTTTACGGGTCTTTAGGGATTTCGAATTCTGATTACGTATTGTTTCACGATTTTTGTTCTATTGTTTTACGTCATGTGTGTCTTCTGCACGAAGTAAAAGCCCGAAAAGGATTCAGAGACTCTTCAGACTCTCGACAAAGGTAAGCAAAGTGGGAGTGTTTCCTTTGGATTATGCTCTTGCTTGACATACCACAGATAACCCAGGCTCACTGTGTGTGCATAGGTAAATATAGAAAACATATGAGGCGAAGTTTAAGTCTGAAAATTTGCTAGAAAATGGAAATAAAAATCGATGAAACTTACCATGTGGTGAGCTGATGTTGTCTTTCATATGTAACCGAAGTTTCGGGGAAAATGGTCCCCGTTCACCTTCCTTCATAGTATAGTGACAAAGTAGGAGACGGAAGCCAGCATCCGGACTCCGATCGACCCAAAACAAGCACGGTTTTTTTCGCGAAAATCGAATCCAGTCGCTAAATAAACACGCCAGGCTCGTGGAACATGAATTTCTCTAAACCATGAATCCACTGAAGCATATCCAGGTAGCAATGCGAAGCCACCAGGGCTCCATAGAACTTGTAAGTTAACCTGCTAAAATGGCGGCCCGAAGCCATTGTCCTCGCAAAGTGTCCAATTCAAAGGTCAGCATTAGATAACATAGGGTGAAGTAGAGCCAAGAGATCGTAATTTTCCGACCATCGCCATGACGTTATCATCGTGTTTCCGGAAAAAAATAATCTGGCGACACAAGCCAGAGACACAGGTTGTACTTCATAGGATTCCAGAAACTGCAAACCCAGTGTAATTTACCGACAATTGTTCCTCTTTGTTCGCAAACATGGATTGCCAAGCAGTTTATTCCATCAAAAAACAAATGGAAGCATGTGCAAAGATTTAAATCTTCACGACGTTGTTGGCCTTTCTCATGTTTTGTCGTTTCGCTTGAGTAGAGAATACTACATAACATAGGGTGAGGATGAGGTTGACAAAGTATATATTGGTGTATGTTAACCGTTGCATAATTTTGAGAATTGTAATTTATTACATCAACAAGGCAAATGGAAACTCGTGCAAGGATTAAAGCTTCATAAATCTTCACAACGATATTGGGCCTAGAAGCCTCCTCACCCCATGATTTGTCTTTTCTCTTGAGTAGAGGACTATGTAACACAGGGTGGGGGTGAGGTTTTAAAAGTATGTAATGGTATATGCTATCCGTTCCATGGCTTTCAGAATTGTAATTTCTTCCACAAAAAGGCAAATGTAAATGCGCTCACAAATTTAAATATGAGAATATTGCCTTGGGCTTAAAACGAATCCTGGTTGAAAAGTATATGTATCATTAATCTGTCTACTATCAAACGACTTGGTGAGCGAAATGGTCTCGGGTTTCGTCGTTGAATTTCAACTTCCTTCTCCCACTGACCTGCATGTGCTTGCGTGAAATCTGGCGGGAAAACCAATTTGTAGCTTGCTGCATTCGTCAACAATGGAATGGAATTTTACAAAGTCTGTTATGTGTGAAGAATACCCAGAAAGAATCAGCTATGTTTCTTCGCTCAATCAGGCCAAGAAGTTAATTTCAAATTTTGAAAAGAAAAACACTGTAAAATTTTCCTGTTATAAGGCTGATAAGAACTTTGGACATGACGGTATGCTAAAGCTTTTTCAATAGTTAATTGAAGGCATCCTCTGTGGATATTACTGATATTTAACCCACTTGAAAAGCTTGATCATGAAAGGGTAATAATTATTATACTCAAATTCCCTCTTTGAATGAAAAAAGGAAGACAGACAACTAAATATTTAAATGATGACATAAATATAACCAACATTAGTATAAATACACAGCTGATTATACCAAATCGCGCGCTCTCATTGGCTCGCTATCTCGGATTACCAGCCGATAATCACCTCGATGGACAAAATGGCTGCCAGTAGTCGTTTTGCCACTGTAAGTGAAGATGATTTCGCGTTGAAATGTTTTTTTTTTCCCTCTTTTTTGAAATAATCACCTGTCTATTAATACTAAAACAATAATTCGCCTCTGGCTTAGTGATTATCGGTGAATATTCACTGATAATCACTTCGCCTTCGGTGAATAATTGTTAAATATAAAGGGACCAGTCATAATCTAGAAGAGATGCCCTGGGTAGATGCAGGTGCAACTAGGGGAGGACCTTTCTTTTTCATGAGATAAATGAAAAGAGGATAGAAAAAAAGTTGGTGAAAATCCCAAAGGGGAAGGGCTGATTTTGTGCAAAGTTGCTGGGGACAAGGATTATGAATAACACTTTGATTTGTCAAAAGTGCTAAACAACACAGAACTCTAGCTATCTTTGCCATTTTAAAGCTATTGTCAATATTGTCTGATTCACTTTCATCTCCGTTGCTTTCCTCCAAAGTCATAATACGGAATGCTCTTCTATGGTAGGCAAGGGTTGTTTGGAAAATTTCTCAGTTTCTGTAATTTGTTAAAGGTTCCCTATCTGATTTACTGAGAGGGACAAAAGACCCCCAACATTCTTTGGGACCAGGGATCTAAGGATAAGATGGGGTAGTAAAGATGTCTTCTGTAAACAATTTTAGGGCCAATATTTTATACAACTGTAAAAATTGAGGTCCTGCACAAAAGATGGGGACCAAGATAAAGACAATTTACCATTCATACATTAATGTCTGATCCTTAACCATGGCAAGGATTATCACAAGCAAATAAGAAATTGGTAGTCGATCACCACATATTATAAGTTTTAAAATAACACTTTTTATAAGTAGTTGTTGCCGATCCACAGATTATAAAAAAGGAAATCATTGACTGTATTGGGAAGAGCCCAAGGAGGTGAAGGGTAAAAAAATTGAGTTTGCAGGAGTACCTTTTTACATAATGGGCTGCAAGCTCTTCGATTGTCAGCACGGGAAAGACAGAAATGCTGCTGTGAAAAGGAAACAACAACAACAACGAGAAGAATTGGGTTAAACAAAAATATTGCTATTATTCATTATTTTATTTGAAATCCAATTTGATAAATGAATAATAGCTTCGGTTTTTTTTTAGGATGGAGATTCTGTCTTTCAAAAGAATAGATTCCTAGTACAGCCGTCCAAAAAAGCCAACTTTCCAACAAGATTAAAACTGAGGGATGTTGTAGCATTTCCAGATTACAATTACAATTTATTGTAAACTTGCATGATCTTGCAGCTAACAGGTACACACTACATTCCAGATTGAAGGAGATTCAAAAAATGCAAGGGCAAAGACTGAAGGAAGATCTGAAGGAAGATCTAAGTAAAGTAACAGTGAGATCTGAGAGAAGAATCTATATAGAATTTCCCTCTAGTACAGACCATGCGCATCACCTTATGGGAGAGGTAAGACAATGGATAATGGAGAGAAAAAAAGATTTGAATGTAATATTAGTCCGTGAAAAGATAATGCTACACCCAAAAGTGAATAATTAAAAAACTACACTTATAAAGGGATTGACCTTTAATACATCAAAGTCTACCGCCAGTACTCGAAGTGGTTAGTTTCTCCAGCAATAAGTTAAGGGTGCCTCTCATTCAATTATTTGTTTAGTTACTGTCAAACTGATGAAATGATAAAAACCTGAAATATCCCAGACTGAATGACCATTAACAGCAAAATTCAGGAAATGTGAGCAATGCACATAACCCCAAAGTAATCAGCAACAATCATCTCACCCAAGTGACTTTTACTTGCACCATAATAAATTCTATACATATTTTCTAGTTTTCATGGTTTTCCGGATTTCACATTAATGTATTGCAGTCATTGTTTTGGGTTTAACATGTGCTTAAACATTTTGCAGGGGAGGCCTTTCCCAACCTGTGGAGACACATAAAAAGCTATGTCAAAAATGAAATACTGTCTGAAGATGAAAGTCAACCTACTCCCCAAAGCTAGCTGACATCAGAAGTCACATGTACCATGCTTCTGTAAAAAGTCGATTCTCTAAGATAGATCAAGAAAATATTGTACAAAAAATTTTCCAGCAGAAATCTGTGAACCAAGGAGACCTCTTCGTCTTCCGGCCATACAGTGCGGTTTCTCCCCAAAAAAATGATCCACCTGAAGGCCATTCTGACACTACCCTGCTCTTTGTCCATCAAAGTTCCTGGCAGCATAGACTCCTACAAAGATATGGCAATCACATGTGCTTGCTGGATGCCACTGATAAAAGTACTCAATATGCACTACCCTTATTCTTCCTTGTGGTCCAAACGAATGTTGACTACCAAGTGGTTGGATCAAGGCAGGGGGTTAAAGGATCTTTGATGACCTTTGATGGATAGTCATTACATAAAATAATACTCATTAAGTAATCAGAAATAAGTTTTGTTAATTCTGAAAAAATCATAACAACAGCATAAAACTATAAGCAAAACAACAAAAAACACAAACATATCCTGAAAAATGTTCGAGTTAACTACTAGTACATTTTCCAAACAATTTTTTTTAGTTAATTCAGATTCAATAAACATATCAAGGTAATGCTATTCTCACCTTTTTTTTTTACTGAATATCATGGAAAATAGTGTGGTTTTTTAAAAGTTATTCAATACTTGTAAATGCCTGTTGCTGACATCATAATGAGGTGACATCAATTGACCTGCTTCAAGCAAAAACTTATTTAGTGGTTGACAAGGTATGTCTGTGTGGTAGTATTCTCAACTCGATTTCACAATCACAATAAAGGGGGGGGGGGGGGGGGGGCAGAAAATGGGATGAAACCCTGTCTTCAGAAGGTCTATTGTTCTCTCAATGATCCTTAAATCTATGATTTACGCTCCAACCATCTTAGTGTTACATTTCATTACATACAGGGAGCAAGGTATTCCTCTGTGACTTTCACAGAGAACGAGCCTGGGAGAGATGGACAGCCAAATTACCAAATGTTATGAATTCAAATAGAGAAGAAGTACTTGCAAAACTCCTACTTGTGGCAAGTGCCGGATCTGAGGAGCTTTACGCAAGTCAAGTGAAAGCACTGAAAGAATGCCATTTCTGGAAGGAAAATAAGCGTCTGTGTGACTGGTTTGAAAATCACTGGTTAAGAGAGGACAAGGTTAGCAAAATGAAAATATACATGGCTTTCTGCTTCAGCTATTATTCAAACAACATGTATGTATGCCTTTACATTTTCCTTTATAATATTTCATCTTAGCCACATTCATACACCAGTTCGCTTTCTAGTTGAAATATGATCTCGTTTCTATCCACTTAAAAAATGGGAATGCTCTCAAAAGTGGTAACCTTAGGACCAATTACTGACCATTCCAACCTGTCATACTAGGCTTGATCGCCACAAAGAGTTAATACAGTAAATGTGAGCCAAACTTTTGTTGATTGTCTCCTTTTCCTGAGCTGATGCACATAACGCCCTTTCGTGGTTAAATGCAAAGTTCAATACACTGATGGGTCTAGTAACTTCAATTACTTAATAATTTAAAAATATATATATTTCTAGCATTGGGTTCGAGCATACCACAATGACATCTCTATCCACACTACAAATGGGGTGGAACGGCAAAATGAGGACCTGACATGTATAACTTTTTAGCAAGTCATCGTGACAAGTCCCTCAGTGGTCTTGTATCTGTCCTCATTACAGAGTTCCTTCCTGAAAAATAAAAATATAAAAATAGGGGTAATCTGTCAAAGAGTTTACAGGAGTCAGAGGAAAACTATGTATCTTTAAGGACAATTCATTTAAAAGGGTTAGTGATATTAAGTAAAATTAAGCGTAAGCAGAGAAGGCATCAAAACTGGGTGCTCATTATTTCCCGAGTTTGTGTTCTTATGATAGAAGCTCGCGTTGTGGCAAAATCATATCGACCATACATAGTTTTCCTGGTTTATGTTCACTATGCAAAAATTTTGCGTAGTGAGTAGCTAATGAGTTCTGTCTACTTGCTACGTCGTATGTTCACCACCCAAAAATTCTGCACGTTGACTATCTACCTAGCAGAAGGTTTCGCCCCCTTGCGAGTTAGCCCGCTCCAAGTTTAAGTTCGACCCCTATGCACGTGTAAACGGATTGCCACGCCCCCCCCCCCATCCCCCCCAACCACCTCCTCCATACATTAAAAAGTAAATAGGAGATCTTTTTTTCCTGCCTTATATAACAAGGACCAAGTTTGACCCAAATTTGCCTTGTAGTAAACCAACTACATGCACAGACCAAAATCTCCTACATTTGATCACAATTTGCTCCTATTGATTTGCGGCTTTGAATAAAGAAGGCGAGGCGGTTTACACGAAATTAGAGAGTTGTCGATTAGAATTAATAAGTTCACTAACAGAAGTCAAATAGAGAATTATGTTGAAAGAGCACCTATATCCAAATATTTTTTGTTGCTAATATAAATCTCAACATCCAAAGCAAACATATAACACCATTGTTACCCAGAATTGCACTTTTTCTGTGCCATGCAAGCCACGTTCATTTGGCAGAACTAGAAGTAATTTGGACACACCACCGTGATGTAAGAGGCATGGGTCTATTCTTGATTTTATGTCGCGAAATTTCTTTGCTTTCTCGTTTTCAATGAAATGTTGCATTACAAAGCAGTTCACATGTCTCCCACATCACGGTCGTCGGTCCAAATTCATTTCATTTAGCGCTAATTATGTAAAAAGAACTGTAACTAAATAAAGCGGATAAAGTTATTGAAACCAAAAGTGTTCTGATCTGACTCAATGCAAGTAAAAGTATTGTTCAGGTGGGCTTGTGAGGATGAATTCATTGGGGGAAAATTTAACTGTTGTCATTCGTGGACATTCTAGCGTTGTTTTCAGTTAAACAACCAGACTTGTGTCTTGTATCCCTTGCCGAGCTAACAAGTATAGTTCTCCTTCCATTCTCTACAGCAGCCAAAAATGAATTTCCTGTGAAGAAAAAATGTATTTGTCGCAATGATAATTTGTTGCTTTAAAAGCACTTAACGGAAAAGTTGATGTTAAATCTTTGGCAATCACTTGGGTTTTAGTGTTTCAAAACAAATCTTAATTTTGAAATAAGTATAGTGCTTGAAAAGGATATCTCACTCCTCACGTTTTCCCAAGTTTACCTTGTGGCCGATTTTCCTATCTACTTGACCCAACCAGAATACCTGGTCACAGGCTAGTAAAGAGCAAAATTGTTGACCGACTGATACTTTAACAACAACAACAGCAACAACTTTATTCTACCCAAATATCATTATTTCTTTTTCTGGGGGTGTTAATTTCAAGATGATTTCATAGAGCAAAGCGTGGTTTGAGACAATCGCAAGAGAAAATAGCGGTATTTACCGGCGTTTGTTCCAGATCCAACCTCCATGACAGTGTCTCCATCTTTCAAGAAGAATTTTATCACGTTGTCATAAAATGCTGTAGGGTATTCATCTCCCAGTTTCGGAGGTGACTGGTAGTTGACATAGCAGCTCTCAACTGTTCGTGAGGCAGACCAGTGACCAACAGTAAAGGCCGTGACCACTTCGTTTAGTTTCACACCTATAAAGTTAAGATAAGACGTCATAAAGCGACACACTGCCCAGATACTCACAACCACATCATTTTGTCATGAGTTAAGGGGGTGGCTCTTAACTACCAAACCCGCTGCTATGGTCCGCTTCAAACAGTCATTTTTCATTATCCTTTTTTAAGCCAAGTGTGTTCTATTTAACATTTCTTTGTATGGTTTGACGCACAACCATATTTGTTAAATCACGTGACCCAAACAGAAAATGCCTAAAAACTCAGCAAGTTAACTGTTTTTTTTTTCTTACAAATTTTGAACGCAACAGTATGAGAGGATTTTAAATGAAATTATTTCTCAAAAAAATTATGAGCCTCATAGGGGCCTCCTTTGAAACACTTTCCAAAATATCAGTTCCATTTTCTGTCCAAATAGAAATTCCATGTTACAGTTTACGAAAAGGATGGGACAGTTTCAATCCGGTAAAAAACCGGCCTCTACCTTTCTTTTCCTGGGAGCTTTCACCTGTTATTTCAATAAAACGCACGCCAGAGGACTGGGACTAGTTGCGCATGCGCCTTCTGATTGAAGCGATGTCACATTTCCATTGAAAAAATTACTTCATAGAACCATCCATGCAACCTCTTTTTAGGGCTCTTTGAATAAAAAGCTTCGTTAGCAACCATTGCTTTTCTGTAGTTAAGTGCTACCCTCCTTAAGACATGTTCCTCACCTTGTGCACTATTTGATTCTTTCTTGTGGTAAACAAATCCTCTTTGTAACATACATGCTCCCTTTCGTGAGAAAGCAAGATGAACACTGTGAGCCACACTTACTGGAGACATGATCACGCAGTTAAATGCACTTAACTTCGTAAAATTCAGTTAAGAAGCCAGGTCTACAACCACCTGGCAGTCTTCTTCTATAGTGTCTGTTTGGCTCTGTAAAATAAATAAACAAATAATAAACACCTAAATTCACTTGGGAGTGGGAGCAGTGGAAGCGCATGGGGAAAGACCCAGCTTGAGACTGGAAATGCAAATTATGCAAGGGTGTCGATAGTTTTCATGCGTTGTGTGACATTGTTTACATTCTGCTTTTATTTTTCTATGACACCATCTCCTTACCTCCAATATTCCATGTCAAACAAATTTTACACTCGAGATGCGGGCAACCCGCGTTTGTTGGCGGGAAAATAGCGGACAGGGTTAAATAGCTGAGTCAAAGCTGATCACTGCTGTGGTCAGGCAAACTCCAATGAAGTTATTTTTGAAAAACTCCATCTGGGGACTAACGATGTGAATTGGATGGAAAAGAACATGTCGTGTGTTCTTCCCATTGCTACTTCTGAATTCTTGCTCATGATCATCCATCTGAAGCTCTCTTTCCTGAGTTTCTCTCTCAGCCAACCTCTTCAGGTACGTTTGGAATGCATGGGTGGACTCAAAATTACCCTGAAATTAACAAGTAACCCTAGGTTAATTTGGAATGTTTATTGGATTTTGTTACAAGACAGGTACAAAAGCAGACATATTTGCTCTTAAATCCTGCCTCGGGCTCAATGATTACATGTTGGATTAGCGTATAAAATGCGTCTATGAAAATGACAGTTGAAGTCGTCCTCGGCTTACCGTAAATTGCAATAGCTTGTCAGAATCGACCATGGTCCCAAACCTTGTTATGGCCTCTTTCCAATTCTCTATTGCGTTCTGAACTGCAATTAATGTTTTGTTATCTGTAGCCTCCTGTTTCAGGTTTTTAAGACGAAATTTCACCAGATATCAACTGTCAACAACAACAAAAAAAGAACAAACATAAGATAAAGATAGATAAGAGATTTAGTTGAGTGAGTAATAGTTCAGTCAGTGAAACTGTACTATCGTCTCTGATAACTTGAAAATTCATTTTGTTTCGTTATCCACCCACTTAGTCTTTGAAGAAGTTAATATACTAAGCTATTTTGAACAGTTTTAGCTGAGAAAAAAGGCAGTCGCACTAGTGTGACAGTGAAGCAAATGGACAGTATAACTACCGTCACCGTAATGAAAAAGAACGGTGGATCAAGGAAACATAAGCATTAAGGTAGTGTGGTTAGTCGTTAGGGCGCTTGCCTTGAGATCCGGAGATCCCGGGTTCAAGACCCGCGCTGACCACTCGTTGAATTTGTTACTGGTAGTCCCTGGTTCAACTTCCCAGCTGCACTTGTAAATAGCCGACTGGTTTGCCTCCGCCAGTTGGGATTCTTAACAGTTGTTGTTGTTGTGTTCTGCTGTTTCGTTGATTGTGTTTCATTGGCCCTGAAAAGCCCCTGTGCAGAGCGGTCAATTAAGTATGTATTGTAATGTAAAAAACTCCGAATCCTTTCACAGCAATGCACGAGGCGATGACATACCTAGATGTGCACAGAAGATGTTTCCTTGAACTTCTACCCTGCCCATTTAACAAATACGAAATTTCCAATAAAATAAAAAGATACATTTGTTATGTTTCCCGAACGA
>NC_090877.1:29317770-29340270 GCF_036669935.1 Montipora foliosa | reverse complement strand
TTATTTAGGAAATACCGTTGCTTAATTGAGAGCGTTTCATATCTTTCAAACCACCACACAGAATCGTAAGTTAAAGAAATTAGAAGTTTCCTTCCTCCCAAGTCTCACGAACTTATGTGTTACTTCACCATTGACCTATTCATAAAAATGGACGGTTGCAAAATCCTTTCATTAATAGAAATTCAAAACTACTCTGTCACAATATAGTAAACCTCTGGCGAAACTCTTTCTAACCCTGCAATTCCTTACGTCGATATTGCCCCAGTAAGTTACTTGTGTTTATTTTTAGTTATAATGAACTTTTTAAGAACCTTTCTAATAAGAATGTTGAGGCTGAAATCAGCCAAAATTTTAAGAACGTATTGAGAACAATCCTCAGTCTAAGAGTCGATTGACAACGTTTTTATTTTGCCCATTTGTACTTTAAATGAAAGCATAAACCAAATATTTATGGCATATTTTGGATAACATAACAACGCATTATACACATCCGCTCACTTTGTAATAATGAGCAGGTTTATTAAAATCGTTCCAAAGTAACTTCAACACCATCAAAGTCATCAGGTGAAACAACTTCTGATGTAGATTTAAGAACATCTTAAGAACGTTCACCCTGAGCTCCAAATTTAGACTTTCTTATAAATAAAAGAAAGAGTGCATTGACTATATACTACTACCGTGACATGACATGCCAAAACCAGAGAATCAAGAGTTGCAATATGTAATGGCAATGCAAACTTTAAATGTATGGAAATACTTAGTTCGTCCATAAATTTGGACCAGCATCAAAGGGCTGCTCAAACAAGAATACCTGCTTGTATAAAAATTCTACTCGCATGATTTATGCATGTCATCCGGTGAAAGGGAGTTTGTTGCAAAGGAGGGGGCAGTGCAAGGTCGTTTTCTTTTCTTCGGATTTGTGTCTTTTCCGTAAGATTGTGTGTTTTCTGTGGGCAAGACTCGACACAGTCTGAATTGACCCAGAATCTGCTACAATGGAATCTTTGGATTCGACGCTTTCTTCTGGTCGCCTATGAACAGAATCAGGACCTGCACCCCGGTGTTTTTCTAATTCATCCAGGATCTTTTGGACTTCATTTGCCAGCTCAGTAGGCTGCTTTCCACAGCAGTTAGCAAAGCCACCATCACTATGGAACTTATTAAAGCCTTTTGGCGACAGCATGCATTCTTGCGTTTTTTCATCCAACATAAATTTACACTAAATAGTGAAAAAAAAATAATGATAAGGCGCAAGTGAAACAGTTCAACTTCAATTAGCCCCTCACTGAAACTGACTTGAATTTGTGTTCGTGTTCTGTGAATTTGTTAACGGACCATCCAGACTGTACTTGGTATGCATTGGAAACAGAACAGCAATTTGTTGAACTGGATGAGTCATTATTCAGTATAACCTGAGGAAAGGAGTCGACGCCTTTTTAACTTAAAATGTTGACTTTAGTCTGGCAACATATAAAGCAATTTTTATCTTATCTAACCGGCTCAGAACATGAATGAATTTGAGGTCCCCCTTGGTGAAAAAAATGTATGTATATATATATATTTCAGTTGATGTAACCTTTTGTTCCATGACGAGCTTTATGTGAAAACCCATGTTTTGTCTTAAAAAAAATAAAACACGTTACGAGCTCAGAATTACTATAGAAAAACTCCATGTAAAGGAATTACGTAGTCATAAATAAGGTTAAATACTGTAAGACTACATGCATTTTTGGACAATAGAAGGTTATTACAATAAGGTCACCTTTTTCTTAGTGGCACATAATTTTTGTAGACTTTCGCCTGTCCATTGATTTCTTTTATACACCATAGTGATGTCGACGGCATATTGTAAATTAGGACTCTGAACAGATAGTAAAAGGCTTCCTGAGTAGAAGTGGAGTGACTTAGATACACGCAACCCGGGCACGCAATCGAAACTGAACAGGGTTCGATTAGCTTACAATTTTTAAACTTTATAACGAATCCGATTGGACAATAGGCAAGAACTGTGGCTCTTTTTACGAAACCACCAAATTTCCGTTTGCAGTTTGTGTCAATCATTTGATAAGGTGGATTTCAAACTGGCACATTCCCATTTTTACGTAAAATGAATGCATCCACAGATTTTGACGAATTTTCGTTTTTGCCTACTTTAAAAGAACGCAGAGAGGATGAATTCCTTCAAAGTACACCAATTAAGTGTCACCGAGCTGAGATCAGGGAAGATGAATCAAAAAAGGGTGAGTACTAGTATTGTATACGAAGCGAACGTTCAATAACAGAGGGTTTTAATGAAACAAATTTAAAACTTTTTACTTCAACGTTTCTGCCCAATCAAGACATACAGGCATTCCACTCATCATGTGACAGCTCTTGGGAAGGATTTAAAACTATTGGTAAGAAGACAGTAATCTTTATGCGTAAAGAAAACTGCAGGCATTTAGCTTTATTTTATTTCTTTTCTTATGTCCTAGTCCAGGCAGTTAAGTGTTATCACGCCATCTCTACATGGCGTTATTGTTCTCTCTCTTTTATTTGAAGATGAAGAAGTCAAGGTTTTCGATTCGACGTTTGGCAGCATAGGCAGCATTCCAGTGCTGAACTTCAGCAGTGGTGAGTCGGTGGTTTCTTCATAGTTAAGAGATTTGATATTTCAACTCTATTTAGAATACAATCATTGTAGTGAAGAACACTGAGTGCATTACTGTTTAGTTTCGTTTCATTTCCTTTTTTTGTGCCCGAGTCCAAGGGTTTACCATGCAATCATACTCATTGCTTTAATGAGGGCTTTCTCTCTTTTCGTTCCTAAATAGAATGTGAAGGAGAATAAATCGAGGTATACGAAACAACGTACGGAAGCATCAACAGCACAAAGGATAAGGAACACGGGGATACTCCAGTGATGAAGATAGGCGTTAGTAAGTCGGTTATGTCTTAAGATTCAGTTAGATTTATATTTGAAATACTGCCACATTTTAGGCGTAGGAAAAGTGAACTCATTTCGTTCAATTTCTTTTCATTTTTTGTGTGTGTCTGAGTCCAAGCAACCGGTTATCACGCAGTCAGAACCATTACCTTTATAGTAAAGGTTCTCTCTCTTTTCTTTTCTAACTAACTTGTGAAGAAGAAGAAGAATTCGGTGGAAACACTTGAACAGCGGTTTGAAGGGTTTCAACCTTTGAAAAGGCCGCGAAGGAAGAACTGCAGTGTAGCCTTATGCAAATCAACTAAAGCTATGAAGCGCACATATATATCATTATTTTATTTTGAGGGGTGTTAAACCTATAAGTAAAAAAACTAATAATAAATAATAATATATCAAAAAGTAAACTCAGCATACTCATGTTCTTACTTTGTGCTCAAAAGTTTAGAAACCTAGAGAGTGCCAGGTTTCCAGGACAGATTATTGTGATTTTTTTTAATACAACGCAGGCTTCTTGCGCATGTTCTAGTATAAATTGTGTATCTTTTATCCCAAATTAATCCTGCCTATATATTATAGGAGAGCGTGGAGATTCTTTGGAAGTGTCTGATTCAAGCAACTGCCCAGAACTTCAGGAGGCTACTGGAGAGATTGACTGGCTTAAAATGCGTGCTGTTGATCAAAGTGGTTTGTTTTGAAATACTGTTATTACAGCGCTACAGTAAAAACCCGCATAAAAGAACCTAAGTTTTTCAGTTTCAGGCTGATGCCATTCTTATATATTGTATACTTAGTGAAAAATCAGCCTCCCGCCGCTCTTAACATGTTCTTAAATTCCGTCTGAAAATTATATACTGACACTGCTTTATTAGTAGGGCATTCCCCTGTTCATATCTGCCTCCTCTTCAATGCAAATCTAAGTGCCGAAGTTTTTCTTACCAAAATTCAGTAGTTTTTATTCATGTGTAAAGTAGAACTAATTACCATCACAAAAACTTCGCACTCAGACTCGTTTTGAAGAGTAGGACTGACATGAACTAGGAAAGTATGTTAAGACTCCATTGAACATTGTCATTGTTTGCACATCAGTATTGTCAAGAAAAATAATTTGATTTATACATTTGCATACATTTTTTGCCGTTTTTCACTTTCATTGTGCCATAAAAATTAAAGGACAAAGAGCACAAAATGCCCAATAAGAAAATTGATTTTAGAATGACATGGTTATTCTGCCCCAGTAATTTTTCATCTAACTGGTAGCCAAGATTTCTTTATTAGAACCAGTCGAATTTATCAGGCTGAGTTGGTTCTTAATATGTTCATGGTGTTCTTTTTACCGTATTTCCGGGGGTTCTTAATCCACTTGTTCTTTTATGCGGGGTTTTACTGTACTTAAAGTGGTCGTAGTCCACTGCCATAGCTTGTTTGAAAATTGAACATTTTGACACTTCACATAGATTTTAGCATTCACGAGTGTAAATTCACATAATTGATTGCATGGCTCGGGTATGAAAGCTTTTTAGCGGAAAGCGTTGGCAATTTCATAGTTTTTGACCTACATGAAACGCTGGACACATGAGGAGTTAAGTTTTTTCTCTAAAGTCAAGGGTCGAGGGCGAGGGCAAAGGTATGATGATCATTTCCTTTTGAGAAAGCCTTTGATTGCCGCGGGGGACAGAGTGTATTCCGGTTTTTGTAAATATGACACTTTATTAGCCATCTGTATTAGTTATCGTTCAGAAAAAGGCACGAGACGAGAACAAATATTCCACAATATTTGTACAGTCAGTTATTTGTTCAGCATGAAACCCGGTTTTTGTGTGTGTGTGTGTTAGTAATTCAATTGACCAGTTAGGGAAAATGCGCAAAAGGGACTTAACTATTTAAGGAACAAGGGGACATGAACAAAATCTAGTGCGAATGGAAAAAAAAACCTAATGATGAAGAGGAATTGAAATAAATTTATTTTCGTGATGTGAGTCTGTTTTCGGCAATTTTGACTGGTTTCCTGATCCGCGCTTGTGTCTGTGCCCTCAAAGTGATCACGAAACCATAAAAAATTACACATACCACGGTCTTAATGCCTCTTTCCGGTTTTTGTCCACCACATAATCGTTACTATTTGCTTACTAAGTTGCAATGTGATGGAAAAAGTTTTGCTGACTGGAAAGAGAGTGTTTATCAACTTAGACTCCTGCAATGAACTATCAAAGAGGATAAAAAAGTTAATTTTTCAATCCGGAGCTCAACTGACGGAATTTTTAGATAAGAAAGTTGACCTTATCATAGTTGATAAAATAAGGTCTAAAGCTGAAATTTTGTCGCGAATGATTTCTGTTAGTCATTCACGAGTCTCATGAATGATAAAGGCATTGTTGGCTGAAAGGAACCGCTTTGGTTTATCGTCAGTAGAAGTGATTGCAAGAAAATGGGATACACCTATATGTCATTATAGCGAGTTCAGCGAGTTTTGAAATTCTATTCAAGGTTATAAAGATAGTGACATGGAGCATTTCATAGACGTTTCCGACATTAAAATGTTGAAGACCCCATTCATAAAGGTCGAGGAAAGGTCGTGTTGGTACAGGCCTGAGTTTGTGGAAATGAAGACAGTACCAACTCTTCATTGCAATTCTGTTTCATCACAATAGCCATTTCAGTCTTGGTACAACGAAAACGTACCCAGGAAACAGAAAAAGGCATATTTGCAGAAAAGAACTTGTAAGCTATGCCTTGGAAGCTATTTTGATCTTAACTTGCACTTAGGATCTGAAAAACATGTTGAGGCAGCAAATGACGATACCCTCTTTGCGGGTGTGGATCAGCTAATCGCGCGAGGTCTAACTTTTCAGCAGTCTAAAGAGCAAACAGAAGAAAGAGCTAGATCACAAGGAAAGTGAACCTCGTGGTTGTTTAAATTAACGGTTATAAACGTAGTTCATAGTGTAGTGACAATGCCGTTAAATACAAAGCAATTTTAGCCATGGTTTTTTAAACTGTTGGGCTACTCCCTCTTTTTTTTTTTTCAATAACCGTTCTGAATAACGATATCGCGGCGGTAAAATTAGTGATCTTATGTAGCCATGCGTTTATTCATGGCAGTAAAAAATGAAAATTAAAAGAGAATGTATATATGCAATAACTCAAGTTATAAATCAATTATATTTTGCCATGCGACTGATTATCACTGTTACACGTATAGTTTCTGGATCGACAACAGACGGACATATACTAAATCTACTGTCAGTTACCTGCTGTAGTCAACGGTGCTTGAGGAAATTGTCAATTGAAGATATCAGCTATTGCGAAAGTACCTTTAAGAGCAAGGAACTGACGGCAAGGTGGAACGAGGTATTGCAATACCTTCACAAGCACAGCAAACAAGTGGACAACGGCAGGTACAACACAGGATTTATAGCTGCCGGGAAAATAGTTTGCAAGGAGGCATGGCTACGTATCCACGACTTTAATCACAAGACCTTCAGACGAATCTACAAGGAATTCACAAGAGGAACTTTACTTCTTGAACATGGAAATGCAGCTTTCAAGCGACCCACCCAAAAAATGAAAGACTGCATTGCGTGGCTACAGTTCATTGTGAATTGTGTCGGTCAGCATCAACCGGATCAGTCAGTAATACATTTGCTTTAGCTTCCACTCAATTTAAAAGCAAATGGTCAAAGATAATGATGCCTTCCGCATTAAATCAGTTAGCTTATCCCAGTTCTACAATATATTTAGAAAGGAATTTAAGAATGTCACAATACCAAAGGTATTTAATAAGCCCGTTTCTATAAAATTAGTATGAGCAATCAAATAAATGGTGATGAGTGAAATTTGGAAATAATTTCACGCGCGTTTTGTCCAAAATCGAATAATTGTTAATTAGTTGATTTTGAAGAAAGCGATAATGAAATTATTCCCAAATTTCACGAGTATACCATTTGATAAGACGTCATTTTGGCACTGTGGGAAACGTTGTCATAGCCAAGTTGTCATTTCACAGGTGAAATTATAAATTATCGCTAACAGTTCCCGCCAAAATTAATTAAGGAGTAATATCCCACTGACATTTCTTACACGTAAAAGTTGAATTAATGTGATTTTATTAGTGTCTGAATCGTCGTTTTAAAATTAATACAATTTGACTTTACAGTAGGCAACAATGTATAACATTGCGATTTATAACGTTGATTATTTGTGAAACTATAAGGTAACTAATCTGCACACACAAGGAAATTAGTTCTTAGTGATCCAAACAAAGATATGGATAAATTGAGACCTGACCGTGACACGCCTCAAAAATGCAATGTTGGACGTGTAATATGGTCGGCAATCCTAGAATGTAAGCAACAGCAAATACATAATTGACTAATATTCTTCAATTTTTAAAAATTCCAGTAAACTAAGCAATGTGCAAGGGACGGTTCATAGTTGAAATGAAACAACATTGCCTTGTTAAGGTTCGGACTCTACAAGGAATAATTCAGCAGTCCAAACATCGACCGTGACGACGTCAGAAAAACATGCAGTCAGCTTTCGTGTTTTGAAAAATTATCATCAGGTTGAAAGAAGAATAGAAATTGTATACACAGGATTGCAGGCGTTCAGAGATTTGGTTGCTCTGTATACCTCAGTTGTAAATAAGGTAACAGGATGATATATTTCTTAGGAATTGTGCATGGAGGCAGGTACCTTTATTTTTAATCTTTTTTTTACTTTTGGCAAACTAATTACAGTCGAAATTCCCTAGTTAATTGTAAATTAAACATTGAAATATATTTGTGTCTAAGTTTTCTGTAAAGTTAACTATCTACACTAAGGTGCAGTATTGCGGTTTATCAAAATATCTTGATAGGATGTTATTTGTTTGAGACTTGATATTTGGATATTTTATTGATATTTGGGTGATAATAGAATGATAATATCGAGGAATCATTTTCATCATAATGTGCATGTCAAATATTAAACTATCATTATCATTTGAGATTATCATGATAGTTGCTCAATAATTTTCGCTTGCAAATTCTGTAATTGTCGCCATCAAATCTTTAATTTGAAAAAGTGGTAAATTGAGATATCAAAGTATCACTCTCAAATCTTGAGAATAGCATGGAAAAATATATTTCTGAATAGCAAGCTATAATATCATGTATCACTCTCATTCTCAAATCATGTCTTACGCAAGTGATTTTATCATGTAACAAAGAAGAACAGACACTGACAGTGATTGTTTGATATATCATGATAATATCAAAATTCTCTACATACGTATTCAACTTCGTGATCATTTCCTCCTTTCAATATCTATCAGTAAGAGGCGATATTGTAAAACTAGATTTAGTTACATCAATTTTCGAGTTTTAAGCTTTTTTTCAAGATTGCTGTTGAAAGATTCATTCACAAACCAAAACAAAATATCGTGTTTGTATTGAGTCATTTTTCTTGTTATCTCAAAGTACTGGTTTAGTCTACGAAATCCTTGCTCACAGGATTCAGGGTCTCTACATACGTATACAATTTCGTGGTCATTTCCTCTTTTCAATATCTATAAGAGGCAATACTGTAAAACTAGATTTAGTTACATCAATTTTCGAGTTTTAAGCTCTTTTTCAAGATCGCTGTTGAAAGAGTCATTCACGAACCAAAACAAAATATTGCGTTTGTATTGAGTCATTTTTCTTGTTATCTCAAAGTACTGGTTTAGTCTACGAAATCCTTGCTCACAGGATTCAGTGTTGACGCCTTTGATTTTAGAAAACTGGGAGAGATGCGGATGGAATTGACATTTAGGATTGTCTGGAGGCATACAAACAGCTTCAGTGTGTTTGGAAACATGGAAAATGTCTACTAAGAATTTAACGTGTTGAAGTAGTAGTTTGGCGCCTGCACTGCCGTTTTTTGCCTGATTTCTTAGGTACGGCACTAGCGCACATGCTCTGTCATAACCTAAGTATTTCAATCTTCCAATATCAGCTATATCTCGGGAAAATGTGCGCAAAATGAAAAGAAATACTTGTGTCAGGGATTCGCTGGTGAACATTTCTGTCATGTTCACCACAATTCCACAAGGGCGAATCAGCGCCAGCATACCTGCAGTGGTTTCAAAAAACTGACTCTTCTTATTTCGTGTTTTACATCCTAAGGATGGGGCATCTTCTAGACAGACTTGTTCAGGAAGCAGGCCTACTTCACATTTATCAACATTAAATTCGGGTGGTACTGACAACTCTTCGGCTTCTTGTGACTCCTTCATATGCATTTCGCAAAACTTGGAAGGCTCTTGACTTTTCCCACCCGGCTGGGGAGAATTCGTACAACACTGAAAAATAGGGGGTAAATCTTTACGTATTTTTACTTTAGTGGCCGGCAAAGCACATTTAGATCTTTTTAAATACTCATTGCCATCAACAGTGATATAGCCTTCAGAGCAACCTGGGGTCTTGCAGCTGTGTTGTACCCATTTATTTGGGCGGGAACAAATTTCTTTCCACATAAGCTCGCAAATGTGTTCAATATCTAATCTCTTACTGACAAAGGAAATTTTAAAGCTGATTCTTCCAGTTTCTGAATTTGGCTGTAGTACTTTATTATAATCCAAATGAACCATGCATCAGCAATTCGTTGCTCATTCAGGTTCCACTCGCCTTCGCTTGTGCGTGTGAATTCCATCATTTCACACAGTTTTTTCTCATCCGTTTCACGGAAATTCACATTGTAAACTTTCGCTCTGGAGTTGAAAGTTGTACCTGATACCCATAAGTTAGTAGATACATCATTCAAAAGTTTCTTTTCGAATACTGTTTGGCATGTAATTTGTAGGTAGCCTTCATCATCAGTGCCAGTAAGATCTGTGAAAATGCGGCGATTATCACTTGTAATTTTGTAGCTTGGATACCACGTTGTTTTACATTTAGCACATTGACCATGGAATAATGCTGCAACGTAAGTGCCTTTTGTACTATAGACCAAAGGAAATGAAGGCCTGTTATCCACTTTGATTTTTGAACCACAGCATTCTGTTCTGCAAGGAATCAATACAATTGGCTTGAACGCAGTCTTGCCGCTCCTTTTAAATAGCGCCTCGGTTATATTTACGTGCAGTAAAGAAGGATACTTATTACTGATTTTGACTTCGAATTAGCTCACTAATTAATTCCCATCGGTTCGGTGTGGCTTCAGGAAAATGTTTTACTGCAAAAAGCAACGCATTAAGCTCTTCATGGTAAACGTAGACAGAAGGCATATCGTCCTGTCAATGACGCACAAACTGCAACCGGGGCATGTTCTACTTAATGGCCCTTTTCACGGTTAATTTTTTTTCATTTGCATTACAATGTAATCCAAAGTGGATGTGAGACATTTTAGGGGTCAAACTACAAAATTGTCCGAAATTGCTTCACATACATTGTAGATTTGATTGTAATGCAAATGAGCAAAGTTAACCATGAAAAGGGCTATTACGCCAGAAATTTCAACTAGAATTTAGTATGGCTAATGGAAAATGTGGATGGAGAAAGTAGGTGGCAGGAACTTTCACTGCTGTTTGCTTACCGGTTAGCTTTCAGATGTTGTCAAGGGACAGTGTTGTATTGTATTTGGCATTAAAAAAAATTAACACTTAACTGATGGAAAATAAATTATGTGACGCCGCGTAGCTATTGTGTGGGGTAGTTTTCACTGCTGTTTGCTTGTGGTTAGCTTTTATCTGTTGTAAAGGGACAGTGTTGTGTGTCTTGTACTGTATTTGGCATTAAACAAATATAACAGTTAACTGGTGGAAAAGAAATGAGGTAACTCTAGTTATTGTGTACGGTTGTTTTTCACTGCTGTTTGCTTGCGGTAGGTTTCAGATGTTGTAAAGGAACAGCGCTGTATTGTATTGGGCATTAAACAAATATAACACTTAACTGGTAGAAAATAAATTACGTCACTCTAGTTATTGTGTGAGGTTGTTTTTCACTGCTGTTTGCTTGCGGTAGCTTTCAGATGTTGTAAAGGGACAGCGCTGTATTGCATTTGGCATTAAACAAATATAACACTTAACTGGTGGAAAATAAATTAAGTAACGCTAGTTATTGTGTGATGGTTAGCTTCTTTTTGTTGTAAAGGGACAGTGTTTTGCATTTGGCGCTAAACAAATATAATAATTAATTGGTGAAAGAAAATTCCGTAATGCTAGTTATTGTGACCTGGGAACAAGAACAACTTAAAAACAGAAAGTGCGTTCATTTGACAGGCTTTACTTGAAAGAAGTTTCTCAGCCGGTAAGACAGCATGTCTCTTTTGACGAAACTTCCCGAAAACTTGACTAAACAGTTAATTTTCAAACGTATAACTGCAGCTCAATCAATTTCATTTCCATGGTGAGATGTTGCTAACAATACACTTCGGTTGGTGCAAGCCTATTCAAATAGTTTAGGTTGTCCTGACGAGTACATCTTTTTCCCGTTACTCACTATCACCGCGTCGTTTATTGGCACAAATGGTACCTTGAAAATCAATGAGTGTTGGGAGGAGCCATCTATCGTGTGGTTCAATGTTTGCTCGAGGAAAGGTCAGAAAAAAACAGCTGGTCTCAACGTGATAGCAAAACCTGTAATGGATATCCAGCGAGAACTCCAACAGGAATTTAGAGCTTCCAAAGATAACGCGCAAGACCATGAATTACCGAGGCTGATGGTAGACCATTTCTCCTTTGAAAAGCTCCACCAAGTGATGTTTCATAACAAAAATCAGATATTGGGAGCTTATGATGAGCTAACGCAGTTCTATAACATGCTGGATCAGTACAAATCGAATTCCACGATGGACAGAAAAACTCTTTTGGCTTTAAACGGTGGGGGACAGTGGACCAGGGACTTTAAAAACGGTTCATGTACAATGGAAAAAACATGCCTCAACATTACCGGTTTCATTCAGCCAGCGTATGTAGTGAAAATGATGGCTCTTGATGATTTTGATGGGTTTAACGATCGCCAGCTATTTATATGCCCAAAAGAGAGAGACGTGGACTATCAAGAACTTAAACCAAAAGACCCAAATATCCCCAACTTGAAAAGTGTATACGAAATAATAAAGGACTTGCATAGCAACCAAACCACGTATACCTTCTGCCAAGAAGCCCAAGCAAAATTTGAAGAGTATCACGACGATCTGAAGAGGCGAAAACTGGCTATCCCGGATGATGAGAACAGACGCGGGATCATTGCGAAAGCCATAGGGCAAACGGCTCGAGTAAGCATGATATTACATGTGCTGGACTTTGCAGTGGAAGAGGCATTTCAAGAAACTGGAGAGAACCAAGATCTCCGTACGAAACAAATCCCGAAGATGATTTCAGAAAATACAGTACGTGCAGCAATCGCGATTCTCAACCATGTCATAGAGACCAAGTTTGCGCTAATGCCTCCTGAAGAGAAGTTGGAAGATGAGTATAGCATCCGAGCAAGCAATCAAGTGTCTTATCAAGAAAATGCTTCGCAGGGCGTGAATTATGAAGAGATGTTCCATGCAGACATTTTGATTGAACGATATGACAAGTATGTTAAGAAAATTTTGCTATTTAAAGATAGAGTAATAAAGGCAAGTGACATATCAGGTAGGCATCTAATGCCATCAGTAACGACTGCTGACAGTAAAACCAACAAGTACCCAACTGTAGCAGCGGAATTAATTCTTAACTCACTACAGACACTTGGATTTGGGGATATCCAACTGAGAAGTGGCAAGGGACGTGAAAGCTTGTGTTTCCGTAAAAGGAAATGCTCTGAAATGTCGGAAGAAGCTAAGGCAAAGCTTGCAAGACTTGATATTAACGAAGGTGACTATGACAAAGTTTGTCAATAAACATTATGTAACGATAAGGAATAATACTAATGATAAAGACTTTTTTGGGAAGGGGGTTGGAAATCGTTTTGGAAAGTATTTAAAAGCTCTGTTTAAATTGTATGAATACCATCATCACAGGAATGTAATAATAATTAGAAGTAATAAAGCTGGAGAATACCACAATTGATCACTCTATTACCGGGTAGAAGAAAACCTTACTTAATAAAAATGTTGTGATAATATCATGATTTATCACTATATCACAGGGGGAAGAAGAAATTCTTACTTAATTAAATATTCTGATAATATCATGATTTATCACTATATCACAGGGGGAAGAAGAAATTCTTACTTAATTAAATATTCTGATAATATCATGATTTATCACTATATCACAGGGGGAAAAAGAAATTCTTACTTAATTAAATATTCTGATAATATCATGATTTATCACTATATCACAGGGGGAAGAAGAAATTCTTACTTAATTTAAATATTCTGATAAAATCATGATTTATCACTATATCACAGGAGGAAGAAGAAATTCTTACTTAATTAAATATTCTGATAATATCATGATAAATTATGCTTATATGATAAAAACCTAATGCGGAATATCAAAAAATCAGTCCCTTATAAAACCATTGATTAATCATGATATTATCAACATTGCTTACAAGAAACATACAAGATATTTCTTGATATATCATAAGTGATAATTAGTCATGATATAGTGATAAACCGCAATGCTGCACCTCTCTCACTATCTATCTGTTCTCTGCCCTTAGTCCACGTAGTGCGTTTTAGTGCATTTTAATCCTTGTGTTTTATTGGGTAGAAATCCCAATCTTTTAATATGGCGCAGAAACTTTAAAAATGGAAATGAGTGTGCCTTAATCAATCACAGAAGAATTGCTTAATCTTGGTGAAAAGACGTGATAGTGGAATAATAATTAATTAACAATTATTCCATGAGCGCGCGTTGGATATGAGACGGCAAATAGCCAACGAGGCGCATAGCGCTGAGTTGACTATAACCACTCTCATATCCAACAAGCGCAAATGGAATAATTGTTTTATTAAATTCCTTAAACTTCAACAGTTTAGAAGTACGAAATACGAGCGAAAAAAGCGAGAAATTCCTAGCGAAATCGAAAAAAGTTGATGAGGATGCGATGTTGTGTAATACCTCGTGGTCAGACAGACGCAGGCTCATCACAAAAACATTTCTTACCTTTTTGGCGTATCTCTAAGCTTCGAAAGTGATCTAAACTTTCCACAAAAACGTTTTTCTTTTGCTTTATACCGTAAACGTTTTTGGTTTAGCAACGCTAAGCGCAATCATTTACCATATGACCTGATAACCGAGATGAGTGAACCAATCAGAGCACGAGAATTGCATTATCCGAGGTTGAGCAAAATATCGTGATTTGTCAGTGGCGAGCAGATCAATTATTTGCCGAAGCCGAAGGAACCAATCCACCATTTTCACATGAGACCGTAGTTTCAATTATGCATGAGCAGAATATTTGCAGCAAAACACTTATTTGCAGGTCACGTGGTGAGCTCTCAGCCAATGAAAAGGAAGGAAAAACCCATCGAATGATAATGTTAAGTATTAGTATAGCTGGCTTCGTACGGAACACAGAAATGGTAAAAGAATTATCCACTACAAATCAAGACTTGTTCTTTGTTGAAGAAAAGAAGAAAATCAACCAGATCATCACAAATTGAATCATTACAGTGAATTTTCGCCCATGGCAAACCACTTGCAGAGGTTTGACATGTTTTAAGGTTGTCACTCAATGCTATTGAGAATTTCTTGTATGGCTGGAAAATCAGAAACTCTGTTGTCTTTGTAACAATCAGAAATGTACTTGTTCCTGTGTTTTACCATTCTATGGTAGAAAAACAGAAAGCGTCGTTTCGGCATGGCGCACATGATCTTTTTAAATCTTCCGGAGCAGATAAAGGTCTGCTCTGCCATGGGTGTGTTCAGGCGTGGAAATTTTTCCTTAAGGTCGTTGCCGGCGTATTTGACTTTGCATTCTGGGTTTTTGTGGTTTTTCATATGCCAGCAATCCACAATTTTTCGCTCTTTAAACCACATCAAATTGTATGGTTCAGGAAAGGGCAGTGGTTTCCTAGCTATGCGGAGCTTATCCACGATCACGTCTTCCCACTTGCTTTCGTCAATGCCCTCCAGTCGTTTGAGGAGGTACTGAATCGTGATCAAGAAGACCTGGCCAGGACCTTCAGACCTGCGGTTAATGTCAAAGCATGGAAATGACATAAATTTAATGGACAGTTCAGACTATTACTTTGAAAAAGGAAACTGTACCATATTGAGCAGTTTGTGAAAAAAAAAAGTCTATATATTAATGTAGGGGAGCATAATACGAGTTGGCACTGAGAGTAACACTTATCACAACTAACAGACTGACTGTAAATTCATTTATAAGGCTTATCACCTTCACGATATACATTGTATTCATGAACAATAATTTCTTACACGTATAGAGGGCGCCATCTTTCAATATGGCCTCCCCATGTACAAAGTGGAGGAGACCGCATGACCACTTCCTTAGAGTCTTCTGATTTTCACCAGTGTCTTTATTGCAAACGACTCCATCAGCAGCTTCTTCACACTCGCAATCCTGTAAGATGGAATTGTGTTCGCCGATGAAGTCTCTGTCCCTACGGGGTATAAACAAATAAAACTCTCTCGTTAGTTAAGAGCTTAAGGTCTTGTCATCTAAAACCTCAGTTAGTATTGGTCGGTTTACTGGGGATGCGAAGCCAAAAAAATCATAACACGCATGAATTTGTGTGGGCGTGGCCTAAGCCCACGCAAAAGCTCGCCATTGTCGCATTGAATTAACGGACAACACAACATTTGCTAGAATATATATAGCAGTTCTGAATTAAAATATCTAAAGACAATTACGGCAGTCTACATTTGTAAAAAGTGCTGCGCCAAGTACATTACAATCTCATACCCATAGTCCTCTGGCTTTCTGGTCAGCGGGTGGTCGCCAGAACATTGTCTTACCTCCACCCTCGCAATGCAAGGCACTGACAAATGTACTTTTTGAGCCATACCTTGAGATTCAACTGCAGACGAGCCCCTCCTCTCACTGTCAGACTGTAAGCTTCCAGCTATTTCGTTGATTTTTTTAGCATTTTTGAAGTTGACTTCTGAAGGATCTGAGCCTATCAAAAGTATCAAAACGCAAATGCTCCTATCAACTTGGCCTGAACGAAATTCTAGAATGTGAAAAAAGTGTTCAATAATTCAAAAGGCTAAAAGTAAGGTAAATACTGCCAAAACACAAAATCAAATGCAGTGTCTACTGTTGATCAACCTTTATCACCATGACTAGCTGTAGTTCAGTAGATGCCACACATGATGGGTGTGCAATGCCAACTAGACCTGCACGACAACACCAACTTGAAGAAGCAACACATCAGTAATAAAATAATAAACGTATAGATGCCATCTGGATTCCTCGGCACTCAGCAGTAATTGTGGATGAATGCCCTCAAATTGGTTGGCATGTTTTTCTCCTTTGCAAGCTCACTGTGCTACTCGCAGAAGGCCGATGCCTGCGTTTCTGGTTCCTCTGTGCAAACGTTGGGGTAATTTAAAGTAGGTAGTCGAGAAATGTCTCATTTTACTGGGTAAAGGCAATGAGGATGGCGAAGCTTCCATATCCCATCGATGCAAACGAAATTTTCACAACCTGTCACAGTGAAAAGAAAAAGAAAAAAATGTTCTAAGTGGAGATAGACCACCCAACCGGGGTCTGCACAGACACGTTAGATTGTATCTACTTTATATATGTGATCTCCCTAATGTACACTTTTGTGGTAATTTTTTGTACCTTGCTATTGATGAAGCTTTTCGGGTCCACATTTGTTTTTTTAAATTGTAAGCGATGGGGATGGGTACCTGTTGTTAGTAATGATGATTGTTCTGGGCTGAACAATATGTGTGAAGTAGTGGAAGCAACTAAACAGATAAGAAATATTTATAATAATATAATATTAGGAAAATAATCTTACCCCTTTCTCTACACATTTGAGAGCAACTTGTCGTTGGGTGGGTATAATTTTCAATAGTCCGTTTCACGGTTAGCACGAGCATAGTGCACTCTGGGATCGTCGCAATGCATTTTGGGTCGATAAGGGGGCAGTGTGGATCCATGATGGCGGACGAGGAGTTGAAAAAGTTTGAAAACTGGAAAGTGTTTGAGTTAAGAGCTTTTCTTCTCACTCGGGATGTCCCTGTAGGTGATCAGACGAAATCTTTGCTTGTTCGAAACTGTTATTTAGCAGTTTCTCTGGGCTTACAAGTGAAAAAAAACACCAGAAGCGTACACGCAGACTATTGTTGACACGAAATGGGAGAAGCTAATTTTGGATGCTGGATTAAATTAAGTGCCGGGCAGGTAACTTCTGGTGATATTTAGTCACCAGCTCCAGAATTTTGGTTGCCATGGCGACAAAAATCGTCCTAACTTGCAGGGCTGATGAATGCCTAATTATTTGATTCCATCTGCATTGCAAAGTATCTTTCCTTTCTATTCAGAAAATTGAGTTCTTTCCAGTGCTGGTAAATCATGTACATGTAGGAATTTTACTGAATAATTTTCATAATTTTTCACACAGCCTGCGAGGAACCTGCAAACATGTTGCCTCCCTCTGTCACAATGTGATTGACATGGTGAATCGTGGTGAAAATAAGACGGTTACAGAGCAGCGTCAAGTTTGGTATGCACCCTCCAATAAAGTTAACCAACCTGACCTTCTTGAGAACATTCATATTCAAAAGATTTAAGGTAAACATTCTTATTTATTATGTATGCCATTTATTGCAGGTGATGTTTGTTAGCAAGGAAAGGTTTAGTGATGCAGAAACAAGCAAAAAATAATACGGGTAAAAATGAATGATGTTTCGGTATCATCTTGATGCCATTTTCAAGTTTAAAATGCACACGTTCACTGCTGAATTGCCACAAATATTTTGCTAATTTGCTTGCATTTCATATTTGCTATTTTTAGCCAAATATTTGTGACAGTTAATCAGCGAACATTTTGGCACTGAAACGTTATCAGTTGTTATCCACATGGCTTTTTAATTGATATCTTTTAGCAAAAGTAAATACGGCTGTACCTGTATATTGTGTCCACTGAGAAGTAAATATGGGGGATAGGCAACAACTACCATTGAAACGCAATCATTATTATTTCTTTACTGAAGCAATTAATACATGTATTTATCTTTTAGCTTAGCAGTAAACAACTTTACCTGATTAAGAAAATCTATTGCACTGGCATAATGGGTAATCACCCAAAACACACAACTGCATTGATCAAGTCCCCAAGTGCTGGTGCAGCCAATGTCAATAATTACAAGTTACGGATACATCTGTTGATAATGATATTCACTTAGAAACTGCCTGTTACATGAATACTGGGTGAAAATGTAGTTATTATTGAAATGTCATAGGTAACTGTGCGGTGGAAGAAGTTGTTTCATCAAGCAAAAGATTCAGATTTGATTCAAGGGCAGTTGCTGACCGCCGAACAAAGTTGCTAAGTGAGCTTAATATTGATGATTTACGGGAAGCCTCCAATAATTCAGCTGGTATTCTCTGCTATTTGCCATCAAAACCTGCCCTGAGCATGAAGAACCAGATGTTAGTGACAGCTTTGTGGCAAAAGAAATAACAATCACCCAAGAGGAAACCACTGAACTCATTATACCTGTTCTGCCTCCGACGCTCACTGAGCAGGCTGAAGATTTCACAGATACAGAGGAGTACTACAATGAAGTGTGTAGACCATTAGTTTGTAGTAATGTAGACTCAGTGTCAGATGCTACCACGGAACAGTCTGTTAGCGGCAGCTGGTTTGATTACAGAAGGGGAAGAATCACTGGTAGTAAATTGCTGAAGGTTGCAAAGAAAGTAAGAGAGGATGGATCAATTAGTGAAAAAAACGAGTCTTTGTTAAAAGATATTACGTGTTACAGGCCACCAGCTTATTCTCCAGCAATTCACTGGGGCCAGTACAATGAAGATAAAGCTATTGAAGCTTTCTTTAAATGCAAACGTTCTAAACACAAGAAACTTAAAATTCAGAGGTGTGGGGTGATACTGTGTGACAAAAACCCAATTATTGCTGCATCACCAGATGCCATTGTCAGCTGTTCTTGTTGTGGAGATAGGCCACTAGAAGTTAAGAACCCTTTCACCCATAGAAACCTGTCAATTCCTGATTATACCAAACAGCCAGATTCCTGCCTTTATTTTACAACCACTGGAGAAATAAACCTAAAACATAACCATGATTATTATTATTATCAAGTGCAAACCCACATTTTGGCAAAGCATTCAGCCATGTTGACAACACCTGTGAAATGACACTTGCACAGGTGTCAAACAGGTGAGCCAAAAACTGTTCAGTTTTAACTTCATCAACACAATCAATAGTTCATTCTCAGGACAAGGAAGACGACTGGGTCCAGGCCTCTGGTTTTTTTTTGCTTGATAAGATTTTACAGTTTGTAATTTTCTTGCCCGATAATACTGTATATAGGGGAGATTAGGTTTTACTAAATTGAAAATCCAACAAAATAAAGGATATGATTTCAGTCCAGTATGAAGTAACACAAGGTCATCTGAATGGGATATATTTTCTATGCTATATGAGCTTTTTCTTGTGCTGGATTGATGTGATTCCTTCAGTGCTTTCTGTAATTCTCTTACTTTGTTTTGAAGTTCCTGATTCTCTTTCGATACACTCCGCATTATGGGATAACTGTGCATTCCTCTTCAGTACTTGAGGTCAGCGGTCACACTTCAAAGCAACCATTGTCATGCAAATGCACCATATATAAACAGCCTAACGCGTGACACAAATCCATTCTCCTTTACGTGCTTTCTTGTCGGCGGTTACGGTACTAATTTAGAGGGGATTTATTTCCAACTACCGAAATGGACAAGGCACTCAACGAGTCTACAAATATATCTACGCTCGAAGCGAGCGATGTGAACATGCCCGAAGCGGGCGAGAAACTCGAAGCGAATGACAACATCGACGATTTTGAGGTTGATATTGAAGACCTTAAAAGCCAGTTGGGGTTGCACGAACTGTTTTCGTCTATGGAGTCAATGAAGTCTCTTATCTCCCAAGTAACGGCTTCGAAAAGGCCAGCTTCTGAACCTTTAGCTGCTAACCTGGCCAAACGAAGTTTAGCAGCGACGGCTGACGAGTCACAACCTACACGTGTCGCCAGCGTGACTGATGCTGGCTCTTTCGACCCCTCACAACCCATTTCATGCACTGATACAACTGCTGAAGCAGCAGAGCTGGACCTGCCATCAATCTTCGATGACTCGGATGCGAAAGGTCCCAAAGTGAGTGAGGTCTTAGCCTTAAGAGTAAATGAGGCTTGTACGAAAAAAGCATTGGATTCCAAGCTGAAGGAAATTGAGGCTAAGTACAAAGCGCCCGAAAATGGTGATTTCTTGTGTGTACCGAAGGTCAACCTTGAATTCTGGTTTGAGTTAGCCAGGCAGGCAAGGACCAAGGATCTTGCACTGCAAGAGGCCCAGAGAGGTATTACCAAGGGAATACAGCCAGTTATTGAGTTAGTAGAAAAGATCTTGAACGCTCAAAAGACCAAGTCGGAATTGAAGCCCGACTCCTTCATTACTCCTCTCGTTGATGCTATTACATTACTTTGCAATGCATCATTCAGACTTTCCCTTGTAAGAAGGGAAACAATGAGAGAATTCGTGAATCCCAGCTACCGCTCTTTATGCAGCAAGAATACTCCTCCTGGGAAATGGCTTTTTGGAGATCAGCTGCCTAAACAGATCTGCAATATCCACTACTCTCCACTTGATTAGGGATGATAAACTTGGAGATCACCCATATGTTTCTAGATGTCTAAAAGGAGTGTTTGTTTCAAGGCCTCCATCTCCTAGATATTCGTTTACGTGGAATGTTTCCCAACTCACATCCTACCTGGCTGCACAACCTCCTGTCCAAAGTCTTAGTTTAAAGGCACTAACTTTGAGAACTGTGACACTTTGTTCCTTGGTATCGGCCCAGAGAGAACAGACTTTGTGCTCATTGGACTTAGACAATATGTCTATTTATGAGGATGAGATCAAATTTGTCATAGGTTCCAGAACAAAGACTTCTCGTCCTGGGAAGAAACCTTTAGAAGTTTCCATTCCATCCTTACCCACTAACCTCAGTCTCTGCCCTAAACAGACACTGTTACATTATATTCATTGTACGCAACACCTGCGCAAGTCAGGGGAGCAGACTGTATCTCAGTTGTTCATTTCTCATGTTAAACCACACAAGCCTGTTTCCTCATCTACTTTAGGTAGATGGATTAAGACTGTTATGACTGATTCAGGCATTGACACTAGTTTATTCAAACCACATAGTGTAAGGGGTGCATCTACATCTGCTTTGTATCAAAGGGGCGCATCTTTAGCTGAAATTATGAAGATGGCAGACTGGTCATCAGAACGCACATTTAATCGTTTCTATAATCGCAATGTCTATAACACCAATCCCTCTTCATTGGCAGGCAGATTGGTATTATCATAGATATTCAGTAACGTTTATTTATGTACAGACCATTGTATCAAGTCTACAATTAAAGCACTATGATGTCACATATTTTTGTTTTTTCCCCTGGCTTCGGTTCTTTAAAATCGCACAGTTATCCCATAATGCGGAGTGTATCGAAAGAGAATTTTAAAATTAGACGAGAGGTACTTACCTTGAAGTGTAATTGTAATTCTCTGAAGATACACGGAGCATTATGGGATAATGCTTCCCACCCTTCTGTGTTGGCTTATGCCTATCCCACCCTTTGTGTTGGGGACCTCAGCCAGTCTGCACTCCAGGAGAATGGATTTGTGTCACGCGTTAGGCTGTTTATATATGGTGCATTTGCATGACAATGGTTGCTTTGAAGTGTGACCGCTGACCTCAAGTACTGAAGAGGAATGCACAGTTATCCCATAATGCTCCGTGTATCTTCAGAGAATTACAATTACACTTCAAGGTAAGTACCTCTCGTCTAATTTTAAAATTTTCGTCTTGTAATTTCCATAGTCTATGTTTACAGTTTTCACATAGTTTTCTAAAAGTACAATCATCAGATACACTTTCTCTGCTTTCTGCTGACTTAGCATATTGGTGTTCTTTCTGAATATTAATACATTGCGATAAAAGTACACTGTTTGGGTCAGCGTTTTCTCTAAGGCAGCCCTGGTCATATTTTTCAAAGCTAACCTCGTTGTTAGTTGTTGCAATATTTTCTCCCGAGGGTAACTTTGCCCCTTTATTTGTCGTATCTTTTAAAGGCAGATTTCTTTTTATGGAACCATGTCTTGTCTTCATGTATTCATCACTGTTCTCCTTGTCTGTACTGAAACAACAGCTGGAAATTATCTGCTGAATCTCAAGGTTGTCTTTATGGCTCTCCTTTCCAGTGTAACCTCTCATATACAAACATGGATGGGGATGTTGGCCGTATGGTCTACCAAGTACGAAGTGATTGCTACAAACGTTCGTGTTGTTAGTGATTTTCGTTAAATCTTCACGGTTAATTAATTTCACCCACAATTTCCGCCACTTTAGCTCTTTCACGTGATCCATTACAACAGCCCTGTAAGGAGTTAATGAATAAAAACAAAACAGTCCCAATT